>NC_050448.1:31188639-31508639 GCF_903995425.1 Onychomys torridus | reverse complement strand
TTCCTGGCTTAAGTATCTTTTCCTTCTTGCTACATAGCCTTGGCTGGTGTGGTTCTTTGGATAGAGATGGCCACCGTAGGGTAGGCTCGTATATTTCACTGCCTGGTCACTAAAGAGTAATGCTGCTTGACAGGGGTTAGCGGGCATGGCTTTGTTGGAGGAAGTGTGTCACTGGGGGAGAAGAGAGGCTTTGGGTTTCAAATGTTCAAAGCCCAGTAGTGTCTCTCTCTTCCTGCTGCCTGCTGATCCAGATGTTGAACTCTCAACTCCTTCCCCAGCACAGTGTCTGCCTGCATGCCACTACGCTTCCCACCCACCATGATGATAATGGACTGAACTCTGGGCTGTAAGCCAGCCCCAATTAAATGTTTTCCTTTATAAGAGTTGCCATGGTCATGGTGTCTCTTCACAGCAATAGGAACCCTAACTAAGACAGCTGGCCTGGATTAACTATGTCTGCCAGACTGGTCTAGAAGTTTCTGTGATTCTCCTGCCTCTGTCTCCTGGGCGCTGGGATTATAGGCATGTGCCACTACATCTGTCTTCCACTGGCTTCCTGTATCTATCTTTATGGGGCTGCATATCATTGTTAACCTGGTGGTTATGTGATAATAAGGGCCAGAATTTCTTTATGGTTCTTTTCAAAAATACTGTATTTTTTTTTCAATTATCATAGCTTGAAAGAAATAAAGAAATTTGTTTGTCATGTTCAGCATGCTCCCAGCTTATGTTAGCAAAGCAAGAAAGGGCTGTGGTTGAGATTAACAAGGTCATGGTAAGTCTGTGCTTTTCAAACACACAGAACACCCTGATAAAGATATGACTCAGTGGGTAAGAGCACTTGTTGCTTTTCCAGGGGACCCAAGTTCAATTCCCAGTGCCCACATGGTGGCTCACAACCATTCATAATGCTAGGGAGATCTGACACCCTCTTTTGGGCTCATTAGGCATCAGCACACATGGGGTACACATATATTTATGTAGACAAAACATCCATATATAAATAAATCTTTAAAAATATTTTAAAAAATAAACACACAGAACAAATCTTATATAGCAATCATGATTTTGTATTGACTGGCCATGTGTGTGTGTGTGTCTTTGTGTCTTTGTGTGTGTGTGTGTGTGTGTGTGTGTGTGTGTGTGTGTGTATGCTAGTCCTTAGAAAAGAGCCGAAACAGGAAAGCCTAAGAATCCATAGCAGGAACTGTATTTCATGAACTGGCTAATTAGTGTATTATTTGTTCCTAGTGTGGTTTTTAAGGATAGCATGTGTGTGAGCTTTTCTCTGTGTTTTAAGGATAGCATGTGTGTGAGCTTTTCTCTGTTTTAAGGATAGCATGTGTGTGAGCTTTTCTCTGTTTTAAGGATAGCATGTGAGTGAGCTTTTCTCTGTGTTTTAAGGATAGCATGTGTGTGAGCTTTTCTCTGTTTTAAGGATAGCATGTGTGTGAGCTTTTCTCTGTTTTAAGGATAGCATGTGTGTGAGCTTTTCTCTGTTTTAAGGATAGCATGTGAGTGAGCTTTTCTCTGTGTTTTAAGGATAGCATGTGTGTGAGCTTTTCTCTGTTTTAAGGATAGCATGTGTGTGAGCTTTTCTCTGTGTTTTAAGGATAGCATGTGTGTGAGCTTTTCTCTGTGTTTTAAGGATAGCATGTGTGTGAGCTTTTCTCTGTGTTTTAAGGATAGCATGTGTGTGAGCTTTTCTCTGTTTTAAGGATAGCATGTGTGAGCTTTTCTCTGTTTTAAGGATAGCATGTGTGTGAGCTTTTCTGTGTTTTAAGGATAGCATGTGTGTGAGCTTTTCTCTGTTTTAAGGATAGCATGTGTGTGAGCTTTTCTGTGTTTTAAGGATAGCATGTGTGTGAGCTTTTCTCTGTTTTAAGGATAGCATGTGTGTGAGCTTTTCTCTGTTTTAAGGATAGCATGTGTGTGAGCTTTTCTCTGTGTTTTAAGGATAGCATGTGTGTGAGCTTTTTCTCTGTTTTAAGGATAGCATGTGTGTGAGCTTTTCTCTGTGTTTTAAGGATAGCATGTGTGTGAGCTTTTCTCTGTGTTTTAAGGATAGCATGTGTGTGAGCTTTTCTCTGTTTTAAGGATAGCATGTGTGTGAGCTTTTCTCTGTTTTAAGGATAGCATGTGAGTGAGCTTTTCTCTGTGTTTTAAGGATAGCATGTGTGTGAGCTTTTCTCTGTTTTAAGGATAGCATGTGTGTGAGCTTTTCTCTGTGTTTTAAGGATAGCATGTGTGTGAGCTTTTCTCTGTGTTTTAAGGATAGCATGTGTGTGAGCTTTTCTCTGTGTTTTAAGGATAGCATGTGTGTGAGCTTTTCTCTGTTTTAAGGATAGCATGTGTGTGAGCTTTTCTCTGTTTTAAGGATAGCATGTGTGTGAGCTTTTCTCTGTTTTAAGGATAGCATGTGTGTGAGCTTTTCTCTGTTTTAAGGATAGCATGTGTGTGAGCTTTTCTCTGTGTTTTAAGGATAGCATGTGTGTGAGCTTTTCTCTGTTTTAAGGATAGCATGTGTGTGAGCTTTTCTCTGTTTTAAGGATAGCATGTGTGTGAGCTTTTCTCTGTTTTAAGGATAGCATGTGTGTGAGCTTTTCTCTGTTTTAAGGATAGCATGTGTGTGAGCTTTTCTCTGTGTTTTAAGGATAGCATGTGTGTGAGCTTTTCTCTGTGTTTTAAGGATAGCATGTGTGTGAGCTTTTCTCTGTTTTAAGGATAGCATGTGTGTGAGCTTTTCTCTGTTTTAAGGATAGCATGTGTGTGAGCTTTTCTCTGTTTTAAGGATAGCATGTGTGTGAGCTTTTCTCTGTGTTTTAAGGATAGCATGTGTGTGAGCTTTCTCTGTTTTAAGGATAGCATGTGTGTGAGCTTTTCTCTGTTTTTAAGGATAGCATGTGTGTGAGCTTTTCTCTGTTTTAAGGATAGCATGTGTGTGAGCTTTTCTCTGTTTAAGGATAGCATGGTGTGAGCTTTCTCTGTGTTTTAAGGATGCATGTGTGTGAGCTTTTCTCTGTTTTAAGGATAGCATGTGTGTGAGCTTTTCCTCTGTGTTTAAGGATAGCATGTGTGGTGAGCTTTTCTCTTGTTTTAAGGATAGCATGTGTGTGAGCTTTTCTCTGTGTTTTAAGGATAAGATGTGTGTGAGCTTTTCTCTGTTTTAAGGATAGCATGTGTGTGAGCTTTTCTCTGTTTTAAGGATAGCATGTGTGTGAGCTTTTCTCTGTTTTAAGGATAGCATGGTGGAGCTTTCTCTTTTTAAGAGCATGAGCTTTTCTCTGTTTTAAGGATAGCATGTGTGTGAGCTTTTCTCTGTTTAAGGATAGCATGTGTGTGAGCTTTTCTCTGTTTTAAGGATAGCATGTGTGTGAGCTTTTCTCTGTTTTAAGGATAGCATGTGTGTGAGCTTTTCTCTGTTTTTAAGGATAGCATGTGTGTGAGCTTTTCTCTGTTTTAAGGATAGCATGTGTGTGAGCTTTTCTCTGTTTTAAGGATAGCATGTGTGTGAGCTTTTCTCTGTTTTAAGGATAGCATGTGTGTGAGCTTTTCTCTGTTTTAAGGATAGCATGTGTGTGAGCTTTTCTCTGTTTTAAGGATAGCATGTGTGTGAGCTTTTCTCTGTGTTTTAAGGATAGCATGTGTGTGAGCTTTTCTCTGTTTTAAGGATAGCATGTGTGTGAGCTTTTCTCTGTTTTTAAGGATAGCATGTGTGTGAGCTTTTCTCTGTTTTAAGGATAGCATGTGTGTGAGCTTTTCTCTGTTTTAAGGATAGCATGTGTGTGAGCTTTTCTCTGTTTTAAGGATAGCATGTGTGTGAGCTTTTCTCTGTTTTAAGGATAGCATGTGTGTGAGCTTTTCTCTGTTTTAAGGATAGCATGTGTGTGAGCTTTTCTCTGTTTTAAGGATAGCATGTGTGTGAGCTTTTCTCTGTTTTAAGGATAGCATGTGTGTGAGCTTTTCTCTGTGTTTTAAGGATAGCATGTGTGTGAGCTTTTCTCTGTTTTAAGGATAGCATGTGTGTGAGCTTTTCTCTGTGTTTTAAGGATAGCATGTGTGTGAGCTTTTCTGTGTTTTAAGGATAGCATGTGTGTGAGCTTTTCTCTGTTTTAAGGATAGCATGTGTGTGAGCTTTTCTGTGTTTTAAGGATAGCATGTGTGTGAGCTTTTCTCTGTTTTAAGGATAGCATGTGTGTGAGCTTTTCTCTGTTTAAGGATAGCATGTGTGTGAGCTTTTCTCTGTGTTTTAAGGATAGCATGTGTGTGAGCTTTTCTCTGTTTTAAGGATAGCATGTGTGTGAGCTTTTCTCTGTGTTTTAAGGATAGCATGTGTGTGAGCTTTTCTCTGTGTTTTAAGGATAGCATGTGTGTGAGCTTTTCTCTGTTTTAAGGATAGCATGTGTGTGAGCTTTTCTCTGTTTTAAGGATAGCATGTGAGTGAGCTTTTCTCTGTGTTTTAAGGATAGCATGTGTGTGAGCTTTTCTCTGTTTTAAGGATAGCATGTGTGTGAGCTTTTCTCTGTGTTTTAAGGATAGCATGTGTGTGAGCTTTTCTCTGTGTTTTAAGGATAGCATGTGTGTGAGCTTTTCTCTGTTTTAAGGATAGCATGTGAGTGAGCTTTTCTCTGTATTTTAAGGATAGCATGTGTATGACCTTTCCCTGTGTTTTAAGGATAGCCCTCCTGGTTAGCTTCTTACCCACCACCAGTAGCTACATGAGACCCTGTCTCAAAACAGAAGCAAAGAGATATACTGGGCACTGACTTGTGTGCAGAACGTAGCACAGCAAGAGAGGAGCAATTTGCTGATCACCTTTTGGTACAGCAAGGACGAATTTCAACCTGAACTGTCCACTTACAACCCAAAGCAAAAAAGCAGTGACTGGAATGAAGAATTTCATACAGGGGTTCAAGAGCAGACTCAAAAAAAAAAAAAAAAAAAAAAAAGAAAAGGGACCAGTGGACTCCGAGAGGATGTTTGAAGGTGCTAAGTTTGATGAACAAAAAGAAACAAATATGAAGTTAGGTGAAGGGGACCTAGGGAATTATGGGACACAGATACTTCACCCAACAAAAATTCTCCAAAGTCAGAGGCAAGATGAGAATTCAGGAAGTGGCCAGGGCTTGAATTTTCTTATGTAGCTTCTAGATAAAGATTTCACTATATTTAATCTCTTTAATGTTCTCTAATTTTGTGAATTTTCATATTTGACTTTTGTAATTATTACTATTTTTTAAACCATTTGTTTCCTCAAGTGAAGGTATTTCTGCACATGGAATTTGACCGAGCTAATATCCCTATGAGGAGACACAGGATGGAACATCTAAATCTATTATTTTTCTATGAGAGAAAAAAATTATTTTGAGACAGGGTTTCTCTGTGTAGCTCTAGCTGTCCTGGGACTCACTCTATAACCCAGGCTGGCCTTGAACTCCACAGAGATCCACCTGGCTCTGCCTCCCAAGAGTGCCTGGATTAAAGGAGTGAGCCACCATACCTGATTTTATGGAAGAATTTTATAAAGAAAAAGAAAAGAGGCAGAAACTAAAGCAAACAAAGAAAGTAAGTAATTCATAAAATGTTAGAGCAAAATTTTATTTATTTATTTATTTATTTATTTATTTTATTTTTATGGTTTTTCGAGACAGAGTTTCTCTGTGTAGCTTTGTGCCTTTCCTGGAACTCCCTTTGGAGACCAGGCTGGCCTCAAACTCACAGAGATCCGCCTGTAGAGCAAAATTTATAATTTATATTTTTCAAACATTTTATTAAATAAACAACAAACTATAGAACACATACTTATAACTTCAACTATCAACACAGAATTAGCATTCCTAGTACAAACTGATTTGTACACACTAATAAAAATGTTTACCTTGCTTTATTTATTTGTTTGTTTGTTTGTTTGTTTGTTTGAAACATGGTCTCCCTCTGTAGCCCTGGCTGGTCTGGAGCTTGCTAGGTAGAGCAGGCCCACCTCAAACTCAAAGAGATCCTCCTGTCTCTGCTTCTGAAGCGATCAGTTCAAAGGCCTGCACCACCATGCCTGACCATGAAAAAATGTCTAAAAAGCACTTCACAGAAGAGTCAACGGTGGTGTCTCAGCCCACTTGGGCTGACAGCTAAATTAGAGCCACATGTGTGGGCCATGTCATGTGTTGTCTTCAGGAACAAAGAGAGCCACAGACAGGTCTCAAAATAAAGGGACAGTCTCTCATCAAAAAACTTTTACTTCACATGTATTTGACTTGAGACAAAGAGCAAAGGAATGCTGGAGAATAAATGCTAGGGGACAGTGTTGGCATGAAAATATTAAATATGGAAAGACGCTTTCCAAGCACAATTTTAACTGTCCCGTTCACTATCATAACAAGTACTTTTTCTAACTTAACTTCTAGGTATGAGGGATATTATACTATTCAATTAATTCCTATTCTTCTATCTTGCATCGCAAAAGGGTATTTCTCTTCTTTTCTATCCATTGGGATGAACTTTCTCCCGAAGAACACATCGCTGTAAACATCAGAGCTCTCACCTCTAGAGACCGTTGAATTGTGAATAACCTCTCTCATTGGACCTCAGCTCCTCATCATCGTTGTTTTACAACAACTACGCGTGAAATCGTAAAAAGGTCAGAAGAACTAGATGTGGCGCTCACCGTGTTATGTCTCTGCATTGGAGGATGATGAGGTCATTTGCAATCTCACCCTTAGAGCTGGGGTCCTGGGATGGCTACTCTTGGTTGTCAACTTGACTTCATCTGGAATTAACCAAACTCCAAAAATGGAGGGCACACCTGTGAGGGATTTTTGCTTAATTTTAAGAAGGAAGATCCACTTCTAATCTGTATCTTTGGATCTTTGAGGTGGGAGGACCCACTTTTAATCCAGATCTTTTGAGATGGGAAGACCCAGCTCTAGCTTGGGCCTCGCCTTCTGCTGGAAACCTATAAAAGGGCACAGAAATAGGAAGCTTTTGCTCTTTGCCTGCCTGCTTCTGCTTAGCTGGCAAATCCATTCTTTCACAGGGATTAGAGCCTACTTCTTCATGATTCTGCCATATACTGAAGACCAGCTGAAACATCCAACCTTGTGGATTGTAAGACTACTGCATTCTTGGACCTTCTGTACATAAGCAGCCATTGTTAGATTAGTTGGACCATAGCCTACAAATCATCCTAATAAATACCCTTTGTACAAGTTAGGTAGGTAGGTGATAGATAGATAGATAGATAGATAGATAGATAGAAGCTGGAATTTTCTCCAGTCCTGCCTGGCCCACGGTCAGGACAAATCTCTCTCACCTGCCAGTCCCACTTAGACCCAACAAGTAAACACACAGAGACTAATATTGCTTACAAACTGTATGGCCATAGCAGGCTTCTTGATATCTTGTTACCTATCTTCTTATATCTTAAATTAACCCATATCTATTAGTCTATAAATTGCCATGTGGTTCGTGGCTTACCGGTACCTTACATCTCGCTTTTCATGGCAGTGACTGGCAGCATCTTTCTGACTCAGCCTTCCACTTCCCAGAATTCTCTCTCCCTATCCCGCCTATACTTCCTGCCTGGCTACTGGCCAATCAGTGTTTTATTTATTAGCCAATCAGAGCAACACATTTGACATACAGAACATCCCACAGCAATAGATAGATAGATGAGATAGATAGATACAGATACACTGATTCTTTCTATAACTTACATAGAATGCCAGACATAGAAACAAACAAACAGGCTTCTCAGACAAAAGAGAGGACTTTGAAATTTGAACAATCAGAATGTTCAATGACCCGGGTCAACAGAAACCAGTCTATGTGCAGGAAGTTTGTGAAAGAAAACTATAAATGCCTTATTTATTTTTAATAGATTGCCCTTATGGAAACTGACAGTCAACAATAGCTATTGATATGAGTGTGGACAAACAGGGAATATACATCCTCATTTGTAGGCTAGTTTTTCAGTAGTGAAAGTTTTGGGTGTGTATATATTAATAAAAGGAATATTCTACAAACATATTAAAATATAGTATTGATTGAACTGTAAGAAGATTCATAATAATTAAATAGTTCCAATGCCTTTCCTCCACTCTGCATGCTAGGCCTCACATTAAGGATTTAGCAGATTAACGTCACAAGGATGTTCACTATATTTGATGAAACTCTGACAGACAATTGTGCCTTGGTGAAGCATACTGAAAGTAAGTACCCAGTACTAAGGCTAGTCTTTGTTACAGGAAGCATTTCTCTCCCCTTTTGCCTGCATCTGTCTCAGGGTACAGCAAGGAACACAGACAGTCAGCACGAGAAAGCCTTGACCAGGGGAAATAAAGATTTCCGGTGTGAAGGTACCTGTTTTCTTCTCCTTGGTTTGTTCCCTGTTTTATTATTGACTCACTCAAGCAAGGCAAGCACACCCCAGATTGCCTGGAGTAGAAATGGACCAAGGAAGGCACACACTATTTTCCAAATTCCTATAACTTTCGAATTTAAGTGGGTACTGTTTACTGTATATAAATTATTGCTTTATAAATTGATGAGATGAAACATATTCTAGAGTTTGGCTTACCACACTGCTAGTTTGGAAACTAATCTCAGCTATCATTTGCAGGACTAAACATAACCAAACAAAATAATAAAATGTGTGACAGATGCTAACAACCGTAGCTTCCTTAACATATCGGGTGTCCTGAGTACACACTCAGTCTTATTTTGCTCTCACGGTGGCGCATCACAAACCCAGAAGAATCCTGATTTGAGCATGGTTTCCAGCTCCCCCATATCTGAGCCTAATCATACTGTAGATATTTTCATCCCCGCTGCTTTTTACTGATGACTGTCTTTTAAAATGCAGCCCTAAAACTGACTTGCTTCTGTATTTCTCTGAATGTAGCTCACATCTGTTCTCTCCAGGTTCCTTCTAACAACGCAAAGCAGCATCAATTTGTCTTTCCGCCTGTCTTTTACACACACCACCACGTCTCCTCATCCCCTCTGCTGCTGAGCATCACATCAGAACCCACCTGGAATTCTGCTACGTTCTCTGCTTAAGTTTTAGACTCCATAACTACTCCCAATAAACAAGGAAACTCTAGGATCTTATTATGATGCTATGGTAAGTGTCTCAACATTTTTATCAAAGGTGACTACTGTGTCACTGAATAGTTATCAAACAAAGAATGTTTTGCATACTACTAACATCACCTTGCTTGTGTTGCTACAGAACCTTTGAACTGTAACAAAGCATTTGCCATGCTGTAGTTTCACCTATGAACAGGCAATACGCTGTAAAATAAATAAATGTGCATATTCAATAGGTGGGAATAATTGTAGGATTTTTCTCAAATTATGAGTTCCTTTCTGCATTCCTTGGTTAATGCTATATTTTTGTTGATTACTTCATGAGTATTTATTGTCTCCTATTATTTTCCTTTTGTGTATAGTTCTCCCACACTCCTCAAATAACTGAATATTTATTGAGATGCGTTGCATCTTTGAAATGTGATTAGAACTCCACATTCTCATACACACAATCTTATTTAATTATCACAAACTGAATTGCTTTGGGAGCCACATGAACCCTATAATCCACTCCTCTCCTTCTTCAAGAATCAATGGAGTAACTCCCAAGGCAGGAACGGTGCAGAAATGGCTGGATTTCTGCTTATGGGGTTCTCAGGCTCCTGGGAGTTTCAAACAGCACATGCTATTCTATTTTTACGAGTTTATGTGGCAGCTCTCACATCATTGTGCTCACCACTCTGGACGGTCCTCTTCTAACCCCAATGTACTTCTTTCTAAGCAACTAGACTGTTTTGGATATTTGCCATGTCTCTGCCACAGTCCCCAAATCTCTTTTCAACTCTGTCACTCACACTATCCCCATTTCTTCCTGTGGGTGTGTTCTGCAAGCCTTCTTTTCCATGGACTTGGCTTCTACTGAGACAGCCACCCTTACAATGATGTCCTAGGACTGCCATGGACCACCTACTGGCACTATGAGGTCATCATGAATCAAGGTGTGGCGTCAGGCTGATGGCTGTGTCAAAGCATAGCGGGGTAACGTCTGGGTTCCTGCATGCAGCTGCAACATTCTTGCATTGCTGTTCTATGGTCCAGTTGAGTTTGTCATTTTGTTCTGTGACTTTCCCTAGCTCTCGAGGATCATAGACTCGCAGATGATAATCAAGGAGATTAGAGCCATGGTTTTCATTACAATTGCTGTAATAATCGTCTCGGTTGCAATCCTCTCGTATGTGCACATTTCCCCCAACACCACGTGGATGTCAACCAAGATGGTGGATCCAAAACATCTACTTGCATTCTGCACCTTGTCGTCGTGACACTGATATCAGGGAGCACTGCCCATGTAAGGCCAATTTCAAATCCTCTCTTCTTTCCGGAACTTCTGCTGGCTGTGTTGTACACAGATGCACCTCCCGCTCCAAATCCCATCCTTTATAGTATGAGGAGGAAGGACATAAAGGCAGCCTTGCAAAAATACTGTGATTAGGAACACCTGATTAGAGACCACACTAACAAACTCTTGGTCTTACCACACTAGCCTTCCAATTGCTGACCCTCTTCTTGATTCTTTAAAAAAATGGATATCAGTTGGAGTCTAGCAATACTGTTTATATTTGGGTCAATTTAACCCTGGCTGTAGTGGAAGGTGTGTGCAAAACATCAGACTATGTTTTTGTATATTTCACATGTTATTTTAATAAAATTTTCATAATTTGTATTTATCTCATTAGCTAATATAAAACTATACTTACATTAATTATGGGCTGATTTTGTATGTGCACAGTAGAACAAGATCAAATGTAATTTTTTTAAAGATTTATTGTTATGTATACAGAAGAGGCCACCAGATCTCATGACAGATGGTTGTGAGCCACCATGTGGTTGCTGCAAATTGAACTCAGGACCTCTGAAAGAGCAGTTGGTGCTCTTAACCTCCCAGCCATCTCTCCAGCACGATCAAATGTAATTTAAAGCAACCAAGTACAAAAGAAGACAAAGATGGCATGCACTCAAAGTGCCTCTGTAATTACACAATATGATCACAGAGACTACAGATCAATGCCTTTAAGGTCAATTATAATACTAAAATGAGACATACTTTTATAATGGATTAGTAAACTAATGGGGTGCACAACAGTTGTGTGGTTTTATATACAGGAAAAGTTACATGGAAAAGATATCTATTTTACCTGAGTTTTATTATTATTATTATTATTATTATTATTATTATTATTATTATATTTGTGTTATAATTTTACACATCAGCCATGGGTTCCCCTGTCCTCCCCACTCCTGCCCCCACCTCCACCTTACCCCCATCCCCTCCCCTCCATTCCCATCTCCTCCAGGGCCAAGACTCCCCTGGGGATTCATTTAAACCTGGTGAATTCAGTACAGGCGGGTCCAGTCCCCTCCTTCCAGGCTGAGCAAAGTATCCCTGTGTAAGACCAAGGTTCCAAACAGCCAGCTCATGCACTAAGGACAGGTACTGGTCCCACAGCCTGGATGCCTCCCAAACAGTTCAAGCTATTCAATTGCCTCACTTATCCAGAGGGCCTGATCCAGCTGGGGGCTCCACAGCCTTTGGTTCATAATTCATGTGCTTCAGTTCATTTGGCTATTTGTCCCTGTGCTTTTTCCAATCTTGGGCTCAACAATTCACTCTCTTACAGTCCCTCCTCTTTCTCAACTATTGGACACCTGGAGCTCCACCTGGGGCCTGGCTGAGGATCTCTGCATCCACTTCCATCAGTTAGTGGATGAGAGTTCCAGCACGGCAGTTAGGGTGTTTGGCCATCTGATCACCAGACTAGGTCAGTTCAGGCTTTCTCTCAACCATTGCCAGCAGACTACAGAGGATATATTACTGTGGATTTCTGGGGACCTCTCTAGCACTCTGCCTATTCCTATTCTCATGTGATCTTCATTTATCATGGTCTGTTATTCCTTGTTCTCCCTTTCTGTTCTTGATCCAGCTGGGATCTCCAGCTCTTCTAAGCTTTCTTTCCCTCAAAACTTGCCCTTCATTACTCCCACTGTCATCCAGGTTGTTCATGTAGATCTCATCCATTTCTCTGTCATTGGGTGATCCCTGTGTTTTTCCTAGGGTCCCATTTTCTAGGTAGTTTCCCTGGAGTTGTGTAGCAGTCTAGTCATCTTTGTTTTACATCTAGTATCCTCCTATGAGTGAGTACATACCATGTTTGTCCATCTGAGTCTGGATTACCTCACTCAGGATGATTTTTTCTAGATCCATCCATTTGCCTGCAAACCTCATGATGTCATTATTTTTCTCTGCTGAGTAGTAATCCATTGTGTATATGTACCATATTTTCTTTATCCATTCTTCAGTTGAAGGGCATCTAGGTTGCTTCCAGGTTCTGGCTATTACAAACAATGCTGATATGAACATAGCTGAGCAAATGCCCTTGTGGTATGATTGAGCATTCCTTGGGTATATGCCCAAGAGTGCTACAGCTGGGTCTTGGGGGAGATGGATTCCCAATTTTCTTTCTTTCTTTCTTTCTTTCTTTCTTTCTTTCTTTCTTTCTTTTTTTTTTTTTTTGTTTTTTGTTTTTTTGTTTTTGTTTTTCAAGACAGGGTTTCTCTGTAGCTTTGGAGTCTGTCCTGGACTAGCTCTATAGACCAGGCTGGCCTCGAACTCACAGAGTGCTGGGATTACAGGCGAGTGCCACCACCGCCCGGCCCAAGGATTCCCAATTTTCTAAGGAAGCACCATATTGATTTCCAAAGTGGCTGTACAAGCTTGCATTCCCACCAGCAGTGGAGGAGAGTTCCCCTTGCTCCACATCCTCTCCAGCATAAGCTGTCTTCTGTGTTTTTGATCTTAGCCACTCTGACAGGTGTAAGGTGGTATCTCAGAGTCATTTTGATTTGCATTTCCCAGATAATTAGGAATATTGAGCAATTCTTTAAATGTTTTTCAGCCATTTGAACTTCCTCTGTTGAGAATTCTCTGTTTAGTTCTATAGCCCATTTCTTAATTGGACTGTTGGGCATTTTGATGTCTAATTTCTTGAGTTCTTTATATATTCTGGGTATCAGCCCTCTGTCAGATGTGGGGTTGGTGAAGACCTTTTCCCGTTCTGTAGGCTGTCGCTTTGTCTTGTTGACTGTGTCCTTTGCTCTACAAAAGCTTCTCAGTTTTAACAGGTCCCATTGATTGATTGTTTCTCTCAAGTGTCTGTGCTTCTGGTGTTATATTTAGAAAGTGATCTCCAGTGCCAATGCGTTCAAGAGTACTTCCTACTTTCTCTACTATCAGGTTCAGAGTAGCTGGATTTATGTTGAGGTCTTTGATCCACTTGGACTTAAGTGTTGTGCACGGTGACAGATATGGATCTATTTGCAGCCTTCTACACATTGACATCCAGTTATGCCAGCACCATTTGTTGAAGATGCTTTCTTTTTTCCATTGTACATTTTTGGCTTCTTCATCAAAAATTATATGTTCATAGGTGTGCAGGCTAATGTCAGGGTCTTCAATTGGATTCCATTGGTCCACATGTCGGTTTTTATGCCAGTACCAAGCTGTTTTTATTATGGTATCTCTATAGTAGAGCTTGAGGTTGGGAATTGTGATGCCTCCAGAGGTTGTTTTATTGTACAGGATTCTTTTGGCTATCCTAGGTTTTTTGTTTTTCCATATGAAGTTGAGTATTATTCCTTCCAGATCTGTGAAGAATTGTGTTGGTAATTTGATGGGGATTGTGTTGAAACTGTAGATTGCTTTTGGTAAGATGGCCATTTTTACTATGTTAATCCTGCCTATCCATGAGCATAGGAGGTCTTTCCATTTTCTGACATCTTCAATTTCTTTTTTCAGGACTTAAAGTTCTTGTCATAAAGGTCCTTCACATGCTTAGTTAGAGTAACCTCAAGGTATTTTATATCATTTGTGGCTATTGTAAAGGGTGATGTATCTCTGATTTCCTTCTCAGCCTGTTTGTCTATTGTATATAGGAGGGCTACTGATTTTTTTGAGTTGATCTTGTATCCTGCTATGTTGCTGAAGGTTTTTATTAGCTGTATCAGTTCCTTGGTTGAATTTTTGGGGTCGCTCATGTATACTATCATGTCATCTGCAAAGAGGGAAAGCTTGACTTCTTCCTTTCCAATTTGTATCCCTCTAATATCCTTATGTTGTCTTATAGCTCTGGCTAGAACTTCAAGTACTATATTGAATAAGTATGGGGAGAGGGGACAGCCTTGCCTTGTTCCTGATTTTAGTGGTATTGCTTTGAGTTTCTCTCCATTTAATTTGATGTTGGCTGTTGGCTTGCTGTAGATTGCCTTTCTCATGTTTAGGTATGTTCCCTGTATTCCTGATCGTCCCAATACCTTTATCATGAAGGGGTGTTGGATTTTGTCAAATGCCTTTTCTGCATCTAGTGAGATGATCATGTGTTTTTTTTCTTTGAGTTTGTTTATATGGTGTATTACATTGATGGACTTTCATATGTCGAACCACCCTTGCATCCCTGGGATGAAGCCTACTTGATCATGGTGGATAATTGTTTTGATGTGTTCTTGGAGTCTGTTTGCCAGTATTTTATTGAGTATTTTTGCATCAATGTCCATGAGGGAGATTGGTCTGTAGTTCTCTTTCTTTGTTGCATCTTTGTTTGGTTTAGGAATCAGGGTAATTGTAGCCTCATAGAAGGAGTTTGGTAATATTCCTTCTACTTCTATTGTGTGGAACAATTTAAAGAGTATTGGTATTAAGTCTTCTTTGAAGATCTGGTAGAATTCTGCACTGAAACCATCTGGTCCTGGGCTTTTTTTGGTTGGGAGACTTTTAATGACTGATTCTATTTCCTTAGGGATAATTGGACTATTTAAATTGTTTATTTGGTCTTGATTTAACTTAGGTATGTGGTACCTATCCAGAAAATTATCCATTTCTTTTAGATTTTCCAGTTTTGTGGAGTAGAGGTTTTTGAAGTATGACCTGATGATTCTCTGGATTTCCTCATTGTCTGTTGTTATGTCCCCATTTTCATTTCTTATTTTTTTAATTTGGATGCTCTCTCTCTGTGTCTTTTGGTTAGTTTGGATAAGGGCTTGTCTATCTTGTTGATCTTCTCAAAGAACCAACTCTTTGTTTCATTAATCCTTTTTATTGTTCTCTTTATTTCTATTTTATTGATTTCAGCTCTCAATTTGATAATTTCCTGGCGTCTGTTCCTCCTGGGAGACTTTGCTTCTTCCTGTTCAAGGGCTTTCAGGTGTGCTGTCAAGTCACTAGCGTGAGATTTCTCCAGCTTCTTCTTTATGTGGGCATTTAGTGCTATGAATTTCCCTCTTAGCACTGCTTTCATAGTGTCCCATAAGTTTGGGTATGTGGTGTATTCATTTTCATTGATCTCTAGGAAGTCTTTAATTTCTTTCTTTATTTCTTCCTTAACCCATTGGTGGTTCAGTTGAGCATTATTCAGTTTCCATGAGATTGTAGGATTTCTGTAGTTTTTTCTGTTGTTGAAATCTAACTTTAAACCATGGTGGTCCGGTAGAACACAGGAGGTTATTCCAATTGTTTTGTATCTGTTGAGATTTGCTTTGTGGCCAAGTATATGGTCGATTTTAGAGAAGGTTCCATGGGGTGCTAAGAAAGTATATTCTTTTTTGCTTGGTGGAATGTTCTGTAGATGTCGATTAAGTCCATTTGAGCCATAACATCAGTTAAGACCATTATGTCTCTGTTAAGTTTCAATTTGGCTGATCTGTACAGAGGTGAAAGTGGGGTGTTGAAGTCTCCCACTATTAACGTGTGGGGTTTTATATGTGATTTAAGCTTTAGTAATGTTTCTTTTACATATGTGGGTGCCCTTGTGTTTGGGGCATAAATGTTCAGAATTGAGACTTCATCTTGGTGGATCTTTCCTGTGATGAGTATGTAATGTCCTTCATCATCTCTTTTGATTGATTTTAGTTTGAAGTCTATTTTGCTGGATATTAAGATGGCTACACCAGTTTGCCTCTTAAGACCATTTGATTGGAAAGTCTTTTCCCAGCCTTTTATTCTTAGGAGGTGTCTGTCTTTGAATTTGAAGTGTGTTTCTTGTATGCAGCAGAAAGATGGGTCCTGTTTTTGTATCCATTCTGTTAGTCTGTGTCTTTTTATACGTGTATTAAGTCCATTGATATTAAGGGATATTAATGACCTGTGATTGTTCATTTCTGTTATTATTTTTATTTTTTGGTGGTAGTGTGTGTATTTCTCTTCTTTGGGGTTTACTGCTGTGGTGTTATCCATTGCCTGTGTTTTCATGGGTGTATCTGCCTTCCTTAGGTTGGAATTTTCCTTCTAGTGCTTTCTGTAGGGCTGGGTTTGTGGATAAATCTGGTTTTGTCTTGGAAGTCTTGTTCACTCCCTCTATGATGATTGAAAGTTTTGCTGGGTATATTAGTCTAGGCTGGCATCCATGGTCTCTTAGTGTCTGCATTATATCTGTCCAGGTCCTTCTGGCTTTCAAAGTCTCCATTGAGAAATCGGGTATTATTCTGATGGGTTTGCCTTTATAAGTCACTTGGCCTTTTTCCTTTGCTGCCCTTAATATTCTTTCTTTATTCTTTACATTTAGTTGTTTAATTATTATGTGGCGAGGGGACTTTTTGGGGGGTCTAGTCTGTTTGGTGTTCTATAGGCTTCTTGTATCTTCATAGGCATTTCCTTCTTTTAGGTGGGAAAGTTTTCTTCTATGATACTGTTAAATATATTTTCTGTGCCTTTGAGTTGGTATTCTTCTCCTTCCTCTATCCCTATTATTTGTGGGTTTGGTCTTTTCATTGTGTCCCAAATTTCTTGGACATTTTGGGTCATGACTTTGTTGGTTTTAGTGTTTTCTTTGACGGATGAATCTATTTCTTCTACCGTATCTTCAACACCAGAGATCCTCTCTTCCATCTCTTGCATTCTGTTGGTTATACTTGCATCTGAAGTTCCTGTTTGTTTTCTCAGATTTTCTGTTTCCAACATTCCTTCTGCTAGTGTCTTCTTCATTTTTTTTTTTTTTCTATTTCCCTCTTCAGGTCTTGGACTGTTTCCCTTGCTTTTTCATGATTTTCTTTCAGGGACTTATTGTTTTCTTCTGCCTTATTTGTCCTTTCCTCTAGTTTTTTATAGTGTTCTTCCCATTTTTTGTTTGTCTGTTCCTCCACTTTATTTTTGATTTCTTCTATATAAGGCTCTAGCCTCTTCATGATGTTACTTATAAGGTTGTTTTCTTCTTCTTCTTCCATTCCATGATGTTCAGGTGTAGCTGTTGTAGAAGGTGATGCTGTATTGCTCTTTATTTTGTTGTATGTACTTCTGCCTTGGCGTCTGCCCATCTCCTCGTGGATTTGTTCTTGATCTTATCAGTGTACTTGGTCCAGACAGAGCTGACAGATTTAGGGAGCCTCTCTCTGGTCCAGATGGAAGCTCTGGGCTGGATGGGAGCTCTGGTCCAGATGAGAGTGCTGGCCGGATAGGAGCTGGGGGGGCTGGACTCAGAGTCTCAGGAAGTCCCTGGGGTCTCCTTATCTTATCCAGTCAGGAGCTCCTCTTGTCCAGATGGGAGTTCCAGGGCAGATGGGAGCTGGGGACTCTCTGGTCCAGATGGGAGTTCCAGGGCAGGATGGAATGCTGGACACTGGTCTCTAAGTCTCCAGAAGTGGCTGGGGTCTCCAGCAGATGGGTGTGGGGGCAAGGCGTTGAGGTTGTAGTGTCCACCAGAGGGTTTCTCTGGTCCAGATGGGAGTTCCGGGTGGATGGGAGCTGGGGGCTGGTTTCTGAGTCTCAGGAAGTGGCTGATGTCTAGGGCAAATGGGTGTGAGGGCAGGGTGTTGAGACTGCAGGGTCTGCCTGCAGTCTTGGAAAAGGGGAGCCTTCCCACAGGGCCCGCAGATTGGCCGGAAACTGGAGCCAAGTTGGGCAGGTCCTCCCAGGATGGTGCCCAGGGGTGGGACCCAGGGGCAGTTGCCTCTTCGACTATAACCCCAGGCACTCACCTCTGGTCCAGATGGGAGTTCTGGGGAGGATGGGAGCTGGGGGCTGGTCTCTGAGTCACGTGCGTTTATTTTATCTTATTTCTGAGACAGGATTTTGTGATAGTTTAACGTCGAAGGGTTGGAGCCAAGGGGCACCACAAAGTCACGCCATGCAATAGAGCTCATGTGGGAGGTTTATTGGGGGAGAAGAGGTGCGTGCAGAGGCAGCCTCTAAGTGAGAGAGGAAGGAAGAGAGTGGGGTGAGAAGGGCATGCCTTTCATAAGGGGATACAGCACATGCGCATGGGGAGCGTGCTCTACTCAATGGCAGCAGTAGTCACTTACCTGAGTTTTAATGACTGGATTCAGATAAAATGTTCTTCTCTGCTCTTTGCCTGTTCCCTCTCCAGACAAATTTACTGAAAGTTCTTATGTATCACTCCCAGAGTTCTTTAACGCATATTTGATATATGTGCCCATATATATATATATATATATATATATATATATATATATATATATATGACATATTGCCATTAAATATTCATATTCAAATCGTAATAAAGATACCATCACACCCTTGTATCTTAGTTAGGGTTTCTATTGCTGTGATGAAACACCATGACCAAAAAGCAAGTTGGGGAGGAGAGGGTTTATTGGGTTTATTCTTCCACACTGTAGTCCAGCACTGAAGAAATCAGGACAGGAACTCAAACAGGGCAGGAACCTGGAGGCAGGAGCTGATGCAGAGGTCATGGAGGGGTGCTGCCTTCTGGCTTGCTCCACATGGCTTGCTCAGCCTGCTTCTTCTTTTTTGTTGTTTTTTTGTTTTGTTTTGTTTTGTTTTTTGAGTCAGGGTTTCTGTGTGTAGCTTTGGAGCCTGTCCTGGAATTCACTCTGTAGCCCAGGCTGGCCTTGAACTCACATAAATCTGTCTGCCTCTGCCTCCCGAGTCCCAGGATTAAAGGCATGTGCCACCACCACCCGACTTTCAGCCTGCTTTCTTATACAGTCCAGGACCACCAGCCCAGAGATGGCACCACTCACCATGGGCTGGGTCTGCCCACATCAATCACTAATTAAGAAAATGCCTTACAGCTGGATCTTATGGAGGCATTTTCTTAATTGAGTTTTCCTCCTTCCAGATAACTCTAGCTTGTATCAAGTTGACATAAGACTAGCCAGCAGACTTTGTTATAGTTCCTTTGTAAACTTCTTTGAAATTTTATTTCTCATAGATAATGACTATATACTTATGGAATAGAACATTTTGTTTGATATATTTATAATGTTGGATGACTAAAATATGTGAATAAACACTTCTATTTGTATAACCTCAAATATTACCATTTAGATTTCTCTTTCATCTATTTTGAAAGATATAATACATTGCCATGTAGTTCAATGGTTCGTCACAACTGATTCTTCTTACTTACTTGACTTGAATTCGGTAACTTTTAATTAATATCTCCTTTTTCCAAATCCACTCCCCTCCCCTTCCCTCCAAATACACTTCCTTGTGATGGTGTCTCTGACTGGGTTGGAGAGTACCTGATACAAAATTTTGAAAAGATTAAATTATAAAACCTTCTTAGGTATTACTAGAGCAAATACAGTAAAATACATCAGCCAAGGCTAAAACCTTATGTATTCACCATGCAAACCAATAGCTTTTGTTCATTTACACTTCACATTGGAACACAGAAGGATTCTTCTTAGGTTACATGTTCATCCGCAAATTGCATGGATTTGGACTTAGTTTGCCCATCAGCTAAGATGAGGATAGCACAGTTGCTATTTCTAAGAGCAGCATAAAGAAGTGTAAGTTGACTGAAGCTGATAGGAACGGTGATTCTTGGCTCACTGTTCCCTGGAGAGCTCCACGGGTTTCTAGAGAAATGTACATCCCACATCTGTCAAATGGAACATTCCATCAGTATTCTGTACCAGGTGCTTTTCTCCCTTTTTATTTTTCTCTCATACATTACATCCCGATTACAGTTTCCTCTCCTTCCTCTCCCCCCATCCCTGTCAACACCCCCTACTCCCTGCCAGATCCCTCTCCCCTAGATCCACTCTTCCTCCTTTCTCCCCAGGAAAGGGCAGGCCTCCCAGGGATGTCAACCAAACACAGCATACCAAGATATAATAAATCAAAGCACACACACACCCATTCTAAGACCGGATGAGGCAACCCAGCAGGAGGAAAAGGGTCCCAAAAACAGGCAAAGGAGACAGAGACAGTCTCCACACCCCCTGATAGTACCACAGGAACCCCAAGCTACACAGCCATAACATATATGCCGAGGATGTAGGTCAGACTCAAACAAGCTCCGATTGTCAGTTCAGGCTCTGTGTGCCCCTGTGGGCACTGGGTAGTTGGTAGTTATGTTGAGGTCTCTGATCCACTTGGATTGAGTTTTGTGCAGGTTGATAGATATGGATCTATTTGCAATCTTCTACATACCAACATCCAGTTATGCCAGCACCATTTGTTGAAGATGTCTTTTTTTCCAGTGTATCAGGTACTTTTATTATCTTTGTTCAGATGAAAAAACAGAACCATAGACTTATTAAGTGGTGATACATATGCCTATGGCTGCATACGTGTGTGTGTGTGTGTGTGTGTGTGTGTGTGTTTTCTTTATCCTCTTGGGAAAGACTAGGAGTTAGACATTTCTCTGAATAATGTATGGAATTGTGTGGATCTTTTCCTAAATTAGATCTGGTATTTCCTCACCCTCATTCACCATCCAGTACAGTGCCCACTTGGTGTACATGTTTTCCACATTTTATCACTATGGGGCTACTGTATGACAAGACTTTTCCTGGGGAGACACAACACACATCTACTCACTCTAAATAGGGAATCCAGCACAGACCAGAGTACGGGTACCACCAACATCCAACTTGGTGACCCAAGGAGTATTACTGAGGTCACTTACAGGAGCAGAAATGACTCAGAGACAGTTGCATCATCAGGACCCACCAGCTCACAAAAGCTAGGAACCTGGAACCCATTCACTACCTAGCCTGCAGGCAGCTCAAAAAGCTGGAGAGTGTCTCTTTCAAATGACTCAGTTCATCTAAACCTCTTCCAGGCAGCTGGGCTGGTTGCTCTCAGAGACTTCTTTGCAGCTTGGCTTGTCTGAGAGTGACTCCCAGGAATCTTTGTTGTTTACACTTGGGAGAGAGAGGCCTAGTGAATCTGGTCAGTTTCAGGGACTTCCTGAAGCTATTTTGAGTTGTTTACCTGGCTTAAGGAACCTCCCTGTAGGAGGAATGTTTCAGTTTTGGATGAATAAGGAAATGGATACACAGCCAGGCAATGCAAAGATGAACGTGGCAAGGGGACCTAACCTGTAGGAGTTTTCTCTTGAACTGGTTTGGACAGATCTGTGTCAGCTATGACCCGGGAGTCTGGAGTGTTGACTGTTCTCTGTTAACTTCTAGTGTTTGCATGGAAACTGTAGTATTAGCAACAGGGCTCTACTGGGAATAAGACAAGTGGTTTGAGGTTGTCTTGTGAAAGTTGATTCAAAACCACGGTGTGTGTGTGTGTGTGTGTGTGTGTGTGTGTGTGTGTGTGTGTGTGTGTGTGGTGTATGCTTGTGTGCACCATGGTTTCCAGAAATAGCCTTATGAACGTCTATGTTATGGCTTCTAACATAAGGGAAACAGGTACCATGAGACACACAGCTGTCTTAGCCTGTTCAAAAGCTTGTTGGATCTTTTGATGCAAATCTAGCATGGCACCCTGTTTATCATTATCCAGATGATGCACAACTTGGATGAGGTGTGCTATGAAAGTCTGCCAGATTCCCAGGTACCATTTAGTTTGTATTTATTTTATTTATAGGCACAACTGTTGTAGAACTTTCAAAATAATTTTGTCAGGTATCATAAGCCCTTTACCTGGCTATAATAATCTCAAGAATTTTCAGCTGAGCCTAGCTCTTGCACCTGGTGTGGATTCATCTTCCATTCTCTTTCCTTTTGGTGTATCTATCTGCCTTTGAGAAAACACTTCCAGGTTAGCATGATGTCATCTACATAAAGAAACCTCTCTACAGACTTTAGAAGCAAGACCCTAGGTCACCATCCCCTTATAAGTCATGGTAACATGAAGGGAACCTTGGGGAAGATCTCTAAAGGTCCACTGTTGACAGTTTCAATCGGATGATGAATATTAGCTTTGGGATCCAGTAGCTAAGACAATATGAAAAATGCATCAGCAAGGCCTAATATAACATGAAAAAACCCTACTACGTGTGCCAGTTGTTCAGTCCAAAAAGCAATGTTGGTCTTTTCTGTGTCGAACACACAGATTGCAAGCCTAGCGCCACTTAGAGATCTTTGGCAACAGTTAACTCTGCAGCTCTCACACAATTGAGCCTGTAAGATAATGAGTATTCAGAGATGGGTAATGCCTGGGGGGCACTCACCAACCTAAGACAGAGCGCCTGTGTGGCCTGGACAAGAGTCTCCATGACGGGTAAGGTGACCTGCTGACGTCCCATGCAACCTAAGTCAGAAGCTCATTTTTTAGTAAAAGCAGGGAACATGTAGGGCCCTGACCCCCATTTGGGGTAACTGTTGCCTTGCTTGCTTACCTTGATATCCTCCCTACGCTAATTTGCTGCGAGATTCCACCCTCCTGAATGCTTAAGGGAAGTTCCTTGTCTGTGTATCCTGCATATTGGGTGTTAGCAGCTTAGATGCAAGATTGTAATACATTGGAAGCAAACTTCCGCCCTCTGGGGTTCTCCCATTGTGCTGTAAGCCTGTATTTAAGACCTCCTCCCTCCATCAATAAACAGCATTCGGCATTCAAAAAAAAAAAGAAAGAAAGAAATTGAAGACAGTGATGTTCTGAAACAGGAAATGGTGATGGAGTAATGGGCCTGTGAGGATGCTGGACCAAAGTCTATCAAATTGTGCAAACAGGAAAATTGTATACTATGTGAATTATCTGTCAATAAAGATCTTATATAAAAACAAACAAACAAAAAAGAGCAATGTTGGGCACAAAGGCATGGATGAGGGGGTACTTTTTTTTTCCCTTTTTTTTTTTTTTTTTTTTTTTCCGAGATAAGGTTTCTCTGTGTAGTTTTGGTGCCGATCCTGGATCTCGATCTGTAGACCAGGCTGGCCTTGAACTCACAGGGATCCGCTTGGCTCTGTCTCTCGAGTGCTGGGATTAAAGGTGTGGGCCACTACCGTCTAGCGAGGGGGAACTCTTTTTTTTAGCTCTATAATCCAGTCATTCTTCAGGAGCCATCTGACATCTTCAGAAGTCATACTGGGCTTTTGAAAGGGTTGGGACTAGGTGAATAATCTCTACCATTTTTAATTCCTTGATGATTTATATAATTCTGTCATGATCCCTAGGCAGTCTACACTGTTTAATATTCCCCCACCTTACTGGAGATAGGTTTTATAGGGTTCCAATTCTGTCACCCAAAAAATGATTGTGTTCATAATTGACACTATCAGAGCAAACTCCCAAGGGGTGGTATGCAGGACATGCCTCGGCGACAAAGCCACCTCCAGAGCATTGGCCTGTCCTGGAGAAATGCACACCCTATAATCTTTGCTGGGATAATTGCCCATCTTCGGGTGGGCTTGGCCTTTTCTCCCGTGCTAGTTTGTCACATGTGTATCTACTTTTGCCCCTTGCCTCCAGGGCTTTATGAGGTTGTCATGAATAACATGCTCTCTATCCCAGTATCCATGAAAGTCCTCATATCTTGCACATTGATAACGTATCAATGAATCTGAACATTGACACAGAGCCTCTGGCCGTATGGACCTCATTTGCCGGCAACTTTGGCCCATCTGACTGTGGGTTGGGCAGTTCCCACCTTAGAACATCTCCTCACTCCATAGGAGAGGGTGATCTGGAAATTCCTTGACTCTCCCCATCTTCACTCATTTGGTGGATATATGTATAGTTTAGTGGTATTATGTACGTGTTCAATTTTAATAACAAATTCATGCCCCAACTTTCTCTTCTGAAGGATGTTAAAAGCATGTGACTCATAACTTTTTTCAAAGGATTGCTATAAAGTTTTCTTAGGTTAGTGACTGGTTACCACCCGAATTATTTACAGGGTAGCTACTGATATTATTGAAATATTATTAGGAAATTAAGGCCCACCTAGCTGTGCACAGGAGGCTAGACCATACAAGAAACATAAGAAACATGAGATCGTTGGGTTGACAAAACCTTTCCGCAAAGGGCCACATACTACATTAAATATCTCATATTTAACCTTTGAATAACTATTCACCTTACAGGCTAAGTACTTATCCTTTCTACTTTATATGTTAAAATTCAACAGCTATTCTTAGCACATGGGTCCATACAAAACCAGCACTGACTGTGCCCTGGTTTGCCGACCTGTGACATATTTTAATTTCTAGAAGTGCTGACCCTGGAGGAATTTTAATTTTTGTCAAGTGGCTTCTTTATGATTTAAAATTTTTTTAAAAGCTTATTTATTTTAAGTGTGTGTGGGGGAGTGTGTGTGCGCGCGTGTGTGTGCGCGTGTGCGTGTGTGTGTGTGTGTGTGTGTGTGTGTGTAAGCTGCCTGGTGCCTGGTGTGGGTGCTAGTAACTGAACTCAAGTTTTTTGGAAGAGCAGTACATGCTCTTAACCACAGAGCAGTCTCTTCAGTCCTGAAATGAAGCTTTGTCTTATTTAATCTTGTGATAGAAAAGGTAGTATGTTTTCTTTACATGTCCCACCTCGTGTGGATTCATCTCTCATAGCATTCATTTAAGTGCGCTTGTATGTTTTTTTAGATGCTTTTCTAAATCCGTGAAACACTCAGACTATCACTATGTCATCCACGTAATAAAACGCTTTTCTAGAGAATGGACTCAGATAACATAGCAAAGCCCTGGGCTATCATCATATGACAAGTACTATGGCTGTGAGGGTAACCTTGAGTGAGTACTCTGAAGGTCCACTGCCAATGTGTCCAAAGGAATGAACATTGGTCTTGGTATCCATTAGATAAAAACGCGCCAGCAAGGACTAATGCAGCACAGAAAGGCCCCCTCATGTGTATAAGTTGTTCACAATCTCTACATTTTCCAAGTACGTCATAGTTTATGCAGTTTTGTCATAGCACACAGGAAGAAGTCTATACCTGTGCAGGCCACTTTACAGGTTCCCGTTCTGCCCATCCTCACAGTTGGCCTCTTCAGGTGAAACTCTTCAAGGGCGGTTTGTAGGATGTGTCCAGCAATACAATCACCCCCAGAATGATTCTCTTGCGTTAGGGAAGTCTTTTGGGTAGGTTGATTGCCCACCCAAAGCACAGCTTATCCCCACCCTGCCCTTCTTTATTTCCGTATCTACCCACTGTTGTCCACCTGCCCTTTGTGCTGTGTGTCTAAGTAACCTTGGCTCTGTACCCACCAAAGCCCAGATATTTTCATAGCTATAGCATGACAATGAATCTGACATTTGACACAAGGGCTCTGTAACCCTAACTCACAAGTCATTTTTGGTCACCCTGTCATCCGAGCAGCTTGGATCCCACACCAGAACATCTTCCATCACAGGAGAGGATGCACTGCAGAGTCACGCAAAATCTGTCTCTCTCTTTCACTCAGAAGTGAATTGCTGGTCATTCCTTAGGGCTTTGCAAAGACACATGCCATTTCCCCCATTTTCCAGCATAGCACAAGCTTGTCAAGCATATTTAAAGAAGGGTTAGAATTTAGCATTTGTAGTTTGGGAATAGGGTTGGGGTTAGGGATCAGGGTCAGAGTTGGGATTAGGATTTAGGGTCAGGTGTTAGGGTTTGGGGTTGAGAGGTTGAGATTGGGGGCTGGGATTTGGGGTTTGGATTGGGGGTTAGAGTTAGGCAGTTAGGCTTAGAGGGTTCAGGAGTTAGGCTTAGGGTCAGAGGTAGAGGGTTGGGATCAGGGTTTCGAGGGTGAGGGGGAAGATCAGCGTTAGGGTTTAGGGTTAGGGGTTTGGGGCTGGAGTTAGGGGTTAGGATTTGGGGTTAGAGATTTAGGGATAGTATTCAGGATTAGGTGTTATGGTTATGATTAGAGTTAGAGGGTCAGAGTTAGGATTTAGGGGTAAGGGTTAGGGATAAGGGCTAGTAGTTAGGAGAAGGGGTAGGTTTAGGGTTAAACAGAGTGAAGGCTAGCCTTAGGGTTAGGATTAGTGGGTGAGGCATATACAGGAGGTTGGGGTCAGGATGCATACATGTGTATATTAATTAATGTATATACATGTGAATGTTTGTGTTTGTACTTATATTTATTTATGAATGAAAGACCCCCCGGCACCCCTATAGGAATGCTATGTTTGCAAGGCTTATAAGGGAACAAAAGACAGTTCCAGGAAATAGAATGGCCCCACCGCAGCCCAGATAGCCGATAAGCATTGCCCTGTTGTGCAAACCCCCTAGCTTGTGAGGCACGTAGGGGAACAAAGGAATTCAGCTAGAAGGCAACCAGAGCAGCTGGAATTCTAGATAGGGGTTGAGTCGACACACATATCTGGTTACCAAGGAAACCCACAAACCGCCCTGAGCCTGAATCCACGCCCCATTTGATTTATGCTTATATATTCGCGCCTCACTTGAATTGTCCAATCAGAACCATTCACGCCTTGTTTAAACTATCCAATCAGAACCCTTTGACTATTCGCGCCTCACTTGAATTGTCCAATCAGAGCTTTGTAACCATTCGCGCCTTGTTTAAACTATCCAATCAGAACCCTTTGACTAATGCTTTCCCGCGCTTCTTGCTATAAAAACCCATCCCACCAACCCAGAGGCGCGCTGGTCTTCCGAGAGGCTTGGTTGCCCCAGGTACCTGTGTTTTAATAAACCTCATGCTGTTGCATCTGATCGGTGGTCGCTGCGTGCTCATTGAGCCGGGGGTCTCTCCTGAAGGGAGATCTCTCCAGGGGTCTTTCAATGAACATATGTATGTTTTTATGTGTACATGTGTATATTTGTGGTTTGCATATGTATTTATTTATGTATATATATGCTTATATATATCTGTGTATATGTGTATTGTGTGTGGACATGTCTATGTTTATGTGTGTATGTTTGTGTGTATACACATGTAGTTTTAATTTTGTACACTTTTTATCTGTGTATGTGAATATATATGTGTGTGTACATATGTATATTTTGTGTGTACATATGTATGTTTATGTGTGTATATGTGTATATTTTTGTGTTTGTACATTTATATATTTATATGTATAAATGTGTTTATTTATGTCTGTGGACATGTATATTTTTAATGTGTGTATTTATGTATGTGTGCATATGTTTATGTCTGTGTATACTTGTGTATATTTATGTGTGCTTGTACATGCATGTCTATATTTGTGTGTACATGTATATATTTGGTGTACATGTATATTTTTATGTTTGTTTGTGTACATTTGTATATTTATTTTAATGTGGGTATATGAGTAAGTTTACGTGTGTATGTATGTATGTGTGTATACATGAGTATATTCATGTGTATTCTTGGAATATATTCATGTGTGTGTACCTGTGTATCTCTATGTGTGCATACATTTGTATATCTCTGTGTACATGTTCTGTGTATGTGTGCATGTGTGTATTTGTGTATGTAGATGTGTATATTCTCCTTCTCACTGTCTTGTGTATAAATTTATTCAGAAATTACTCACGGCCCTTCTCTGCCCTATCTGTTGTCTTCTTATAGTTGTAGAGATTCTCCTGATTGCTTCACAGCTTGGTGGACAGCAGACCTGCATGTTAATGAGAGCGTTGTTTGAGGACTCACAGCCTTGGGCTCGCAGCTGCATCCTTCAGTTGGTGGAGACATGACTTGCAGCGGGGCTGGGGCTGGGGGACGCCTCTGGATTTCAGGCCTCCGTCTGAAAAGCACAGCACTGTCTGTTTATCCTGACATGCTGACGACTGAGGAAAACGCTGACCACTGACCACGGAGGGACTGTTGTTCCCTGTGCACGTTCCTAGAGACAGCGAGCAGCCAGCCTGCAACCCGCAACCCTTTCCTGGGCTCTCTCACACTCACACCACTGTGCCCCGCCCCTCATGGCTCCTGAACCAGGTAGCAGGCAACTGAGTGTGGACACAATGTCCTCAAAGGTACTAAGGCTTATTTACACTACCCATACAAGCTTGCTCCCCCACCTCCTCTCCAGCCCCTCCAAAGTCACCACAAGAAAGGCTCTTCCCACTGGGAGGTGGTGGTGCACGCCTTTAATCCCAGCACTTGAGAGGCAGAGGCAGGAGGATCACTTTGAGTTTGGGGCCAGCCTGGTCTACAGAGTGAGATCCAGGACAGCCACCAAAGCTACACAGAGAAACCCTGTCTCAAAAAAAAAAGAAAGAAAGGAAGGAAGGAAGAAAGGAAGGAAGGAAGGAAGGAAGGAAGGAAGGAAGGAAGAAAGAAAGAAAGAAAGAAAGAAAGAAAGAAAGAAAGAAAGAAAGAAAGAAAGAGAAAGGCTCTGCCCATACTGTCCCTGTGCCCTCTCTGCCTTCTGACTGACTGATGCTTCCCTGCTCATATCCCACCCCCACTGAATCTTGCCGTGGTCCCTCATCTAGGGGAACTGGATGTAAACATCCTTCTTTGTGACAGTCATCTCTGCATCTGTCTGCATGTGTCTGCCTGTATGATTGTCACAAATCCTGAGGACATTTCACAACACTATGTCACAGGATCGTGGTACCAATTCTCAGCTGGGGGTATTCCAGACCTCCCTGGGACATTTAGCAATGCCTGGTGTGACACTGGTGGTTGCTGAAATTAGGAGAAAGGGTGACATTGGGATCTAGTGAGTAGAGGCGAGGGATGCAGCTAAATGTCCTTTGATATACCTTGTCTTAATGTTGATACTGAGCAAAGCTAGGCTATAGGGAGACTCACAAGGTAAAGGTACCATTATGTTTTCTAGCAGGATTTCCTTTCTATCCTGTGTATTGAAATCACCAGGGCTTATTTAGATGTGTGCTGCCAGCACACTCCCAGAACTTCTAATTTGGAGTCTGGGATTGGATGTAAGACTCTGCATTCCTAACAAATACCAAGGTGCTGCTGATGGTTTGGCTTCAGCAAGATACTCTGAATCGTGGACCTAATTTACAGCAATCCCATCTTTATTTCATCAGCCCCTTTAGGTCCCAGAGTAGCCTTATGTGTGACATCCCCGGCATTTCTGGGGGTTCCCAATGGACAGTAGCTAGTAGATGCTGTTGACACAGAAGTGTGATGAACTGATACACTCCACTTATTAAGTTACATTTGTGACTTGATTCAAAAATATACTAGTTAGGAGTATGTTCCAGTTAACCACTGTTGCATAGCAAATCACACCAAACATAGGTGGCTTAAAGTAGCAGCCACTTTATTATAGCTCCTGGTTTTGTGGGTCAGGTACTCAGGCGAGGCTGAACCGGCCGATGTGTTTCATGAGGCATTGCTGGAAGCCACTCAAAACACTTACTGGCCAATGGATTGATTCGTTCAGGGGACTGATACCTCATGTTTGAAGGCTGGGTTCTACAGGATAGTCCACTGAAGTCTCTCTATGTGGCCTTTTCAGTATGGTTAGGATGTCAGGGCAGTCAGATGCCTGTGAAGGTTAAGGCTCTGTGAAGCGTCCTTGCTGGCAAGGTAGTCTGTTGAGACCAGTTTCTCCGGAGTCATCCCCGTTTGCCACTCCACTGAACTTAGAGCGTAGGAGCACTAAATGCCACCCTTGCCCTTCCAGGCTCACGGGTAGGAGTTTTAGAGCCATGCTGTGATGGCTCATCACCATTGTTAGCAGCATTTCTGACATAGTCATCTTGGAGACTCAACACTGTGTGTGTGTCTGGAAGGGACTTTCCACAGGGATGTACATATGACCCACTCTGACGTTGAGTGTCCAGCCCTGCCCGACCTCCCAACCCACCAAACCATGAGCTATAATAAAATATCTGGTGTTCGAAAGCCCCCAGATTGTAGTGTGATTTGTTATGCAGCAGTGATTAATGAGGCTGAATTCCTAACTAGATATTTCTCTCTCTTTTTAGATTTATTTTATGTGTTTGAATGTTTTGCCTGCATGTACGTATGTGCACCATGTGCATGTCTGGTCCTCACAGAGGCCAGAAAAAGATCCCCTGGGGCTGGAGTAACAGATGGCCCCGAGCTGCCGTGCGGGTGCGGGGTGGGTGCTTTCTGACTGCAGTGATGGTGTGTCCAGCACCCTTGAGCTCCCCCACCATGATGAACTATACCCCCAAACTAGAGGCCAAGATAAGCACTTCTTTAAGTTGCTTTTTGTCGGAAATTTAACAACAGTGATGAGAAAAGAAAGAAGTCCCCACATTTTCATAGGAAGGGTGGCCGTGAGCTCAGTGGTGTGTTCTTACACCCCTCCATGTTGCTGGTGAAAGGGGGGACCTAAAGAGCCAGGACCTTATAACACAACTCCACCGTTCTGTCCGGAGCTGTCAGGGTCGGCTCTTTCCCACACAGCCCAGCCAGCCAGGCAGCACTCTCATTACTGCCTGCAGCTTTGGACTGAGCTGGAATAAGCATCCATCCATCCATGGTGCCTGGCACAGAAAACCCTGCAGTGAGACACTCTTCCTTCGGCATCATAAAAAGCCCTAACCTCCGAGGACCTGAACCCACATGACATTCTTTCCTCCTCCTCATTTGATGCCTGGGACCGTCCCCATGCTCAGTGTGGGGATTCGAGGTGGCACAACCAGATGTGACTGTTCTGTCCCTGCTGTCTCTGCAGGAGACAGGGACAGGTGGAAGGACACCTTCTCAAAGTCTCCAGGGCCGTGCTCGCCTCCAGATCTTGTGCCCTGTTGACCAACTCAACTTGTCGGTGGGAGCAGAGTGATGACCTCAGCAGCCACCAAGGCGTCCTTTGATTGCATGACTCTGTCATCATCTACAAGGGGAGACAGAGCGGCTTCAACAGGCAGCCTTTGCTCTTCAGCACAACAATGGTTCTCCTGGAAATCTTTCATGTTTTAAAAATGTCATTAGAGTGCTGGGCTTTGTTCTGTGCTCGCCACTTATCATTTCTTAGCAGAGGCCCCAGTGCCTCAGCTCTCAGAAGAGAGGGGAAATTATAATGAGTCATTTGTATACATTTGTCCTGGTGGGAATTCGACGTGGTGGAAATATTACAGGAATATTACATTAGTGGCACTACCACATTATTGTCTGTTCTGTTCCAAGCCAGGCCCATGGTACACGCCACGCATCACACAAAGCACCAATATGTTGTGGTGATTCTGTGACTCATAGACACCACTGTGGCACTTTATTTTCAGTTATTAATATTATGCATTTGATGTGTGTGAGTCTGTGAGAGAGAGAGAGAAAGAGAGAGAGAGAGAGAGAGAGAACACCATTCTGGAGTCAGTTCCTTCTTTTGACATCCTGGGGTCTTTTCATACCCTGGGACCAAGCTCAGGTCACCAGGCTTTCCCATCAAGCACCCTTACTCACTGAGCCTTCTCATTGGCCCCACCATGGCTATTTCTAAACTGGGTCATCAGTAGCCTTCTCCTGGTTCTCAAGTCCTTGCTGACTCCTTTTCTGAAGTTGTTTTTCCCTTGAAACCACGGCTCTGTAGCTCCAAAGCCAGGCACACGCTCAGCTCTCTTGCTCACCCACATCTCTCTCCCAGCAATGTTAGCCCTCAGCATCTCACCCTGAATCACAGGTGACCCCCTCCTACGGTTTGAACCAGGGAACTAAAGCCACCAGAGAACTGGGAACAGAAGTTCCTTTATGGCAGGAACTGTGGTTTGCGTCTTAACTGTCCCCTACCGAATCACGTGTTTTGACCACAGTTGGCAGTGCCATTGGAGTTGGGGGTGTTAGAGTTTTTTAAAGAAGGCGGCACCTAGCTGGAGGAAGTAGGTGGCTGGACCTTGCTGGTTACAGCAAGGCAATTCTGGTGCAAGCTCTCAGCTGCTTCTTCCACGATGTAAGAGTCTGAGCCACACACTCCCACTGCCATGAGCTCTACCAAGCCTCCCCCACCGTGATAGCCTATATCCTTTCAAAGAATGAATCAAAAGAAATCCTTCCTTACTTCAACTGCTTCTATTGGGTATTATTTTAGTGGCAAGAAAAACCAATGGGGGATGTAGGAGCTAAAGGCCCATCAGGGGACAGTGAAAAATCCAGAGACTTGGAGGGCAGGAAGGCTTGAGCTCAAGGCTTGGAGACATGTGCAGTGTTACTGGGTGGAATCTGGGACCACAGTGGTCCTGCCTAGCAACCAGTGGAGCAGCAGGAGATGTTCAGCTATAAAGGGAGAGGATGGGGTGGGGATCTCTGGTTTCTTGTCCCTTTTCCCACCCTCCAGCTCCACATCATTGCCCTGGAAGAGCAACCTAAGGAGTTAGACCTGCCTAGACTCACAATGCCACAAGAAGACAGCAAGATACAGATCTGAGGAAAACAGCCAAGATGGGCACTGCCAGCATCCCGAAGCTCATCTCAGACTTCTATGGTCTCTCCAGAAGCCTGTGCACATCCTCCAGCCCAAGGTCACTGTCAGCTTCTCACAGAGCTCAGCCCCTGAGAGCTTTGCTGACATCATGACAGAAACTTGACTTGGAGCAGCTTTCCTCACTGAGGCCCCAACTGCTCAGGGCTGCAGTCTCTGTCAGCTTACTGCTGAGGATGTCTGCCAGAACTTTCTGCTCCTGTTTACTCTTGGATGCCTAGCAGCTCCTCACAGGCTCTCCAGCGGCGGCGGCGTTGGCAGTTTGAGCTGGCTATCCATCGAATTTTATAAGTTGCTCCGCAGCAGCAGAGCCCATGTGGGTTGGTCTTGAGTTTTACATATATTCTAGCCTTTTCTCTTTTTCTAGCAGATGCTACTGTTTCTCTCTCGGTACCACAAAGAAGAGAATTGGACACAGACTCTGCAGAACATCCAAGAGTAGGATGAGACACTCTGAAAATTCCAGCAGCTCCAGACATGGACTCTGCGTATCGGCTCGGTCCTAATGAATTTTTCCCCAGCACTTCCACCCTGCTGTTCTCCTTTCCTTCCCAACGTCTACATTTTTCTCTTAGCCCTCAGTGGGACGCTTATAAACAGTTTAGCTCTGTACACAGCTCATCACAGATTAAAGCTCTGAAAGTTTTAGTGGCTCCTTATGTTGCCTTAGACCTTCGCCATTAACGTAGGTAAACCCTATGAAAATGTTTGATGACCCTGACATAGTCCACAAAGCTAAGGTCATCCATCTCACTGCCTTGAGTTGGTGGGTGAGGGACTCAGAGCTGACTCTTGGTGTTTGTGAGTGAGTGAGTTAATTTACTAATAAGGTGAAATCAAACTCAAGACCCACTCTACCTTCATGGGCTGGATGTTTGTGGCCCTCTCAAAAGTCAGGCTGAAACGCTAACCCCTAATGTGATGGCATTATGGACAAAGCCATCGGGAAACGGTAAGTTCCTAAGGGTGGAGCCATGGGGAGCAGCCAGTCTTTCTTTGCCTTTACCATGTCAGATAAGACAGAAGTCAATCAGAGAGGCTTCACTCGGCAACTGATGGAAACAGATGCAAAGACCCACAGCCAAATATTAGGTGGAGCTCTGGGAATCCTGTGGAAGAGAGGGAGGAAGGATGGAGGATCCAGTCAAGGACACTGCAAGAAAACCCACAGAATCAGCTAACTTGGACTCATAAGGGCTCACAGAGACTGAACACAGAGACAACCAGGGAGCCTGCATGGCTCTGACCTAGGACTTCTGCACATATGTTACAATTGTGTAGCTTGGTCTTCTTGTGGGACTCCCAACAGAGAAAGCAGGATGTCTCTGACGCTGTTGCCTGCTCTTGGGACTCTTCCCTCCTACTGGGTTGCCACATTCAGCCTTACTGCAGCTTGATATGCCTTGGTTGGCTGATATACATGGGATAGGGGAGGGAGGTAGCAGAGTTTGGGGGGAGGAGCTGGGAGGAGAGGAGGGTGGGAGGGGAAACTGTGATTGGGCTAGAAAAAATAAATTAATTAATTTTAAAAAAAATTAAAAAAAAACCCTAACAACAAAAACAAACAAAAGAAACCTAAGTGAAATGGCCTGGTGCTTCCTGAGTGGTACCTGACAGAATTACAGTCCACCAGGTAAAAATCTGGCTCACACAGACACAGGGAAGCTGGCTAGCTTTCCGGTAAATAGAATTAGCTGATATATCTGATTCTTGGGCAGTGTCTGGGACAAGGAGGGAAGCGTTACCCAAGGTCACACATGTTCAGGCCTTAGCCGGGCTTGCTCCCTTAATATAAAATACTTAACATGTAGAAGCCTCCACAGCACGTGGTAATTACAGTGCATTCTGTTTTAAAATGTACTTAATTCATTTTATGTGTTAAAACAAAACAAAACAACAACAAAAAGATGGGCAGTGGTGGCCCACACCTTTAATCCCAGCACTTGGGAGGCAGAGCCAGGCGGATCTCTGTGAGTTCGAGGCCAGCCTGGTCTTATAAGTGAGTTCCAGGACAGCTAGAGAAACCCTGTCTCAGAAATAAGAGAGAGAGAAAGAGAGAGAGAGAGAGAGAAGACAGAAGTCTTCAACTCAACTATATGGGCACCTTCATCATGGACTTCCAGACTCAAAGTGCAAAATAAATTCTGATGCTTACAAACTACGATGGAAATACAATCTCCCTCGACATACAACACACTTTCAACACAAGCCTTTCCTGGGACTCGGTCTAGCTCCCCGTCGGAGCCTTGAGAGGGTAACCTACAGCATCCAGACCCTCTGACCCTCTTCTCTTTGTCCATGTCAGGAAATAATGGGACAGTGTTTTCTTTTGCAGGAACAGATGATAAAGCCTCAGGAGTCTGTGTCCTAGCAGGAGGTGGGTCCTTCTGAGGCTGGGTGGGAGGGAGCCTTTGACAAAGCAGGAAGTGTGAAAGGCGAAGGCCTTCCATCTTTCTCAAAAGAGAACAGAAACTTCTAGAAAAGAGATGTTCCCGGTTGTAACTGCCAGAGATGGGGAGAGAGTGGCTTAAAAAGTGTAAAGGCCTTTCCTCTTAAGCTTGGTGTTCAACGGTGACTTAAAAGTTTGCTGGATTGATTGTGCAGCTAAAAGGACCTAGGAATACCCATATCTCCTCTCTACCAGCAATTCCACAAAGCTCTGCTCCCCAGGACCTTGCACACATGCACCCTCCTCCAGCTTAAGGACCCCCCAACAGCAATTTTAACATGATACAACCAGCCCAGAGCACCAGGGTCTCTCGTTCTGCTCCTTCAACCATACTTTTCCTTTATTTATCTATTTATTTATTTTTTGGGACTGAGTCTCCCTAAGTTGCCCAGAATAGCCTTGAATTTTTCACCTACTTGCCGCGTCTTCCCGAGTAACTGACATTACAGGAATACACACCAGCCCCAGCTGAGGCCTGACATCTTAATCATGAACTACAAATTAGAATCATTGAGAGCAGGTACAGGCAATGAGCTCTAATTACCAAATAAGCATCTAAACAGCAGAGGCAAAGTTAGACCGCATGTGACCCTCCCCCATCTCGGGGCTCCAATTTTCTTGACTCAGAGCTCAGTTGCTGGAATCAGACTTCCTCGATTGTGGTGATCAAGGCTTTGATAGTCCACAGTTTCAAGTTCACCAAGGTGAACGACTCCTGCTTTTGTGTGTGGTGGTGGGGATGGACTCCATAGCCTCACGGGAGCTAGGCAGATGTTCTTCTATCCCCCTAGTCTACATCTTTTTTATAACAAGTCTTTTTTAATACCGCTTTGGTATTCTGAATAAAACTAATGAGCATAACTCAACTCACACATACCAAAGGGAAATCAGCACAATGCTTTGACATAAAAGGTATATTATTTATAATGAAGCAATGTATATTTCAATATGCAAAACATGAGATGTCACAACCCAGTTATAAGGCTCCACTGACACAGTGGCCATGAACACAAAATGGCTCACAGGAGGCCACATAGGCAGCTTCGGTCATAGGTGAGGTGGCTTTCTGAAAAATGCTCTCGATAATGCTCGGGATGCAGTGGAGTGTGACCTGGACTTATGTGATCATGCAAAATTCACTGTATATTAGTCTAACGTATGATGATCTCATGTGAATTTTGAAACTGAGCTAGTCTGGAGGTCCCAGTGGTGCATGTTTTCTCAGCTACAGGCATGTTCAGCAGTACGCTGAAAAGTCACATGAGAAGACAGCTTAGTTCACAAAAGCTTGCCACAGAGGTGTTAAGACTTGGGTCTGGATCCTCATCATCCCCATAAAAGCTGGAGATGCTGGTGTCCATATGGGAGCCCAGTGCTGTGGAGCAGAAACAGGTGGATCCCAATTGAGGGAGAGACATCCAGTGTGGACCTCTGGACTCCACATGCACACACATATGTACACACACCCTCATGCCCATGGGCACCGTATACAAGTCATGTGGGACAGAGGATAAGAGTTTTGTCACAGGCTTCCATACTCCAAATATTCTCAGTAAACAAAAATAGCCTTGAGCTGAACGTGGCGGCACAAACCTGTAATCCCGGTACTTGGGAAGCTGAGGCAGGAGGATGTGAGTTTGGGATCGGCTTGAGCTACACAACAACTTCCAGCCTGGGGGCGCTTAGCAAGACTACCTGAAAAAAGAAAAAGAAACAAAGTGGAAAGAGAGAAACGGGTGGGAGGGGAAGGGGAGATACAACGGAAGGTGGAAGGAGGGGGGGGGGGAGAAAGGGAGGGAGAAGAAAGAAAGGAAATCCTCCAAATTTCCAACGTGTTTTCAAAGTCATTGGTGTTTCCAGTTAGATTCTTTGATTGTTTTCTGGGTGCCAAGAAAAGTTTGAAGAGCTTTATATAAACAAAATTACAGCACAATGATTTCTTTGCTTCGAATGAGGAAATGCAGCCACGAAGAGGTTAAGGAACTTCCGGATCTCAGAAAGCAAGGCTGCAGGTGCCCTGAGGGGCCAAGTCCGGTGCCCACAGAAACAGAACTTGCTCACGACCCGTCCCGTCTCGCTTTTCAGCCTGTTTCTAACAGGTCTGGGCTCTGGATATGAAAATGGCTTCCAGAGAAATTACACAGATGGCTGCTATTTTATTGTGTCTTGTTCTAAGCATGGACACCCAGCAAGCTTCCGCAAAGGCCCGACAGCTCAGCTCTAGGCTCCTCTCCTTGACCCTCTGAGTTTGTTTTTCATCCAGGGTTGCCAATCTGTTTCATCTTCTCCAGTGATGTAACTAAGCCACAGCAGAGAGGTATAATTTACTGCCCACTCCCCGCTTTTCCAATCATCCCGCTTGAGCCTCGCTAATCTCCTCCTCACCTCTCCTCACCTCTCCCAGCTCTTCCGCCCTCTGGGTCAGCAGACCACTGCGCACTGCAAAGATAACCCGTCTTCGTTCCCCGTGTCATTCAAACAAAGGTCCCACGGTGACGAGAGAGCATGTCACGGGAGAGTTTCCACGAGAAGATTTGGAATACAGAGTCCCCCCTGCTCGCCGCTAAGCCCCTTTAAAGCTCTGCCTTAGCAAACTCCAGGCGAACCCCTGAGCAAGGGGGTGTTGGGATTCTGATGGTCCCGAATTAAGACGTGGACAAGGTCTCATTTCCCACAAGGGCATATCATTGTCAAGCAAGTAGACACAAGGCACAAGTTCTTTGAAAAGTACTGCCAAGCAGCTCCATCAAGACCTCCTCCAAGGACAGCAGTCAGCTGTGACGTGAAGAGACACAAAACGCACCCCCCAGCATCACGTGTGCGGTTTTGATTTGCATGAGCTCAAGCAGTGCCTCTAAGATATGGTTCTCAACCCTCCTAAGGTGTGACCCCTTAACGCAGCTCCTCATGTTGTGGTGACCCCAGCCATAAAATTATTGTTGTTGCCGGGCGGTGGTGGCTCACGCCTGTAATCCCAGCACTCGGGAGGCAGAGGCAGGTGGATCTCTGTGAGTTCGAGGCCAGCCTGGTCTACAAAGCGAGTTCCAGGAAAGGCGCAAAGCTACACAGAGAAACCCTGTCTCAAAAGAAAAAAAAAAGAAAAAGAAAAAAAAAAAGAAAATTATTTTTGTTGCTACTTCATAACCGTAATTTATCTACTGTCATGAATTACAATGCAAATATCTGATATGCAGCGAGTCTTAGGCAACCCCAGTGAAAGGGTTGTTTGAGCCCCCAAAGGGGTCACGACCCACAGATTGAGAACCGTTGCTCTAAGAGCAGCTGCCAATCAGCACTTTCGTTCTGCTGTCTTGGGGCTTTTTCTTTCTGTCCCCTCGTGCCCTCTGCTCCTACTAAGTAGCCATTATGATCAAGCCCAGCAGAAAAAGACGAGGCACAGTAGGGAAGGGCGCACCCAAGGTCCAAGGAGGTCGTTTTGGAGACTAAAGTCGGATCCAACAGACCAAGGATAGGGGTCTTCAGGATGGAGCTACTCAAAGGACAGCATCCGGCAGCGGTGTTTTTAAAGGCAAACTACATATAGGACCATACACATTAGCCTTCTCAAGAGCATATACGCCGGTCTGTCTACACAGAACTACTTTAATGCCCTCCCCCCAAGAAGAGCAAGGGAGAAGAAACTAAGTTTGATTAGTTACATCAGCAAGTAAATTCTTGAATTCATCTTTCAGATGTTACAAATTCAACCTGTCAGTGCTTCAATTTCAACCTTCTCGGAAAACGGGCCTTCGCTGTCCTCTGCCTCCCTTGGTCCCCTCCCCCCAGCTGCGGACCCCTCAGACAGCATCACTCGGTCCTGCAGTATCTGCGTCAGCCCTGTCTCTTGTCTTTGCCTTGTTTCCAGCTCTGGTCACACATCTTCAACTCTACACTGGCCGTGTGAAGATGATTTGGGTCACCCATGCCCACACCTTAGCTCACTTCCTCTAGGCACCCTCCTCTTCAGGCCCTCCTGTTCCCCCAGACCTTTGGACCCCACTCCTGACTGCAGGAAGCTCACTGATGGATTTGCTTATAATCTACTTTGTGACTTAGGGAATATGTATCAATCGATACCTGTGAGTTTTTTTTAAATAAGATGTGTGCTTAACTCACGTTTATTTCATGAACTAGATGTTAGTTGGTGACAATGAAATAAAAAAGACCTGCCCAACAGATGGGGAAGGTGTGTTGGTGTCACCACGCAACATCTAGAATCCGGGCGAAGGGGAGTAGTGTTTTCCCTAAACGGTTCACAGAGTGTGGTCCGTCCAGGTATTTGATAAGAAACAGTGTTTTGGAAAGCGGAAGGAGAGGTGGCTTGATGATATTTTCATTCTATTACCCCTGGAGGGGTAACGTCAGAAGCTAGAGCAGAGGGCCATTACACACACACACACACACACACACACACACACACACACACACAAATGCATGCACACACATCCCTTCCCTTCTGCTCTGCTCGTGAACATTTCCTGACAGTGCTGGTCCATCACCATCATGGTTTTTCACTTTCCTACTATACAATGAGGTGCTAAAGGATAAAGATCTATGAACCGCATTTCTCAGCTAATTTTCTTCTTGTTCATTTAATGGGTGGGGGAGACCCTCACTACGTAGCCAGCTTGACCTTGAAACCCAAGCAATCCTCCTCCTTCAGCCTCCAAGTTTTGGGATTACCGGCATGCACCACCATGTTAGGGTCAACTTTACAATTCTGCCTGGCATATTGTTACTCAATAAATACACATTGAACACCAAACTCAATGTAATATGGAGGATGCTAAAAATGTTCATGTAAACAACATTATTTACATTTATATTTATTAAAACATATTTATTAAAAATAGAGAAACTATCAATCAACTGTTATGTTACCTGAAAAATGTTCACTGACAACGGTCATAATGCTTTACGTTGTTTTGTGTGTGTGTATATATGAATGTTTGCATGTGTATGCATGTGTACAGGTGTGTGGGATCCTGAAGTTACATGCCAGATGTCTGAATCAACAACTCTCTACTTTATTAATTAAGGCAGGGTCCCTCACTCAGTATGGAGCTCATCTATTCCAGCTACTCTAGCTAGCCAATTTGTCCCATGGACCCCCTGTCTCTGCCTTCACAGGGCTGAGATTACAGGCAACCTGTTCTGCCAGGTTTTTATGTGGGTTCTGGGGATTTGAACTCCAGTCCTCATGCCCACATGGTAAGTGTTCTATCCCCAAAGCTCTCAAAGAAGTATTAAAATTAACTCAGGGAAGTCTTTATCTTAGCATATCCTATAGAGCATGCTGTGTCCCAGAGTGGGTGAATGCTATTGTTAGTATTGGATGTGAGAACCTATGTTTTAAAGTCTCACCAGAAGAAGTACTAAGGTAAACTAACGTTTTGGGACATCTATCTAAAGTGACAAGTGAAAGGGCTGTGGTGAGGAAACCTGATACAGCCCTAAGCTTCACTGTCCAGAAGACCCAAGGAATTCTTTCTCTGAGAAGTCATTTGTTGCCCGAGATGATATAGAGCCAGGGAATGAAAAGAAGAACTCACAAGTGCTGTGGCTATCACTCTGTATAAACAAAATGCTGATTGGCCAGTAGCCAGGCAGGAAGTATAGGCAGGATAAGCAGAGAAGAGAATTCTGGGAAGTGGAAGGCGGAGAGAGAGGCACACGGCCAGCCGCCGCCATGACAAGAAAGAAATAAGGTACTGGTAAGCCATGAGCCATGTGGCAAAGTATAGATTAATAGAAATGGGCTAAATATAAGAGTAAGAGCTAGACAATGGTAGGCCTGAGCTAATGGCCAAGCAGTTTAAATAATATAAGTGTCTGTGTGTTTATTTTACAAGTGGGTTGTTGGACTCACAGGGCTTGGTGGCACCTGGAGAGAAGCTCTCCAACTACACACAAGATCCATTCCAGATACACAGTGGAAAGCACTCACCAGTACCCCTTCCTTCAAATTCTACGTAGGAATGAAACTCCGGGCCTTCCCCAAGGATCCACGAGGCACACCCAGGAACTGGAGTGGGAAAAACAAACTTGAAATGAAGAGACGTAAACTCAGTTCACAGGTCTGTCAAGAATGTGAGAAATAGACAAGTGGTTGGAAGCCAAGAGAATTTTGGACATTTTCCTATAAGGAAATTGGATGTTTTAGGTGTCGATATATTTAGAGAAAGTAGTGATTTTGCACTTTGGAAGTTTTAGAATGGTTTTTAAAGGGAAAGAATGTGAAGCAGATATAGGCCAGGTAAAAGGCTACTGCAGTGGGCCACACAGGAAGCAAAAAGAAATGAACCTCGAGGTAGGATGAATAGAAAGAAAGTAATTCAAGTTATCTTTCCAGTAAAGGCAGAACTCAGTGAGCAGTTGGGAGCTGAGGTTGCAAAGGGAGAGAAATCAAAGATAGGCATCCCTTTTAATTTTGTGAGTATTGATCATGGGTGCGCACAGCCATTGGTAGACAGAGATGCCGCCTCTGTCTGGGCCTCACCATAGAATTTGCTCTCCCAGACAGGCACTTCGCTGCTGTCTGTGTGCATCTCTGGGCACCTCCCTGTGGCATGCTGGAGTGAGCTTTTACCAACCGGGTGTCTGATTCCACTGTTGAGTACACATAGGATCTGAATTCAGGAAGACAAAGGACCAGGAGGAGGAGGCGGAGAAGGGAAAGAAGGGCCAGCGTGACAGTGGTAGTATGTCAAGTCTTGGCATATTAGAACTTCAGTGGAAATACTCTAGACTGAGTGTTAAGTAGATGGTAGACAGACAGACAGGCAGATAGATAATTGATGAATGATAAATAAATGATAGCTAAGTGGATAGATGGCTAGATAGATGATAGATGAGGGCTGGCAAGATGACTGCCAGGAAAATCGCTTGCTACCTGATGCAGGCCTGACATCCTGAGTTTGGTCCCCAGAAACTATATAAAGATGGAAAGAAAGAACCATTTCCCCACAAAGTTTCATTTTGCCCTGCATGCTCCTGCCAATGCGTACACACCCATCTTCATATAAATAATAATAATATGGAAGTGATAGTTGTTATTTAGATACATGAAATGTGATAACTATGCTACAGATGATTGATAGAGAGATAGATAGATAGACAGACAGACAGACAGACAGGAAATCATGATTAGGAGAAAATGGTCAGCACGAGTGATACATTATCATCTTATCAAATTGTAAAATGTCAAACAGAGGAATGAGGCTGGGGAGATGGCTCAGTCAGTGAAGGACCTGAGCTTAGAGTCCCAGCAGTCACATAAAAAGCTAGCACAGTGCTATAAACATTGTAAATCCAGCACTATGGCAGGGTGGAGACGGGATGGAGACGGGATGGTCCCAAGGGGCTTGCTAGCTAGCCAGTCTTGTCAAGTGGGTGAACTCCAGGTTTAGTGAGAGAACTTGTCTTAAAAAAATAAATAATGATGGAGGTGAAATGATTGAGGAAGACAGCAGACATCAACCTCTGGCTTCTACACACACACACACACACACACACACACACACACACACACGCATGCATACATGCACGTACTCACTCACAGGAGGCAGTCATAAGGGCCACTTAAGTGTTTACCATGCACCAGGTACTGGGCTAAACTCTGTACATAGTCTGTTGCTTTCAATCCTCACAAAGGGTTTGTGGGAAGCACACTAGATCAGAGAGATTACAAAACTGGTGTGTATTTACACAGCCCAGCCTCCCTACTACAGGGAGAATCCTCAGGTAACTCTCCTCCTCTTGAAACCTGAAAGAGAAATGCAGAGCAGGGAGAAGAGCCCAGATGAGCTGCCTCTTCCCCTAGGCTAACAGCCTCCCCCGCAAACATTTACACTGACTAACAACGTCTCGAACAAAGCCTATGTACAGCTAAGTGCAAATCCTTTCCTGGCCTTCCAGAGGGACCTTGATGCAGGCAAAGGGAAAAAATAAATGTGCTACGCTTCAGAGGTAGCCACTGTCCCCATCACAGGAAGAGCGTCTGCGTCGACAAAAAGCATCATCATTTTAACCTTGTTACTGGACAGTTAATGCAAACGATACTCTGATCCCTTTAGCGGCTTCTAGAAACACCCGTGGCTCCTAGGCTCCAGGCTGGAGGTGCTAACTTCCTGTCTGCGGACTCTCTGAGATCTGTAGATATGTAGAAAAAAGTATCATAAGTGTGTGGAAGATTGTTTTGTATTCCCACTGGGTGTTCTCACATTGTGAGAACGTATTGGGGCAGAAGGCCACAGGTAGGTACAGCTGGAAAGGGATGGAACGGGAGCACGTGGCGACATGCCCCGGTGTGGAATGCTCCTCACTGGGTGGGTGACTTTAGGCAGAGGACACACCCAGTCGCCTAAGGTGCCACAGCTGCCAGGGATTTAGAAGCGGTCCTCCCTTGCATGTTTCCATGAGATCTGATGTCAGGGCTGAGTCATCTAGTTCACCACAAAGTCTGGAATCCAGGAGGGCAGCCAAGATGGACTAAGGAGAACCGGCTGGGGTTCACATCGCACAGACAGGTTAGCTCCGCCAGCCTAGACCCTAGCAGCCACAGGTGGCTTCACCAAGCAGGAAGTGACAAGGTCAGAATAGGATGGAACTGAAATTACAGTCTGGATTGGCTATCCCTGAAGGGCCATCATCTGCGCATGCGCTTCTGAAAACCCATTCACAGGAAGGTATCCCCAGCTTAGGCTGTACAGTCAGCCCCCTGGTGCAGATTAAATACGGCCCTGGGTTCCAGTCAAGAAATGGGTCTAAGCCACCGTGGTGGTCCATGCCTTTAATTCCAGCACTCGGGAGGCAGAGGCAGTGGATCTTTGTGAGTTCGAGGCCAGCCTGGCTAAACCTCATCTCAAAAACAAACAACACAACAACAACAAAAGAAATGGGCTCAAAACTCCTGCAACACATCTGCCCGTGAGAAGCAGGAAATACCCAACTCTGACTTATATGGAAGTATGAGTGTTGGTTTTGGGTAGACGTGGCAACTACTGGGGAACACTAAGGGGACCATCCTTATCTGGCATCAGCCAAGGATAGACCTGTGGAGAACAGCTGCCTCGGTTAGGCTTCACTTCCAGCAAGATGAGTATCATGTCCCTGGCCCTGCAGCTAGTCCATACAAACTCGAAGAGAATTGGGTCTAGTACATCTGTGGAGAGGTAAGGAACGCTGAGCTGACCTGCTATGAAAACAGAGTACAAACAGGGGCATGTAAAGTGCCAGGGCCATCAGCGCTTGCCTGGGAAGGGTAGCCATACGCCACAAGAACTGGACTTCCTTATCATGACTGCCGGATCCGACCAAGAGAGTTCTTCGGTTGCTGAATTCCATGTTTAAATTTAGGCTGCAAATAAAAAAGCAGCTTTTACAACTCTAAATACACTTTCTACTACAGAGACTGGTGACTGAAGCAAACGTAAAAATAGCTGCTCACACCACGATTTGAGGAAATCTAAATCTGAAATGATCATTTTTATTTGCATGCTACCAAATAAGGACATCAGGGAAGCAGTGAGTCACCAAAGACTCTAGCGTTTTACCAGGCAGCAACACCAGGGGAGAGCATTCTTTAGGATGCGGCTCAGAGGCTCAAAACTGACAGTCACCTCAAACCCAATGTGGAACCTTCCACACCTGTCTGAAACACGGGCCTAATTTCTTTTCAGAATTCTTAGGACAGTGTTCAAACAAGTAACAACCGTTCTTCAGCCTCTCAAACCTATGGAAATCATGTCCCACATCTGAGGCATACCTGAGCCTTTTCATTATCTCATATGATCACACGGGGTTCTCACAGAATCCTCCAGGCAAAGTAGGGAGTTGTCTGTCATATTAGGACATCCCCAAACTGCAGATCTTTTTGCAGAGACAGGGTGAATCACCGTCCAGGAGGGGGTGGCGGAAGGATCACACAAAGGAAAACGAGATTTAGAGATCTGAGCCTCCTGTTACCATGTCACATGGTCCCCGCACAAACCAATGTTCGTAAAGTGCGGACAACCTGCTGAATGGTTCAGGGACTACCTGCCAACCCAGGGTTTTCTTCTCTAGCTCTGAGAAGACAGTTTAAAGAGAGCTGGGAGAATGTTCTGGTCTTTTGTTTGGAAATTTGCCTGCTTGTTGACTAGTTGTCTGCAGACAGCGAGGTGGGTCTGTTTGCTTTAAACCTGCTGAACGATCCAATAAAACAGGCAGGCTGCTGTTGTGGGATGTGTACACATGTCTTATGAGTTTCGAAGACTCAAAACTCTGTCTTGGTGTGACAGAGGAGGGCTTTCAAGGGGGGCTGGAGCGCCATTGCAGGATGTTTGTGCAAAGTGGTACAAGAAAAACGTGTCTGTTTCTTAGCACATGATCAGCTAGCTGCATCTCCCCCAAGATTTTGGGGGGGCACTTCCCCCTTTTATCAGGAGACCGCCAAACACAGTTCCAAAGATGGACGATCTTCCTTGTTTTTAAGTCCCAGGAACCAGGTTGGTCCTGGATCAAAAGGAAAGTTCAAACCTGCATCACAAGAGAAATGGTTTTTGGAGAGCGATGGAGAACTATAGTCAGTTTTACATATTATAACAAAATTAAATAATCAAATAAAGGTGCACGTTGTCTCCCCCCTCCATTGTATAAAGGAGAAACAAAGGAAGGAATGGCCACTGAGCTAAGAAGCCCTTCGGTTCCACCCCGTCCGTTACCACCATCTCCCTGCAATGAACCTCTATGGCTGCCCGAAAGGAGGCCATGACCATGAAGCTGGTCAAGAGGCGGGTGCTCCTTGGCGTCAACACAGCAAAAGGCAGGTCACAAGGACCAGGGATGGGCAAAGAGATCTGGTCCTGCCTTTCTCACTAATTACTTGTGTGACTTTGGATAAGCATTTCACCTCTTTCATCTCTAAAATGACAGGCTGGGACGAAGTATTCTCCAGCGTCTCCAGCAGGTCTGGTGGGTGGGTGGGTGGGTGGGGGTGGGATTAGAGCCTTTTATTAAGGATCTGTAAGAAAGCTGTGAAGAAAAGCTGCCTGTCCCTGTTAGCTGCAAAAGAGCAGACTCTGGAGGTGCTGTGAAAATGATCCACAAGGAATCCCTGCGGTGGGTTGAAAAACTATAGAAATGTGGAATTGTGTGTAACGCACAACCCGAGTGGGGCTCTACGAGGCCATACAAAACGAGGACACGTTAAAGCAGAGAAGCCAGGCTTTTGAAGCCAGCCTGCGCCCCTACTCCATTCTGCACTCTCTCCCCATGATAATGCAGCACCTTGTGCTCACAATTAAATGTCAGCCACGGAAAACATTTCTCTTAGCTTTGTTGTTCCAGGACCGGATTCTTTTGTCCTCCATATAATGGATATGCAGAAACAATGACAGAACAGAGATTTTTTTTTTCCCCCTCTAAAGCGATGACAAACACTGTGCTGCTTCCTCCCTCCCTCCCTCCTTCCTCCTTATCCCCACCCCCTAAAATAAATCATTGTTCAGGGGAAAAAAATTCCCATTGTCTATTGTCCATGGAAGATCAAGATCTGCCTAGGAACAGCGCAGGCGGACGCCGCGGAGCACCCGGGAGGCCGGTAGGTGGCGCACGAAGTCAGCGCTGGCGGAGGCTCCACCGGTGGCGAGGAAGGGGGTGTCGCCGCCCGCAGCCGCCACCCCCGCCGCCTGCCGCCCCCTCCTCGCGTGCTAATTGCTGGAACCTCCACTGGGACTTAGGTCCCGGAGAAAGAGAGCAGGAAGGAGGCGGGGAAAGGAAGTGGAGGAGCTAGCTCCAAACACACAAAGCCTCTGGGGCCTCGGCGGCCCCGGGGCAGGGCGCCCTCTCCCTGGTCTCACCCCCGGGCCGAGCTGCTGCATCCCGGGCTCCCGCCGGAGGAGAAAGGAGACCCACGTGCGGGAGTCCCAGACACCCCTGACCCCGGCCTCCCACAGGGCTTGGAGACCTGCCGCTGAGCAGCAGGAGGCTCCCAAGTGGACGCCTGTGCCCGGCATCTGCGCGTGCCCCCCCTCCCCCCCGGAGGAGTCACTGCACACTGGGTCCCCTCCTTGTCGTGGGCCTGCGCTGGCACCCGGAGCCAAGATGAACGCTCCACGGCGCCGCCGTAGCTGGCCTGCAACCTCTGCCTGGGAGCCTGGTGTTAGGAAGGTGTGTCGGCAGGTGGGGCCTTTGTGACCTTGAATTTACAAACACTCAGGTCTCCTGCCTTCTACCTCCCTGGCTATCAGACTCAGGCTTGTGACACTTCGCTCCTGAGACTGTGGGGATTTCTTTAAAAGTAGTGCTTAACTTAGGGGGCCAGACAACATAAACAACTTATTGCCTGTCGGAGAAGAGAGACAGTCTACAAGCCTCAGGACAGACCTGGCATCCCTATCGCCAAGTTGGAAGAGGAAAGACCCCAAGTGGATGCACAAGGGAATGGCCATCAGGATGTCTGAGCTCTCATCTGTGGGCTTTGCCATGGCTGTGTGAGGCCTACCTCCTTTCTCTGGAATTCATGCTCTTGTGATCGATTTATATCCAGTCTCTGTTGGGGCTCTCCGATGAGACAGGAGCATGTATAACATAGGCTTTGGAGTCAGGCTTGCTTAGTTGGAGCTAAGTAACTCAGTAGCTGGGAGGTCACCTCCCTGAGCTTCTGTAGTGTGGTGGCTCTGCAGCTGCCTTCAGAATTCTGGTGAAGATTTGCAGGGATAATTCACATAAACTGCCCAGCATACACACACACACACACACACACACACACACACACACACACACACACACACACAAAATTAAATTTCACAGTTGGAATTGGACTACCTTACACATAATAATGGAAGTTCACTGATAGTCACAGGTCCACCAGGGGTGGACCCAGCGATTGCTGACACCAGCTTCTCTACTCTCATCTGAGTTAGAAAAGGCCATTTCCCTTCTGGGGAAAGAGCAGAAATCCAGTGAGGCCATACTTCCCCCCAGAGGGTCCTGCTATCGCTCAGATATTCAAGTAGGGTTTTTTTTATTTGTTTGTTTTTTTGTTTTTTAATTCTTGGTGGCCACCCAATGCCCGTCTTAGAGCCATACTCTAGCAGAGAAGAGCCTGTAGGAACAGGGCTGGATTTAAAACTGTATCCTGAGCCCTGGTCTGTGCCTGGCAGTTGGTGACTTCACATTCCCCACTTGCACACTGCTACCCAAGCAGAGGTTGAGTAGCTGGCTAAGGCACCGAGCCCTGTTCCTGTTAGGGCATTCTATGAGAAAAGTATGTGCGTCATGCCCCCACCTGCCCAAGGCACTTAGGAATTCAGGAGCCCTTGACCTTTCTCGAAAAGGATCCTCAAGCGTTTCCACAAGCATCGGTTTGTAGAACTCCGGGCGTGGGGTGGGTTCAGGCTTTATGCAGACCATTCCTGCAGTCAATGGTCACAGGCAGTGGCAGGTCCAAGAGTGACCCATGCAAAAGAGTGAACACACACAATGACAGTATGACTTCTAAGGCTAGCACATAGGAGACGCTGTGACTGCCATATTGCACTTTCAGGAGTCACTCGCCTCTAGTACCGCGTCATGAGAACGGTCAATCAACAGCATGGAGTGGGACACTACCAAGAAGCTAAGGCCTCCTGCCGTTACCATCAACAACTTGCCAGCTGTGTGTGTGAACCATTTGGAAGTAGAGTCCCCAATACTAGTCAAATCGTCATATGGGAGGAGTCCTAGCCAACTTCTTAGCAGGATCAGAGACCTCGGACCAAATTCGTGCAGTTAGGCCATCCCTGAATTCCTGACTGACATTTTGAAAATAAGAAACAAATAAATATATCCATACCAATACACTTAAGTATTCATGATGCAGCCTAGACAACTAATGTAACAATAGTTTGAAGGAGCAATGATGTTTCTGGTGCTGCAGGGGACCGATAGCTTGGGTCCTTCCCCTAAGGCTTAGTGAACTGTTGGTTCCATGCATATTTGGGCTTTAAAACCTTCATTTTTTACCTACCCTGAATGTCACACCTCCTGGGGGATTAGGAGAGATTCTCACTTCATTGAGTTAGCTAACTATAATATGAACATTAGTTTTCATCTTGTCCCGGCCCTCAGCCCCTGGTGTAAATTGTCAACAGTGTCACTGTCCTGGGTCTTCTTGTAAAGTGCTGATTTCAGCCCATCTTAAAAAGCATCCGAACAGAGTGGGGGCTGGGTCTGATCTCTCATCTTTCTGTCTTCATGTTAGATGCCTGCTCCTGAAACACCAGTAGGTCAGCAGTCTGAGATGGGTTCCTTCATTGTGACAGACCGGACCAGACTCTCTGTAGATCGTCAATGCTACATTGATTAGCTCACTCTGCTTCCTCTATTTCATTTCTGGGACCAGTCACCTACAGACAGAAACACACCCCTGTGCCTTTGCCCATAGAAGAGTCCCACTTAGGAACTGTGTTTTGTGTTCAAGCACAGAGAATGAAAATAAATGACTAGATAATGATTTGGGACTAATCAAATGCTACTTACATTCCTACACTTCCTTAAAATATCTACCAAAAAGTACAGTTATTCATATTTTAGGTCTAATCATGTAGACAATATCTGGGGGCTTTAAAATATACACAGATATACACAGGGGGAAGCCAGGGCTGGTACAGACCCCGATGCCCCCAGATTCAGGGCTGGACTAGAGTTGGCTCATCTGGAGACTCTGCCTCTGAAAAAACCATGCTGATCCCCTTAAATCCATGTCTTATTTTTGGTATGACACAAAGTTGCAGCTTTTTAATTTTTTTTTTTCAGAAAGTTTTATTTCTGTTGTATTTTTAGGCCCCCGGAGTATTTTATTTACAGGGAACAAGTGATACAGAACACACACAGCTGTGGAGACCGCTTTTTAACTGGGAGCACACCCGGAATACCTGAGGCCAGAACGTGCCACGGCCCTGGGTAGTGTTTTCCAAGAATTTTTGTCCAGTTTGTTTATCTTTTTGTTAATGTGCTGATAGAGCAGTCCTTGGAAGAGAGGAATACTGGCCTTAAAGAACACATCTAGATAAAGACAGAGAGCCGGGCTAGCCACAACCCACAAGGCCTTCTCTGGGCAGCATTCTTGAGGAAAAAGCAACTCACACTTCACAGAAGAATGCGGAACTGCGGTTCTGCTCTTTACAGTGCCAGCATGTTCCTGAACAAAGACCTCAGGGCTTATCAACTCATCTATTTTTTGGTGTGATTTCTATTTCCAGGACCCCCCTTCCTCACTCTTCAGCATCTGGTCATTGGTATCTCCTACTTTGGTCCTATTTTAGTCGATGACCAGCCCCAACCAGGGGAGTTCACCATGCTCAGATAGGCAGCATGGTCATTTTTCCACCCACAGAGCTGGAGGAAGCCCTCCAGGGCCCGCCCACTGCAGACAGACAAGATGGAGGTACCAGGAGTCGGAAGGATGAGAATGTATTCCACATGAACTGCAAAGGAAGAAGTCATAAGCTCTCAACCTCTGTCTAGACCCTGGATATTGATTGAAGAACAAGTAAAACGTAGATAAACAAACAAACAACCCCCCTACACCCACACCCCAGGATTCCCAGCATGTGACCTAATCAACAATAGCTACACAGAGCTAAGAAATTTGCATAGCTCCACAGCCAACATGGCAAAGAAAGCAAAGAAGCAACTGTAGTGTTTGTTTGTTTGTTTGTTTATTCGGAGCTGAGGACCGAACCCAGGACCTTCGATTGCTAAGCAAGCACTCTACCACTGAGCTAAATCCCCAACCCCGCCAACTGTAGTTTTCATACTTCACAGTGGATTATATTTTCCTAAACATGTCTGCTGGCTAAAAAAAAAAAAATCTGTATTTTAGTTGTGTTGTTTGTGGTCATTTCCCGACTCTACCCTCCTTTGGGATAGTGTCTCTAGGCTGGCCTTGAACTCTCTATGTAACGGAGGATAACCTTGAATCTCTGATCCTCCTGCCTTTATCTCCATAGAGGTAGGATTGTAGGTGTGAGCCACCACACATATCCTGTTTATTCAGTGCTGGGGACTACTCCCACAGCTTCACAAGTTCCAGGCAAGCACTCACTGCCGCTGCTGCCTGAGCTACGAGCCCATTCCCACTGCCTTTTTTTTTTTTTTTTTTGGCTCCACACACCTGTAATTGCAGCACCTGGGAAGTGAAAGCAATTTAGAGTCTATATATTAATCTGACTTTTCTATTCATTCATTCATCCAGACATTAAAAAATTAATTTAAATGTCTATGTGTTCTAACAACAAATACACATTAATTAATAGAACAGTCCACAGGTAACCCATTCCAAGTATAGATGTAAAATGCATACACTTTGGGGTAAAAACTAAATAGATTCAAAAACAAAGAACAGTAGAGTGTTCACAGGCTGCTGACAGCAGGGTTATTTATAATCAGCGCCCTCTGTGAGTGTGAGTGTGTGTGCATTCTGTGTACGTATGCCCACATCTGGGTATAGGTATGCATGCATGTGTTTGCATATGGTGTGCAGGCAAGAGGACAACCTCAGATGTCGTTCCTCAGCTATGTTTCACTTTGTGTTTCTAGACAAGGTTTCTCATGTGGCCCGAGACACACCAGTTGTGCGATTCTGGCTGGTCAGCAAGCCTAGGTGATAGGAAATCACTACATGTCCACACGGTTGGGCTTTCCCAGAGGACCGCCTAATTATTTCCGGTTCAAAATAGCCATTTCCAGGTCAGAACATCTCCGTGGCTTTACATGGTCGCGTAAAGCGTGCGCAGCCATGTAATCTACGCGCATGCGTGGAGTAGCCACATGCGCTCCTGTACGCATTCGTGGCCCACTCTTTAAAAAGCCGGTGCCATGTTTCACAGGTCTCTCTTCTCCTCTCTCTTCTCTTCTCTCCTCTTCTTCTCTTCTCTCCTCTCCTCACTCACGTGTGTGCTTCACACAGGCCTGTCACCTCTATCCTATATTAATAAAAACTCTTCTGTGGTCTTGTGTTCCTCGGCGGGGTAAGAGCGCCAAAATAACTAACACTAGGGTATCCTCCTCTCTCTGTCTGCCCAGGATTAGGATTACAGACACACGCCACACCCAGCTGCCTTACACGGGTCCTAGACTTTGAATTCAAGTCCTCATGCTTGTGTGCTTGTGTGCTTGTGTGCTTGTGTGGCGATTGCTTTCCCAACTGAACCGTCTCCCTGACTCCAGAAACAGGCACTTTATGAAGAAAACACTTAAATTTAGAAATTGACTGATTAAAAGGGAGAGTCGATTGCAGTTATTAGCCATGCCACAGGATAAGAGATGTGGCTAGTCCAGAGAGAAAACTATGGACAATGACCTTGAGAAGGGAAGATCATGGTCACCTTAGAGGAGAACATTCTGGATACAGACCTAGGTAGAGCAGAGAGCATACTAGCTTTAAAGTCTGTTAGAGTATGAAAGGTAACCTAGCCAGGCCACCTAACCAGTTCTTAAATCCCCTTCCTAACACTCCCGTCAGTAGCCAGCTTGTTTGTGCTTGGGTTTCTCTATAGGAGGGACCGGATACTTCTGAAGTACACATGTGAATTCCCAAGGTTGCTCCAACGTAGAGAACTGGAATCCTGATCACCATAGCTCTGCATCTGAGGGCATTGTCAGGTGACGTGGAAGAAGTTTCTCAGACACAGATAGCTGTGTTGATTTTTATGTGGATGCCAAGGACACACAGCGAGACTTCAAGTTCATTCTCCTTTCTGGGGGGGAAATAAAACCAAGAACGATAAGACAGTCCTCCCAAACTGTCTGCTGCTTTTTCTATTACAGAGAAATTCAGGTCAGCGCCCTGGCAACCCACGGGTTGCACAATAAGATCTGTCTCTCTCTTGCAAGGCAGCCAGTGTGGGCTCCACTAGTGAGCAGGGAGGGGCTTTCCTGTGGCATTTGTGGTAGGTCACATACAGGAAGTGCTCTGTATCCACCAGTTTTACGAAAGCCTTTGATAATGTGAACAGGCACACACATAGCTCTTTATTGATGCGTCTGGAAGAAGTTCAGCCCCATTCGTGAAGAAGCTGCCAGTTATCTGCTGGCTTTGTCCACACCTCCTGCACACACTTAAGAGTCTGACACTTGAATGCATTTTGCTCCAGGGTGCGTGGAGGAACCTAAGTGTGGGGGTCTCGGGGTGATACTTGCAACCTCATAACCTGCAAGTCATGCTCTTAAAATCATTGGTGATTTTCCTTTGATGACGATTAAGCTACACCACATCAACAGCCATCAAGGGCTTTGGGTCTACCTGTCAGAGTTTTAACATCTCTACGAGTATGCAGGGTCAGAAGAGATGACCAGCCGGGCGGTGCCAGTGCACGCCTTTAATCCCCGAACTCGGCAGAGGCAGGAGGATCTCTGAGTTTGGGGCCAGCCTGGGCTACAGAGTGAGTTCCAGGACAGGCTCCACAACTAGACAGAGAAACCCTGTCTCGAAAAACAAAACAAACAAACAAACAAAACCAACCAACCAACCAACCAAACAAACAAAAAACAAAAGAAAAACAAAAAGAAGAAGAGATGATCAAAATTAAATGCTCACCCATGCAAAGAAAATCCTACTGGTAGCCAAAGAATTTCATTGAAACACACACTGTCTCTCTTCCATGTATTTTCACCTCTCAGAAATATCAAAGCAATGGAATGGGAATATAAGACAGAAAGCAAGTTCTGAAAATCTTGAGGCTAGCAGGTAGAATATAGCATGCATATATTCTAGACCAGACTGAATAAAGTCCAATAGACCAGTGCGACAGCTACATGTCTTTGGGAGCCAATTCCTATGGGCCACTGACTAGACCTACTTCACTCAAAGTGTAAGGTAGATGCACAAATATGTCCTGGAATGCAGCCAGCCTGCCAGGGCGCAGAAGATGTTTGTTGGACTGGGCATGTCAAGAGAGAATGTCAACAGGATGCTCTGGAAGTTGCCTTGCTGTGAGCTGAGTTGGGGTGGTTCCCAGGAGAAGCCAGAGGACCCTCCCAAGTGCTGCTCTTGGTGAGGACTGTGGGCTGCAGGAGCTTGGCAGTGAAGACTGTGGCCAGCAGCAAGGATAAGCCCTTCCAACCCTGGGACTTCAACTTCCAGGGCCAGAGAAAAGCCCATCTGGAGAGAGCAACCCACCCTCAGAACAGGCCTGGAATTGTAAGCCGCCGCCGCAGGTCCGTGCTCACCTGGGAGACTCCACGGAAGCAACTGCCCTTGGCTGGAGATGGCTCAGTCAGTACAGTGCTTGACTAGGGAACATGAAGACCTGAGTCCAACCCGCCAGAACCCACGTGAAAAAAAAAGTCCAAGTGTAGTGATCCGCACTTGTGATCTCAATGCCAGGAAGGCTGGCATGAGTACATTCTGCGGTTCTTTGGTCAGCCAACTTGACCTACTTGGTGAGTTCCTGGTCAGTGAGAGACTGCCTCAAAAACAAACAGATAGAAACAAAGTGGACGATAACAGGTCATACCCTGGCCTGGCCTTTGAGTAAGCATTCATACAAATATGTGCCGGTGTGTGTGTGCATGTACCTTGGAGTATCTGCACACGTACACACAAACAGACACACACAGATGCCTGCATACACACACATTCTACATACACACCAGGAAAGAAACAACTTCCAGTTGTGCAACAGTGTGCTGTGGTGGTTTGACACTCGGGTGATAGAGTTGGACTGCCTGGGTTCGGATCTGTCATTTACTGGCTGAGTGACCTGAAGAGAGTTTTTCAACATCCCTAAGCTTGTCTCTGTTCTACTGAGGATCTGTGATCATGTATGCTCCCTATCAGAAGTGTGTCACTTAGTAGATGCTCAATAAATGCTGGCTAGGTTGTGGTCAGTCTTTGTGGCTCCTGACAGAGAAGTAGAAATCATATGTTTTCTGTCAAAAGGTCTGTGTTCATATTTCTGCCACTTACTACTGCACACTGGGGTATAATATTGAGTTTTATTTATGCATTTATTTTGTTTTTATTTTACGTATATGGATATTTTGTCTATTTGTATATCTATGCACCACATGCATGTAGTGCCTGAGGAGACCAGAAGAGAGCATCAGATCCCTGGAGTTACAGACCACTGTGAGTTGTCTTGTGGATGCTGAGAATTGAATCAAGGTCCTTTGGAAGAGCAGCCAGTGCTCTTAACCTGATCTTAATTGCTGAGCCATCTCTCCAGTCCTGTATCACATTTTTTTCCAAACATCAGTTTCCTCCTCTATCAAATGGAAATGGAAATACTTTATAAACCTATGGATGGCTAATGAACTTCCAGCTACCGAACACCAATGCTGGACAGGTGCGTTGGTGCGATCTCTGTAATCCCAGCACTCTGGAGGCTGAGGCAGGAGAATTGCTATGAGTTATGGGGCTATTCAGACCTACATAGTAAGACCCTGCCCCCAAGTAAATAAATAAATAAATAAATAAATAAATAAAAATAATCACTAATTTTTCAGGGAAAGAAGCAGCAAGCCTTGGCGCTAAGATGCAGAACAGCGCAGACTGTCTCACTCAGGCTTTGTGTGGTCTTCTCCACAAACTTTCTCCCTGTGTGCCACGCCCCACCCATCACCCATTAGTTTCTCTCTAGGAGCAATGAGAATGCCCAGATTTTGGTGGGTGCGTACCATGGTATTGATGGGGGGGGGATCATTTCATTCCCTGCTCTACCCACAATTCGTGGACAAGTCATTTAACCTCATCTTTAAAGGGGAGGTTGATCCTGGCAGAGTTTCCAAGGTCCACCCATCATTCAGTCTCCGTAAGCAAACTTACTTTTCGGGCACTGTGAATCGCGTTTCGTCTCTGAGTTCGTAAGTTCGTAGCTAAGTTATGTAAGAGCTGTCATACAAACTAACGGGAGTGAATCGGCAGAGTAGAAAAGTAAGTGAAGACTAAAGAGAAATTGGCCTTGAGACAGAGCAAAAGGACTTTAATCAAAAAGCTCGTGTGTGCTTGAGAGCTAAGTGCTCGCCCGCATCCCTCTACAGATAGACGTGCGGCCTTGTACCAGTGGAGGTGTAAGTGGAGTGTGGGGGAGAGCCAGACTGACATCCACTGTGCAACATAAACCCCTAATATGATTTATTGCCTCCAGCTGAGGACAAGGCCTACAGGAAATTCTGGGTAGGAGGAAGGCGGCATAAGGAGCCTTTGTTCTATGTCCGGATCTCCGGCTAGCCAGCCAGGTGTCCCCCATTTCAGCCTTGCCCCACCACAGCTGCATGTGTGTGGACACGGAGCCCCTGGTGGTGGCGCTGGTTTGGAGGCTGTGGAACCTCAGAAGACTGTGGCCTCACCAGCACAGGTGGATTACTGCGGCTGGAATTCTGGAATTCCGGCTCCTGCCTAAACTCCATTTCCTAACCTTCCTACATTAGGAGGAGCCTCCCAATCCATAACCCCACCATGCCTCCCCCTCCACGATAGACAGACATCCCTGGAGACTGTGAGCCATCATACATGCTTTCTCCATTAAGTTGTCTCTGCCAGAAATTCTATGATAGAAACCAGAAAGCAACAGAGGCCACGTTGTAATCTTCAGGCCATGAATTAGCTGGCCCCACCCCTGCAAGCCTGAGAACCTGTAAGGGAAACCACACTTTTCTCTACCAAGAACCTGCAATATAAAAAACCTTGAAATGAGGTAGGGATCTACACCCTCGCCCCCTACACACACTCACATACATGTATTTCCTATGAACCTTGCTGGTGAGGGAGGGCACACCTTACTTGATATAGCTTCACAGCCCCTGTCTGAAACAACATATGGACCACAGGGCCCAGGACCCTGTCTAGTGACAAGTGTAAGGTCCATCAATTAGCCTTGGCAGCCAGCAGAGGATCTTCTAGACTTTGTAGAGTGATAGAGCAAAGCCACTCTCCAAACGAGCAGAGTTTGGGTGGTGTGATAGTGAGGTAAGCATGTTGGGGTAAGGCACAGCTGGAAAATACATTACCTGCTCCTGCAAATGGTGAGGACTCAACTCTCCTGCTCGGGCTACTTCACAGCAAACAGGCTGATAGCCCCCTGCCCCCGCCAGGTACAGTGTATCTTCTCCTTTGCCTCTCGCTCCACACAAACCCTTTCCTGAGACTGAAGTCCCATCTCTAGCCAGTACTGCTCTTTCCTGGACTCTGATGCTAATAACAGCATGCATGTCTGTGGTAGACACTTGAGAGTACCCCAAACATACATGTAGCCATGTTGCCCCAAACATACGTGGATGTTGGGAGTCTGCAAATGCTAAGCATCCTTTTCCAGTCTCGGTCGTTCTTGGTCTTGTCTCGGTATTCACCTCAGACATCCAGTCACATCACATTCTTCCTTGAAGCTTTTACTTCGCGGTGATGGGAGGGGCCACCGGCCACCCTGTCCAAGAGGCTTTTTGCTTCTTTGTTGGTGGCACTGATTGATTGCTAAATTTACGGCTCTTTTATTGGCCTCGCAGGGGCTTTGCATGAAAGAAGAAACTGGTTTCTGTGTGGAAAACAAGGAAGTGGAAGAATTCACCCAAAAAGTTTGTTTCGGAAGATCACAGTGTTCAGTGCTGTGGAGAAAAGGCCTCTTTGCTTCAAGTCCAGAATTCTTAACATTAGGGCTGAGGGGGATTTCTGAGGTCGTGACAGCTTCTATTGGTAGGGAAAGGGCCCTAGGAAGAAAGAGGTTAAATGACTTACCCATAATCCCCTCCTCTTCTCTTCCCTCCCTTCCTCTCTCCCTCCCTCCCTCCCTCCTTCTGAACTCTCTCCTTTCTTCCATTGATCAGTTTCAAAGGGGACCTTTTGGTGGTCTTGGGAGAAACCAGTAAAGCTCTGGAGGCGACAAAGAAGATAACAGTCTGCTGCTGAGTTTCTTTTCCTGAGTGTTCTCTCTTTCCTCCTCTTCCTCCTCTTCCCCCTCCTACAGTCATGTCTGCCTGGCACGCTGGCTTTTATGGAGACAGGGTCTTGTGTGGCCCAGATTAGGCCTTGAACTCCTGATCCTCTTGTCTCTACCTCCCAGCATTGGGATGACAGACTTCATCCACTGTACCCTGTCCTTTCTGGCTGTTTGGGGTTCTGGCCTTGCCTGGGAAATAAGGGAGAGAGGAGAGAAGAAAAGAGGAGATAATTAGGTATCTTACAAAAGAAAGCAGAGCTGCTAGTTAAAGAATAGTGTGTGTGTGTGTGTGTGTGTGTGTGTGTGTGTGTGTGTGCCTAGTGTGGACCTGTGTATGTGTGCCTGCATGTGTATGTGCATTTGTATGTGCATGTGTATATGCCTGTGCATTTATATGCATGCCCGTGTGTGTGTGTGTGTGTGTGTGTGTGTGTGTGTGTGTGTATTTGCACGAGTATCTGCATTTGCATCTTGTTCATACCAGAACGATATATCTTTCTGGTTCCAGCTAAATAAAAACACAAACGGCCTTCCCGTTAGGTGGCACATATAGAATGATGGTCTTCTTTGCCTAGTCCTTAAACATCTTAAAGCCCTGGCGTTCAGACGGAAGCTCACTTCCCTACAGACACTGGGTCTGCTGCTTCGGGTTTTTGTTTTGTCTTGTTTTGTCTTTACCCATTTCCCTGGACTCCTTGGGAGTTTTCTTCCGCGGTCCCCATTGTTAGTCATCCTAATAAACACGTCTAATAAACAGACTTTGTAAAGCGGTCCAGGACACTGCTGTCTTCAGGATAGAGTGATACCTGCAGTAACTTTGTCATCTGTCGTGGAGAAACCCAGCTGAGATCGCTAACAAATCCTGCTGCAAAGTGCAATAGAATGGACACATTTAGTGTACATTCTCTTGCTAAATGGAACCTGCATTCCTAAATGATCTAAAAATGCTTAATTATTAATAAATCCCCCAGGGACTGGTGACATTTGCAATGATTCTTATCATGCTGGAGATATTTAACAACACAACGTGTGCAGGGGAGTCTAATCCGACTGCTTTCGTTTGAAAGAATGCCCACCCCCTGTTTGGCTCACACACTGTGGAGTCAGAGCACGCAGACTCCAAGGGAGTTAGGAAGAAGTTACCAGAAGAATTGACAGTATTTAAGCCTGGATGCGGTGCAGGGAGGGAGGGCAGAGAGAGGCCCAGAGGCTCTACAGCCTCAGAGGAGGAACTGGGTTGGTGGGGCCTCAAGGCAGGTGCCTGCACTCAGGCCAAGGCTGCAGGGCTATGGAGGAAAGTTAAGGAGATCCATCACAGAACAAGGGTGCAGGGCGCTGGGCTTTCGGGCCAGAGCTCGTTCACTGTGTGACTTTGAGCAAACTACTCAATCTCTCTGAGAATTTTCTCATGTAGCTGGAAATCTAAATATTCTTTCTAGAACTGTGTGAAATCTGTACTTCCAATGAGCAAAACCTTCCTAAAGAGGCTGGGAGATGGTTCAGTGGGTAGAGCCCCTGCCGTGAAGGCATGAGGACCCCCATTCAGATCCCTAGCACCCACATAAAAGCCGGGTGTGGTGGTGTGGATCTGTAACCCTAGAGTTGGAGGTAGGGGCATAGAGAAGCGGGTCCCAGAACTCACTGGCCAGCTAGTCTACCCAGTCTGTGAGCTCTGGGAACAGTGATCAACTGTGTCTGAGAGCAATTGAAAAGGATACCCCATGTGAATCTCTGACCTCCACAAGGACCTTTGCACACACACTCATAACACACACACTACACATAACACACACACACACACACACACACACACATAACACACACACACACACCACACCACACACACACACATACATACACACACCACACACACACACACACACACACACACACACACACACACACACACATACACCCCACACTAAGTTTTTACAGAATGTATTCAAAGGTAGAAAAGGATAAAAACAAGTTTGACTGAGCATCTACTATGTAGCGGGGGTTGATTCCAGACTTGCACAACCATGAAGTCGATTAGTCTTTGCAAAAACCCTAGGCTAGACCAGGAGACAAGGCTGGAAGCCTTTGCCTAAAGTCACAAAACTAGTGGCAGAGCCAGGCTACAAACCTAGAGGGACGCATCTCAGGAGACAGCACATAAGGAGAAAATGGGTCACAACCTATGGTTTTAAATGGAAATGCTCCATCAACTCAAGCAGTTGACTTACACGTGATAATGCATATTCTCACAACATACGAACATTACCATGAAATTTTAATCATTTTGTTATCAGTCTATTTCTCTGCACCATGATATTAAGGAAGGAACACCTCTAATAGAGTCAAAGATAAAGTTTTGAATAAAGTAAATGTTTAGGAAGTCCAGCTAGGGGGTTTTATATAAGGTCTATTTTTTTAGTGGGTTGACGGGTGGTATCAAAGGCAACAGCCATGACATGACTGTTTCTAGAAGTTCATTGGGAGATTCCCTTGGATGGAGTTTCTGAATCTAATGGTAACAGTTGCTTTCCCCCCTCCATTCCTCCTCAGGATCCTGTGTTCTGCCCCCAGGAAAGAGGAGATCTCATTTGTACACAAATGCTTTGCACACAGTGGAGTTCTGCTTGTCAGTGTTTAGCCTAAAGACAAAGTCACGGACGGCCATTTATAAGAAAAATACATGAGAGTAGACTTTGAAGCCAGACATCCGAACCCAGGCCATCAGCTGCTCTCTGAGTGACCTCACTCCACCTCTTTAGGCCTCAGCTTCCCCATCTCCTAGTAGAAAGACTGACACACACACACACACACACACACACACACACACACACACACACACACATCACTTCATCTGGAGGAGTGGAGGACATCTTGGAAAGACGCCAGAAGAGGCCAGAAAGCTCTCCTGCTTCTCTTAAAATGTAGAAAAACATGACTTTCTCTGAAGGTTTAGAACTTACAGAGCATGTGCTTTTTGGTTTAATTTGGCTTGGGTTTTTCGCAGAAGTGGAACTTGAAGCCTTGCGTATACCAGGCAAGAGCTCTACCACTGAGCTGTACCTCCAAACCTGTTTTGTTTTGTTTTTATCCCCTGAGACAGGATCTGGCCTATCCAAGCCAACCTCGAACGTGCTTTGTAGCTGAGTTTGGCCTTGAACTACTGATCCTCTAGTGTCCACTTCCTTATCCTGTGATGATGAGTGTGTGTCAACATGCTGGTTCATGCAGAGCTTTGTGCATGGTAGGCAAGCACTCTATCATGCCCAGTTCAAAATAGGTGCTTTTCACAAGAATAAAAATGGCCTTCTGCTTGATGGAACAGTTATATTTCTGTATTCACTGGAGCTGGTATTTTGTCAGGTACGCTTCCGCTGGGTGGACCCAACAATTCGATTCAATGTAAATGAGCTAATGAGTAGCGGACACTCAGCTTTCACTACAGCGGTTTGCTGTCCCACTTAGAAACGTTCTACTTTTAACCATTTCGTGTGTCTCCTCTTACTCCCAACGCACACACAGTAGAACTGCATCAATGTGACCTGCATCCTCATTTTATAGATAAATGAAACCACGGGAAGTCAGGGGACTGCTGGGTTCATGTGGACAATTAAGGGCAGGGATGGAAAATCATCCAAGTCTATCATTACAAAATCTGGCCCCATCCCTAACCACCTCCTCTTTTATAGCCCCACAGACTAATCTTCCTTCTCTTTTGGTCCTTAGCCACCTCCTTTTCTCCACACACTGATTGATGGGCAGTCCTAAACCTATGGGCCGTGACCTGGGACTGCATATTAGATATCCTGTATATCAGATATTTACATTGTGATTTATAACAGTAGCAAAAGTGCAGTTATGAAGTAGCAATGGAATCATTTTAGGGCTGGGGGTCACCGCAACATAAGGATCTGTATTACAGGGTCGCAGCACTAGGGAGGTTGAGAACCCCTGCTCCAGATATTTCTCCATATTCCCTCTGTAGGGTGTGGAAAGGCCCAGTGTGGCATGCTCCTCCATGACATTCTCAAGAGGTTTGCAGAGACCATACTGTTTGCTTGTTATGTTTGTTCTTCATTGTAGGTCCAAAGGAAAAGCCTAGTAAAAACAAAAACAAGTCACAGGACTGAGTCATTAGGCTCTCCAGACTACTCTGGATACTGGAGCCTCCCACACTGCCCCAGTCACACGCAGGCTGGATGCTCTTCCAGACATATACTGCTTTTGAAGTGCAACCAGGCTTCAGACTTGGAAACTGGCCTTATCCCCCCCCACCCCCCCCCCTCGGAAGGATATTAGCTTGCAAAGGTTCTCAGAGGCTTAGAAAGAAACACAGAAAAGCAACAGCCCACGAGGCACTAACTTCATACATTCAACCAAGGCTTTCAATTTTCTGCTTACCCACCTGGCCAACCCAAGCCTTCTCGCTGTGTGTGATTCATTCCCAGCAAATGCTCCCTTCCCAGCACTGCTCAGCAAGCCATATTCTGCTGAAAGTTTTCAGTGTTGGGGAGCAAAGACTGCTATGAGGGAACCTAGTGTAAGAGAAGGCTGCCTGCCGCTGCTCCTAGCCATGGTGAGTCAGCCAAAGCTCAGAAGCAAGGGGTCACCTTCCCTAAGATGTGCTTATCTGTCTGCATAGCCACTACATCCCTGGGAGCCTTCAGCATACATGAAATGCCCTTTCAGCAGGAAACTTCCAGCTGCTTCTGAGTGGAACAGAGTGTCCTCCCCAAGTCCAGCATGCTCCCCTCTGCAGGACCCCCGGAGTGTCTAGGATGGAAGGTACAAGAGCAGTATAGGAAGTCCTACGTGGCATACCTGTTCTCCCTCGCTTGCAAGGGCCACTCCGGTTTGGGGGTGGTGGGTGAGTAATGTGAAGGCTAGGCTTTCTTCCCAGCATAGGAATCTCTCGCTTCTTCCTGGATTGCACCATGCACCTTCACGAAGGCTCAACTCTGCCTAGAAACAGCACTGTGGCCGGCCCTTCCCCCCAGGAGCCAGAAGGGCCAGATCTGGCCCAAAGCCAGGCTTGGAAGAAACAGCACAGGGCAGAGAGAGGCGGTGGGTGGGGCTGGCCGCTTTGTGTCACATATTCAAAGCCTAATTTTGGATCAGAGTCATCCTTGTAGCCAAGCCTGAAAGTCACTGAGGCCCCAAAATGAACCCTCAGCTCAGAGGTGGGGCATGGGCGAGTCTCACCCTCTTGCCCACAGCTGCTCTCCTTAGGGAGGGTCAGCTGGAAGTGTTTGGATTTTCACTTTTTTGTTAATCGTCTTTTAGCTTCATGCTAGTTAAGTGCATTCTTCTGACCTGGATTTGTGTGTGCATAATCACAGAAAGTCTCAGCTAAGATACTGAAGCCACAGATCCTAATGTGACCTCTAAGACATATATCATCCTGCTTCTGGTGGCACAGGCACAGGCCAGTGGGGTAGATAGAGCAGGTTGCAGGTGACCAATCGGCCACCTTCCATTGAACAGTAGAGACAGTTCAAGGGAGAGGGGCTGGGGAGATGGCTTAGTTGGTAAAGTGTCTGCCACATACCACGAGACATGAGTTTGGATCCCCAGCACTCATGTAAGAGCCAGATGTGGCAGCGTTCCAGGAAGGCTGAGGGGGCAGATGGTGGCTCCTTGAAGCTCCTTGGTCACCCACTCTCCTTAAATCTATGAGCTCCAGGTCAAGTCTCAAAAAATAATGTCGAGACAATCAAGGAAGACACGCAATGTTGAGCTCTGGCTTCCGTCTCTCCTCCGCAGATGTGTATATATGCGCACAGAGACATAAGAAACACACACACACACACACACACAGAGAGAGAGAGAGAGAGAGAGAGAGAGAGAGAGAGAGAGAGAGTTAGTTCTCTGATGTGGCCTCGGAGTCCCCCACATGAGAGGAAAGCCCCAGGCACTAGGATGAGGGAAGTGCCTGCCCCTCATCCTAGAAGGGTGTGGGCACTTCCTCAGGAGCCCCAGAGGTTGCCAAGAGCAGGGCTGCTGCGTCCCTGGCACTCCGGGCATCAGGATGCTTGTTTGCAGAGCTGGCGGCCAGCAGCCTGGAGCAGCTGGTTGTAATTACGCACTGCCGCTTCAGAGGAAGTTCCTGGCTGGGAGAGCGTGTGCTGGGCCTGGCTGCACACTGGCTGCTTGGCTTCAGGGAACAATGGAGCTAGAAACCGTGGCAGCAGAGAACATGTGGAGGAGCAGGCTGAGGGTGAAGGCAGGCAAAAAGAAAGGGTGAGAGATGCCTCCAGCTGTGCATGGGAAAACCTGTGCACACACTCCCAGGATCCCCACTCTTGTTCCCAGCTGCCACACACGCTGCTCTGGTTAGACTTCCTTTTAAGCTGTACCTGGCAAAGGCTACATTTAGAGAAGTGTGCCTGGCTGGCATATTGAATAGCAGTCCTCAGCCAGCTCATCTAAATTGACCGAGTCTTTGCAGCAGCTGGCCATGGGAGGGGGGGACGACAAAAGAATGGGTGATGGAAAGGCAAATCTCTCTTGATGAGGCCCTATGACAGCAGCTAAACCTATCAGTTCTTGTTAAATGCTGTCCCCGGATGTCTCCATCCAGCAGGGACAAGCCAATGTTATAGAAGTGAATTGTGGATTCATTAATAAGTTCCCTTCCTCCTGGTTGGAGAAAAACGTATTAATGTCGGATTCTCGATACTTTCCAAGATTTGTTCAATGTTTACTCATGAGAACACTGCAGGAAAACGAGCCCAGAGAAGGAGGTAGGGACCTGAGAGCAGGGTGCCATGTCTTCCCTGCTGCCTGAGTTGGAGACCCTTGCCCCTCACACCGGCTAGACTGTCACACCTGTAGGCTGTCGCCTCTACTTGACTCTTCGGTGCATGCAGCTGTGGTACCACGCTCTTTGGCCTTTCCAGCAAAGTAAGGAGAATTTCATGTGTGTGTGTGTGTGTGTGTGTGTGTGTGTGTGTGTGTGTGTGTGTGTCTGTTTTTCCCCAGCCCAAGGAACAATATGAAGGCTCAAAAATCAGACAAGTGGACAAGCCTGCAGTTCCTGTGGCCTCGTGATGACCCCGCTACACTTGTACAACTCCTGATTTATGTCACATTAAAGGGGCGGGTTTGGTACCTGTTATTGGGCACCCTCGATGTATAAAACTGACAGGCACACACAATGTCACGTTATTGGCTTGGCCTGGTAAATGAGGAAGCAATTTCATTACTTTTCCCCCTTGTCCACTGCTGAGCACAAAATTGCTTGAAATGCTATCAATCAGTAGGTGTGGACGCAGGGAAGTGCCCAGCCTTTCCGTGGGCATGACAGCCTTGCTCCCTAATGATTAATGAAAATAAATGACGACACCATTCTCTTTAGGACCGATTGCAGGCATGGCCTCATAGCCTGGATAGAGGGATTTTGGTAAAAATTCAAAAGGATTTTTCCATGAAGAGTCACGTAAGTACTATTTTTAATTCCTTTTTCTTCTCTTTTCTTCAGTTTAGGTCCTTGATTTTCTAAACACACACACACACACACACACACACACACTCATTCACACACATTCACTCATACACACACACTCACATACTCACACACTCACACACACATTGACAGACTCACTCATACACACACATACCACACACACACACACACACACACACACATTGGCAGACACATACACATACATTCACTCACTCACACACATTCATTCATGCACTCACACACATACTCACTCATACACACACACACATTGACAGACAGACAGACACACACACACACACACACACACACACACACACACACCACATAAGGGGGTGGTTAACTTTGAGAATTATTCTATTCTATACAATTTAAGGAGAATTAAAAGAAACCAAGAACATGCTTCTTCAGGCAGGTTGGCCCCTCTACACTTGCTCATTAGCCACACATGGTTGGGGATTATCACACAGAATTATAGGAAGTCTCCAGCAATCGAAAGTTCAACTCAGGATGTCTGTTTGCTCCCATGTCTCCAGATTTCTGTTCACTTAGAATACTCTACATATAATTTTATATAGAAGTGATTTTTTTCTAAGATTGCAACTTCTATGAAACTCATTGGATTCTTTCCTCTCCTAGAGGGAATACCTAACTACTCTGCTAGTAGAAAGTTCTAGAATGTTTAGCAAAACAATGCTGCACAGTAGCCCTGGAAGATAAGGCAGCTGGACGAGTCTCAGGCTGTTGACTCATATTCCCTTAAATAATTTTCTTAGACAGTTCTTTCAAAATATTTCTTATGCCAGGCGGTGGTGGCACATGCCTTTAATCCCAACACTCGGGAAGCAGAGGCAGGCAGATCTCTGTGAGTTCGAGGCCAGCCTGGGCTACAGAGTGAGTTCCAGGAAAGGCGCAAAGCTACACAGAGAAACCTTGTCTCGAAAAACCAAAAAATAAAATAAAATAAGATATTTCTCACATTTACGAGAGAGAGAGAGAGAGAGAGAGAGAGAGAGAGAGAGAGAGAGAGAAGAGGACATTTGTGGGGAGTCAGTTCTTTCTTTCCACCCTGTAGGTCTCAGGAATCTACTCTAGTTATCAGGCTTGGCAGCAAGCGCCTTTACCTACTGAGCCATCTTGTTGGCCCTGGACAATGCATAGTAACAGAGCCCAGTGAGGCTAAGCAGTGTGTTAAGAGAGAGACACTGGGGCATCTCCATAAAAATTTGCACAATAGAGTCTAACTGGTCCTTTGGAATGATATGATATTCCTCGTTACAAAAGCCACGCCTGAGCTTTGAAGTAGGCAGATGCACAGAGCAGTGAGACACTTTGATGCTACCTACATGGCTGCCTGCAAAGCTGCTAGGGGCAGAGATTAGAAAAACGACCTGCAGCCAATTGCACAAATTCTTTGTGTGCTTGGCAGTGGGGGCAGAGGCTGGGTCACACAAAATCAACACCAAAACCTGCTCCCAAAGTTACCACAACAGAATTCATCAGAAGATAAGGCTCCTGACACTTTTGCTCAGGAGGGGAGGGGAATGGTATCAAAACATGTTCATACGTTTTCCAACTTCAAACAGAACCTTGTTGACACACGCTTTTCCTATTTTAAAATTTGTCACCTCTGATTCCTTTTGCAAGTCTTCCAACTTTACTTTGTTCTCATCTTCTATGTGAATAACATATATGTATTTATGTGTATAGATTAATAATTAAAGGCACAAATCCAAACTTTATCCTGAACCTCCCACAATTTTTTTTTTATGACTCACCCAACCTCCCACAGTTTCAGATGAAAGGATTAAAAGTGCAGGCCCTATAAGTGTGCTGCTGCTTACGAGTTCTTTCTTTCTTTCTTTCTTTTTTTTTTTCTTTTTTTTTTTTTTTTTTTGAGCTGAGGCTCGAACCCAGGGCCTTGTGCTTGCTAGGCAAGCGCTCTACCATTGAGCTAAATCCCCAACCCTTACACGTTCTTCTGAATTTGATTCTGCTCCACGTGGCACAAGTATCCATAGGTTAAGACTGCATCCCTGGAAGCAGATAAACAGGATGTTGCCAAGGTTGTTTTCTTAGACAACACTGCTTTATTACAAAGCAGCCATTGGGCATCACAGCTGCAGACATAGTTGTTCACAGAGTAAACACAGAGCTTTGCTGGACAGGGAGAAAAGGAAGAAAGAGGCATACCGGATGCCAGAAAGTTCCTAGGGAAGGAGTTAGAAGGCCTTTGGAGTTAGTGTCTTAGCCAGTGTTCTCTTGCTGTGAAGAGACACCATGACCACAGCAACTCTTACCAACAGAAGCATTTAATTGGGGGCTGGCTTACGTTTGGAGGTTTGGTCCATTATCATCATGGCAGGAAGCATGGTGGCATGCAGGCAGTCACCAGAGAGGTAGCTAAGAGCCCTGTATCTGGATACTGGATAGCAGGCAGGAGAGAGAGAGAGAGAGAGAGAGAGAGAGAGAGAGAGAGAGAGAGAGAGAGAAGGACACTGGTCCTGGCTTGAGCATTTGAAATCTCAAAGCCCACCCCCAGTGAAACACTTCTTTCGACAAGGACAGACCTACCCCAGTAAGGTCACACCTTCTAATCCTCTCAAGTAGTGACACTCCCTGGTGACTGAGCATTCAAACCTACCGGCCTCTGAGGACCACTCCAATTCAAACCCACTACAGTTAGACAACTCAGCCCTTTCCTTTCTGAGCCCTACAGGGACAGGTGGAGGGGAAGGAGGCCTGCTGAATCTTCCACAGGAATCACTTCAGAAATCAATGAGAAATGACCTTCCTGCCAGCTTTTTAATCATATACTGATATACCTAAGGCAAGCTACTTATGAGGAGAAAGAAGTTTATTTAAGTAGGTTTTGGAGGGTGTAGGGAATGACCCTGACAGGACCCTGGTCCCCTTGACTGTACCACATTCCTTCTCCATCCGGCTGGTGGCAGGGATGCGTGTGGGAAGGAAGGAAGACCTTCATTGCAAGCATCAGCTCGGGCTTTTATAACAGTCTCACCAAAAAGTACCCAGGATCCACAGGAACACCCCAGTCCTTCCCCAGGTGCAGTCCCTAGACTTGAGGACACCTCTTAAAGTTTTGTGTAGTTCAACAGCACACTGGGAGACCAAACCTGTAACACTGGAACTTTTGGGAACACATCCAAGATCCAAATCATGGCACAGAGGTAATTTGGCAGTAACTACCAGACTGAACACCAGGACAACCTAGTCTCCTTCCAGCTTCTCCTTCATGCCTCAGGCACCCCCCTTTCCTTTCTTATTCTCTCTCTCTCTCTCTCTCTCTCTCTCTCTCTCTCTCTCTCTCTCTCTCTCTCTCTGTGTGTGTGTGTGTGTGATGCATGTGTAAGTGTGTGTTGTAGGGGGTGTTTGTGTGGATGCATGTGTGGATGAATAGAAGTGTGCTCTTGTATGTGTGGAGGCCAGAGGTTGATGTTAGAAATCATCCTTCTTATCTGTTTGGCCTTATTCACTGAGGCAGGGTCTATCACTCAAACCCAGGGTTCGCTGATATGGTTCGATCCACTGGTCAGCTTGCTCTGGGGAATTGCTGGGTCAGCTTGCTCTTCCTTGAGGCTGGAATTATAGGTGGGCCACCAGAAATTTACAAGGGTTCTGGAATTCTGAACCCTGATCCAAATGCTTGCATTGGAAGTGTTTTAATCAACAAGCCATGCATGTCCTCAGTCCAAGACACATTTTTTTGTTTGTTTGTTTTTTCTTTTCCAAGACAGAGCTTCCATATATAGCCCTGGCAGTCCTAGAACTCACTCTGTAGACCAGGCTGGCCTCAAACTCACAGAGATCCACCTGCTTCTTCTATCTCCTGAGTGCTGGGATTAAAAAACGTGCACCACCATGCCTGGCTCCAAGACCCATTTTAACAAAGAGATTATTTATTCATTCATTCATTCATTCATTCATTCATTCATTCATTTATTTGTGTGTGTTTGTGTGTGTGTGTGTGTGTGTGTGTGTGTGTGTGTGTGTGTATACAACAGTGGGGGATGGCAGCCAGAAGACAATTCACAGAGATCACTTTTTTCCTTCCACCATGTGACTTCTGGGATCAAATTCAGGCCATCAGGTTTGGTGGTAAATACCTTTACCCACTGAGCCATCTCCCAGGCCCAAGACCCATCTTTGAAGTGACATCCGGTTTAAGTGACATCTATCTCTATCAGCGTGGATGCAGATTTCCTGTCAATAGCCCTTCAATGGTAGCTGGAGGCCACAGATCCTTTGCCTCTGGTTTGTCTGTCTGTTATTCAGCTGCCTTTATTCCAACACTCTTAGTTAAACAACATCATCTGAAAATGAAGCTCCGTCATCATCACAGAGCTGGCTGTTTTCTTTCCTTTAAGTCTTCATAAATCATATATAGCAGTGTTGGCATGAGTCATAAGGCTGGGCAGCGAAGCTCCTGCTAATCCACACAGCTGCATGGGCCTAAAATACCTCGGTGAATAGAATGTGTTTGTCCTGCTTGGTTGATCTCATAAATAGGAAATCAGCGAAATCGAGGGCTTCCCCAGTCTCTGGTTTCTGGGTCTCACAATCCTTGATTAGCTAAGGCCCTTCTGCTTGCCCCATATCAACCCACAGCCCAGCCTCTCACCTTTGTGAGGAAAGAAAAAGACCTCTGGGACGGAGATGGCCCAGTCTGCAAAGCTCACAAGCACTAGGAACCGGGTTTGGGTGTGGCAGTGCACACCTGTGTTCCCAGCTCCAAAGGACCAGATAAATGGATCCCCAGAGATTACTGGCCCACCAGCCTAGCCTGATTGATGGGCTCCAGGTCCTACAAGAGACTATATCTACACAATGATATATTGAAGAGGAAGAGGGGAGGTAGGCAATGTCAACCCGTCGTTTCAACATGTACACCTCTTTACACACACACACACACACACACACACACACACACACACACACGCGCGCGCACACGCACATGCACACACATGCTGAGTCAGACAGATGATAGAGACAGAGAGACAGAGATACACACACAGAGAGACACACACATAGAGTAAAACAGACTACAGAGACATAGAGACACACACAGACAGAGACACACACAGAGAAAGAAAGAGTCAGATAGATAGACAGAGACACACAGAGAGAGACAGACACACACTAATACACACACACAGACAAACACACACAAGGACAGAGAGAGAGAGACAGAGAGACAGAAAGAGAGACAGAGGCAGAGAGAGAGAGAGAGAGAGAGAGAGAGAGAGAGAGAGAGAGCGAATAGCAGCTCTGGCCAAGGTCAGTTTCATGTGGACATCGATTCTTTGATGAGCTGTGCTCTGTGCTTTGAGTTTTGGTCTGTGTGGACCATCAGCCAGGTCAGCACACTTAGCCTGTTAATTCTAATGGAACAATGCAAGATGTCTCCTGCTATTAAACGACCTTCAAGTGGTCGGTTCAATATGGGATGCCGTGAAATCACGTAAGCACCCTGATTTTGTCCTTGTTGCACAGGGGGCTCCGGAGATGGGAGTGGGGTTGGGGGACCAAAGTGCTATCTCTCCTCTCCAGACCGTGTACTCAGAGATGTGTCTGGCTGGTCCAGCTTTCCTCTCAAGGGAGGCACCTTCTGGGGCTCCAGGAGTGACCCAATCGGACTGTGAGCTGAGGACACTGGTCCAGCCTATCCAACAGCTCTCTCCCGCCCTCCCCCTTTCCCGTGGGTCCCAGGTTAGCTCACTTCCCACTCCCTCTCCATTCCTTCTTTCTCGGAGATCTGCCATGTTCTTTGCAGTCTCCTGGCTGTTATTCTGGTTAATGTCTTAACAATTTTACGTGGTTCCTACTTCTTCTCCGTCTTCCTTGGATGTCCTCCTTTATGGCGTTCATGTTATCGCTTCTTGAGTAATGAAGTTCCTGACACTGAAGTGGGTTGTTGGCGAGCATTTGCCTCATTAACGGACATATTACTGTATATGTGGGTCACTTATTTTCTGTTGGATAGCGTATCTCATTTACCTTCTGATTGGGGTATTATTTAATATGTATTTAGGGCTTTGGTATTAAGAGATGTATTCCTTTAATTAAATACATATTTTGAGTCCTGACATCTGACATGGTTTGCTTATATATAAAGTGTTTATATAATTTGCCTATCTAAGTTCAGTGAAGTATAAAATACACTAATGAGAGGCAGTAAATCATTCCACAAATATAAGCCTCCATTTGTTGTGCTGGCCTAGGAGCAGCCCGGGACTCTCCTACAGTTCCAAGGCCTCCTGCTCCGGCCTTTGCTTGCTTCCTTCAACACACAGGTGAGATCCTGCAGTGGTGCTTTGGGGCTGTTTCCTGTGCAGGAACGTGTTGCTTTAGGGCTTCAGGTTTGGGAAATTGAGCTAAAAGGTAATGGATAAGATAGGTTGTTTTTTTTTTTTTTTTTTTTTTTTTAGCTACTGTGTACATGTATGTACATGTGTTTGTGTGTGCACCCACGTGTGCATGTGCATGTAGAGGCCCAAGATTGATGACCTCAGCCGTCTTCCTCAATTGTTTCTCCATTTTGTTGTTTAAGACAGGGTCTCTCGCTGAACCAGGAGCTCACTGATTGGCTGGTCAGCAAGGCCACAGATCCTGTCCATCTCCCCTGCATTCGGACTGCTGGTGTGCTCGCAGGCTCAGTTTTCTACAGGAGTGCTGGGGCTAGAACTCGTGTCTTTGTGTTTATGGAGCAGGCACCTTGCAGGCTGAGCCATCCCTCCACCCACCCACCCCCCATTCCATCTTTTTTGATCACTCCTGTGGTGGAGATACTAAACTTCCATGTCAGAGGGAACTGTGTTTGAATCTGTCAGTGTGTAACCCTGACAAGTTGTCCAACCTTTCTAAGACTCTTGTTTCTCACTTTAAGAAGTGGCTTCTGATACACTCTCCTACCATTGGTTGTGAAATGAAGGTGCTTAGACTGAATCACAGATTCCAACACTCTTCAGTATCAGGTCCCATACTTGGAAAATAACAGGAGTATTTTAATTCCATCCCCGTGGCTGCAATTAATTTATGATTACAAATACAGAGACTGTAATTAATTAAGCTAAATCATCGATTAGGATGTACATCTACAGCATTACCTCGATCTCATACATAGCTGTCAACACAGCAAACTCCCCTCAATGTTTATTCCCAGCCAATGGTCACCTGGAATCTGTTGTGAGGAAAAGTGGACATCAGGAGTCCCATCTAAGCTCCAGGCTGGAGGAAGATCACATTCCCACCTGTTACCAGCTCAATACCAGACTAGAAGGCCATGGAGCATTGCCTGATGCCTGCCCAAACATCAGTCAATGTGCTTCTAATGGCACACGATGTCCACATACCAGTCAATGCTCTTCTCATGGCACATGATGCCCACACAGCTGTCAATGCTCTTCTCATGGCACATGATGCCCACACACCAGTCAATGCTTTTCTCATGGCACATGAGCAAGTGCTCTATGCAGTCCATGGCCCCTGCGGTCTTGGAGGGTGATCTCCTTTAATGGGTTTGCTGATTCAAGCACTAATCCTTTCTGGAAACATCTACATGGACACTGCAGAAATAATGTGCTACTAGTTAGTTGGGCATGTCTACCTGAGCTGCACCTCAACCCTAACTTGAGAGTTTGGGAAGATGACATAAATTTCAAGTACACAAGGAGCACGTGACCAGCACTGAGCCAATCACTGACATAATGGGCAGAGGCATTCATACCTAAGGTACATGGAGAGAGCATTCGATTAGATATCTGCCAAACTGCAAAGGTTGGTTCTTGAGTATCCAAGGGCAGTAAATATCCACAGCACGCTACTCAGAATAGGAACCACTTCAGGAGTCTGAACAATGAATCCAGGTTGTCAGTCTGGTGTGTTGGTTAGGTCCAGTCAGGTAGCAGAACTCATCTCAAGTGTGTTAAGAGAGCAAGTGTAATACAAGGATTTCATACTTAGGCAGGTAATGGTCAGTGTAAGAATGGGAGTTGATTTCCTATGTCAGTTGACCAAATGCCCACGTTACCTCTGGAGTGTGGGTGAAGGCATTTCCAGAAGAGATTAGCATTTGCATCTTAAGACTCAGTAAAGGAGATAGCCCTCACTAGCTCTGATGTCATCGGATCCTTTAAATGGTTCATAGAACAGAAAGGTCCCCTCTCTGTGCTGGAGCTGGGACTCCATCTCTCTGTACCCTCAAACAATGGTGCTTCTGGTTTGGGGGGACTTTAGACTTATACTGAGTGACATTGCAAACTCTCCTGGTCTCCAGCTGGCAGATGGTTGTGCACGGAGCATCTTAGCCTCCATAATTATAGAGGTCAATCCTCACAGGAAATAACTTTCTGCATGTTTCCATACACACAGATAGATAGGATATAAATGATATAAACATATAGTTATAGATCATATATGTGGATGATATAGATTATATACAGGCTTGATAACCTGAGTTCCATCCCCAGAACCTGTATGGTGGAGGGAGAGAACTGATTTTGGTGACCTATCCTCTGACCATGCTGTGTGCATGCCCTCTCACATACCCACACAAAACAAATAAATGTGAGATGAAACCCAAAGCTCCATCAATTAAAAAAACTACTATTCAGATAGCATGGGGCTCACAGTCAGAAGAAGCAAGCGTTGGTGCCTGACTCAGGGGAAGAAGGAAAGAGGCTGAACGTGTCAAAATCCAGAAGCTTGGAGATATCCTACAGCAATCACCCAGACCTCCTGGAGACGCACGCTCAGCTGGCATCAGCAACAGAGGGAGACAGGACCAGGCTGGTCCTTGTGAGTGTTAGACAAACTAAATACTGGATTCCCTTACTGCTGTGGAAAAATACTGCATCTGTCTCCTGGGAGCTGCCTTAAGAGACCCATGCTACCACACCTGGCTTTTACAAGGATGTCGGGATCAACTTCAGGTCTTCGTGTTTATGCAGCAGCAAACACTTCACTGGTTGAACCATCTCCCCAGTCTTTGTGGGGTGTTTTGTTTGGACAGCAGGTTTTTAGCTCAGGTTGATGTCTAACTCTCTGTGCAGCTGAAGATGACCTTCAACCTCTCATCTTCCTGCTTCCACCTCCCAGGTGCTGAAATTACAGGGTAGACCATCACACATTGCAGTGTTGGGATGGAACCCAGGGCCTTAGGCATGGTAGTCAATCACTCTACCAACTACAGCCCTGGAAAATGTCCATTCTATAAGCAATAAATGTCAGAACCATCAAGAACATTCTGGTGAACTTTAGTATGGTAGTAGTTAAGCAATTCAGCCCTTTGTGCCGACAGCCTGTGAAGGCCCCACTTTTCAAACAAGAGTAAAAACAGAACAACACTGTTAAGCCGTAAATCAATTTTGGGCTTCTTTTTAGCAATACGGTGTCATCACAACTAATTTCATGTTTATTAATAAACTAGTAATAAAAATTGTTCGAAATAACAATAAACTTTTAGGGGAAATATGGATCTAGAGATCAGCGGTAAACTTGGGGCATGCTGGAAATTATTAAGACATGCTAATTTATTTAAACTAAGTGCTTTATAGTTTTAAAAATTTGTTAACATCTGCCTTGTCATTTGATTCTCATAGAAACTGAGTGGTGGTGGGGGTTAGGTTAATCATTCAGGTTTTCATATTGCACACACACACACACACACACACACACACACACACACACACACACGGGAGGGGTGAATTGCCCTTTTGAGCCACAGAGAATTTGGTTGTTTGTTCAAGTTGTCAGTGGTAGAGCAGGGGAGGAATCAGGGTTCCTGAATCCCATGGTGTAGGGAGCAAGTGTACTCCTCAATGAGTGAGCGTTGTTGACAAGGGCATGTTCATGCCAAGGACCCATTCTCAGACTCACAGGAATAGCAAGGCCTTCTCCTAGTCTGAGTAGAGATGTTGACCTTAACCTAAAGACAGTGAGTGTGAAAAGCGCTACCACAGCTTCCTCATCCTGGATGACTACATGATGATCATGCCTTGTGAGACTGCTCCCCTGCAGAGACCCCTACTGAGACTGGCTAACCCAGGTCCTCCTTCACATTATACATAACGAATGTGCTGAGTGTCAGGGATGCTGGTGTGTCTCCATCTGAGGGCGGAGCACACCTGATCCTGGCGTTACATTACTCTGTGTGTGTGTATGTGTGTGTGTGTGTGTGTGTGTATGTGTCTGTCTGTCTGTCTGTCTATCATCTTTCTTTCCTTTCTTTCTCTCTCTCTCTCTCTCTCTCTCTCTCTCCCTCCCTGCCTCCCTTTCTTTTTCTTTCTCAATAATGTATTTTTAAAAACAATTATTCAAAATTATATAATCACACCATATCCCCTCCCCCTTTCCTCCCTCCAAACCTTCCCATATACCCCCCACCGTGCTCTTTTAGATTCACAGCCTCTTTTTCTTGAGTTGTTGATAGATGTATGTGTGAAATCTGCTCAGTCTCTATAATGCAACTGGTATGTATGTTTTCAGGGCAGACCATTGGTACTGGATGACCGATTGGCGTGCTCTTCCCTGGGGAAGACTCTCCTGCTCTCAGCATCCTTTAGTTGTCTATAGGTCTTTGTCGAGGGTCGCGTCTTCTAGGGCTTTCTCCCTTCCACATTAGCATGCTTATCGGTGCTGCCTTTGTTCAGGTTAAGTCTAGGCAGCCATGTTATTGATAAGTACAGTTCTCACCCCTTATCAAGAAAACTTCTCTTTGCAATGATGGAGACCATTACAGAAAACCAAAACCAATCAAAATTCAGAGTTGTGGAGCCTAGCTCTAAGGGATCCATCTACAGCACAGCTCCTGCATCCAAGGCGTAGGAATCATCCAGGAGAGAGGGAGTGGACTGTAAGAGGCAAAGAAACAGGACGATTGCTGTGAGGTCATGTGTCCTTGAAGTGTCTGTCTTTCTTGAAGTCCAGATTCCAAGACCCCACCTCTTGGACTGAGGCACCATAGTAGCTCAGTGCTACTTTATGGTCAAGTTTCAGAAAATAGAAACAGGGAGCATAGTGTCTTATTTCCTCCATACAGTGGTGAAAGCTATGCTTTTAGATGGAACACAAGAAATATGTCTCACATACTGTTGGAAAGCAAGCCAAGCACACAATAATAAAAATGGTATCTAGTGTTTATTGTTACTATTTCCTAAACTCTTCTTTTTATGTAACCCCTAGAAATACCTATAGGAATACGTACTTCTTATAACTCTATGTTAGAGTTACAAGAAATGAATAAAGAGAGCTTCAGGTGGCTTCTAAAGCTGCTTGGCCATTCTTAGGGTGGTTGTGCACACTATAGCCCCAGCATGGAGGCAGGAAGATGACTGGGCGTTGTAGACAAGCCTTGGGCTACAGAATGAGTCTGAGACCAGCCTAGAAAATACAGTCTTTTTTTTTTGTATGTGGAGCTGAGGATTGAACCCAGGGCCTTGCGCTTGCTAGGCAAGCGCTCTACCACTGAGCTAAATCCCCAACCCCTAAAACACAGTCTTAAGAAAATTTAAATCAGATGAACTGAACAAAGTCCTTTGGCTGGTAAATTGCAGAACAAGGGTCCACGAGGGGTTGTCTCTCCCTGTTCTTAGGTGCACGCTCAGTGGTGGGCAGAACCTGCCTTAGCTGCTGATCTATCCTGTCCTGCTTGAATGCTTGGGTATCTAAGTGAAGAGGATGTAGGCACAGCCTACAATAAAGAGCCCAAGTCGATGGCCTAACACCATCAAGTACATCCCACCTAGGAAAGGGAGAGTCACCCTGCAGATTTCATTTGCTGGGCAGTCCTGATCAAACCTTTCTTCCCAGTGTCCTTGCTTAACAGGGCATGACAGTATCAGGCAGGGCCTTCTCCGCGGCCACTGACCTCTGATTCACCTCCATTAGAGCGGGCCACCAGAAGGGTAGCCATTGACCAGGAAAGAAGCCTTTCCCCCTGATTTTAATATCCTTAAGTGAAAGATGCTGCATAAATTCCTGTTATTACCTAAGTAACTATAGTGGGTAATACTTTTCATATTGGAAGCCTGAAGATGGAAACCAAAATCCAGCGCTGGCATAAGTAGTTCAAGTCTTTGTGCACAACAGATTTCCCAACAAATAGTTCCATTATTCCTATTGCCCTTAAGTCATCTTCAAAACATACCGAAGGCATTAATCCATATTATGGACCTGGAACTTTCTTTAGTCTACTTAAAGTTTTACTTGTTTTCAAATTATTAAACTTAAAAGTGCCCCAAACCACAAAACTTCTTTATTTTGGCACTTATATAACCAAGAAAGCCAATTTTCCCCTCAAGATTTTTATAAAATTCTTGTCTTAAGCTGATGCTTGTTAACTAGGGAGATTTTTTTTTTTTTCTGACCAACTTTTAATTTCCTGAAAGTCGAGGCTTAGGATACAGAGAAGGGACTAACAAATCTAAACCTGCTATAATGAGGTGGATGGGCAGATGAGTAGAGGCCATCTTCTGAAGATTATATTATCAACAGCTTTAGAGCTTTTTTTTTAAACCTCCCAATTATGTGTAGATGTGGTTGTCTGAACACACAAACATATTTCTTCAGTGATAGTGCTAGACTAACAGCCTAAGTTTCTTCTATGTCATATTCTTTTTAATAATAATGTCTATTGAAGACATCTGTGGTAAGTCGGTAATGCTTGTCTCAGGGGTAGACAGAGAAAGTGAGTGCCTTAAGAATTCTGTTTTCAGTTTAACGTTATGAGCTGTTAAGGAGGAGGTTTATAGGTCTAACTTTATTAGTTGGAATTTGACTCAAATTGAAATTGGGTCCAAGAATTTACTTATCCATAATATTATGAAAGGCTTTTAAAAACATTAGAAAGTTTAACTAAACAAGAATATTAGTCTAATTTAAAGTATTCCTTGACGTTCTCGAGGTCATGCGAAGCACTTCCTAATTACCAGGTCTCAGACTCCTGGGTTCACCTGTCTCTCACTGCACGGCTTTGTAAAAGCCAAAGGCTTATTACAGCTAGTCAATACTTTAACTGTGAGGGAATGGGGTGCATATATTTGCTGAATTGGGTAACTATAAGCACATTAAAAAATCCATATGTCATTCAGCCTTTAGTAGGGTTCAAGGTAACCCCTGAGCCACAGGGGTAGTGATGGGACAGAGAAGTACTGGGCTGTAGCCCAGACCTGGCCTGGCTGGAGCCACTACACCTACCCCACTGCCGCGTGAAAATGAAGCCCCCAAGCAGCCATTGGCTAGGCTTAGCAGCCCTGTGAGTTTATTTTAACACCTCGGTGATCAAGATGAAAAGAAAGCAATAATAAAACATATCTAAATCTGATGCAAGCAGTTGGGTGAGCATGCCATTCTCCACGTCTGTGGCCTCAATGCTTCTCTGGCCATTTAGATTAGCGAGGAGTGACTGTTTCATCACCTATGTAAGGGACCTGTGTAACCCCACGGTGAGTTGATTGGGTGAATTCTGTGCCTCCTTCATGTCCTTTTTGACTGAACAGTGATAACTTTGATAGCACTATCCTGAAGCCGACTCTGAGAAGAATTTGCTGGCCTTTCTTTCTTTCTTTTCTTTTTCTTGTAGAGTAGTCAAAAAAAAAAAAAAAAAAAAGACCTTAGACAGTCATTCAAAGTGATATCACCACCCCAGTCTCAATTCATTAAAATCATGAGGAAGTGATTGCAAGGCCAGAATACATGGAGGGAGGCTCACTAACACTCCCCATCATTGAGAACTGGGGCTCATTGGACACCAAGCTCTCAGAAGAGCGTACATGAAACAGTGCCCAAAATGTAGCTGGCAAATTTATTTTATAATCGCACGTTCATAACCCTCTGGCAAGGACCTACCAGCTTTGCCATGCGCTCCATTCACTCAGTCAATCAACACTCCTTGCTTCCCATCCATCCCAAGTTGGGCTAGGTTCTGGTGATTAAGCAGTGAGCCAAACGGATAGAGTCACTGCTCTGCCACCGCATAAGGGACAGAACTGGAGTATTTACATGTGTGATGAGTATTAGGAAAGAGATATACAGGATGCTGTGAAGGCTTGTCACAGGAAGACCTAGCCAAATCAGAGATTTCTTAGAAGAACTGATGCTTAAGGGCTGGAGGTACAGTGTGGTGTCACCAGCTTGTAGAGAACCTGGTTTCTTTCCTAGAACTCACATTAGGAGGATTTACAAGTGCCCAGAATGCCAGCTCTGAGCAATCCAATGTCCTCTGGCCTCTAAGGACACCTGGACACACACCGTGCACATAAATGCACACAGATGCGCACACATGCATGCACATAAGTGAAAAACTAAAATTTCAAAAGAAAGATAGTTCAAGAGAGGACCAAAGTGTAGCAGAATTAGGAGGGGGCACCTTCATGCAGAAGAAGGGGAGAAGGATGTACCAGGACAGGGAAAACAAGGAAAAGTCAACCAACAGGAACTCAACCTGAGACGTGAACAAATCAAGAGACACAAGCCAAGAAAACGATTATACTAATAAGGCTTGGTTATGATTCTAGAGTCATGAAGAACTTTTTTTAAAAAAATTTTAGGGCAGAGGAGATGGCTCGTGGGTAATGATGTTTGCTGGGCAAGCCTGACGGCCCAGCTCCAGTCCCTGGAGCTTATGTAGAGGAGGAAGGAGAAAGCAGACTTTTTCTAGAGTTGTCCTCCTACACCCTCCACCATGTGTGCACACAACAACAATAATGACGAGAATAATGATAATAAATGAAACTTCTGTTTTTAAGTTGGAGATGGGTCTCGGTCTACACTCTAGGTTGGCTCTGCTTCAGTCTCCCAAAGGCTAGGATGGCAGGTGGGTGCCGCCACATTCAACTTAAGTTCTTTTTCCCATATGATAAGGAATGCACACCCACACCTAGAGTGTGTGTGTGTGTGTGTGTGTGTGTGTGTGTGTATGTGTGTGTGTGTGTGTGTGTAAATAATGATCTGTGGAGTTTAAGTAATGATACTATCATTCAGTGATTCTTCAACTCTTTAATGAAAGTTCAAAAAAATGATCACTCAGTTTTTGAGAATTAATTTTTTTTTGAGAATTAAAAAATGAGAAATTGAAATCCTGTGATTTTACAATACATGTAAGTGCATGGTACTAATACGTGTATTGAACACGTATGTTTCCCTGGATTTCATAGAAAAGTAACTATACCCTGAGTATATTTCTGAGACTCTCCCTTTTACACAGATTACAAAGGTGCTTCATCAATGACTCTGCATTGCAATTGAACAGGATTCCAGCTTCCAAGCATACTTGGGTTTGCTGCAGGAGGCAAACAGCCTTGGGTTTGGGGAACCTAGTGACAATTTTCAAACTTCTTTCCAGTCATTAACATTTCTGAAAAGCTTTGCCCCATGGACACACTAAGTAACAACAGGGTTGAAAATAACTGTCTAGCAACACTTGGTATTTGGGGGGAAAAAAAAAAGCCTTTCTGTGCTAGCTTCGCTGTGGGAGAGGTCATTCCCTAAATTTCCAACTTGACAAATGAGGGAATGGAGTGTCAGTTAGATTAGGTGTCTTGGTCAGGGGCCCCATGTGTGGCAGACAGTCCAGACTCCATAGCTTTCTCTCTTCCCTGCCCTGCTAGGTTCTGTGCGGCGGGCAAAGCGAATGAGAAAGGACAAGAGGCGTGAATGATTGGAAGACTTTGGGACCAGCTGTCCTTAACACGTCTCTTCTCATTTGAACCTTGGTGTGAGTACAAAGACATTCAAATTCATCCTCACTTTTGCCTTCTATGTTTTTGAAAATGACTTCACAAATGTCTACACTGGCCACCTGAAATCTATATCCTGTGAGAGGTTGGATTTTTCCAAAGGCCTTCCAGTTTAAAGTTTTCCAAGTTCTTTCATAATCTTTATTCATTTCTCAGGGCTCATCAGCCTTCTCAGACAGGCCGAGCTCTGTGAATCTGGCCTGGTCTCCGGAAGGTTAACCGATACTCACGGGTGAGGGTTGCAGGGCCCCCCAGGCGGCCTCACTCCAGACCCAGCTTCCTTCATCTCCACATGCTCTGTCTACTTCAGAGTAGACCTGATACTGCCTGAGGTTGTCACTGAGATCTTCAATCTAAGCGAGACACAGAGCTCACCCTGAGCTGTCCCCAGAGCAAATACAATTTCCAGAATGTCCTCCCATGCAACCGGCTAAAAAGCACAGCTGCTTTGTAATCCCAGGGCTGTCACATGAAACACAGGCCTTGGATTCTGCAGGCTTTGGACCCTCTGAACTGACCCAAACATGAGGCCACTTCAGCGTTTACCTTGCACCCTGACTCTCAGACTTGCGTCTGTATTTTTATCATCACTGATTCCAGTTTTGAAATGTTTTTAAATCTACAAAATAAGTCATTTTTCATAAGTTGTACTTATTTTGTATGAGAGCAATGTGTATGCATATTCTTGAGTATGTAGGGGTACACATATGCGTGGGGGTATGTATAGTCATGCATGTGCATGCAGGCTAGAGGTCAACTCCTGGATGCTGTTCCTCAGGAGCCCCCCCCCCCCTTTTTTAGATTTCTTTCTTGCTTTCTTTTTTTTTAATTTTCCAGAGCTAAGGACCAAACCCGGGACTTCATGCCTGCTAGGCAAGCACTCTACCACTGAGCTAAATCCCCAGCCCCTCTTTTAGACAGGATTTCTAACTGGGTCTTGACACTCACCAATTTAGCTAGACTGGCTGCCAGGGAGCTACAGGGATCCCGTGGTCCCTGCCTCCTCAGGGCTAGACTTACACCACCCAGATTTTTACACGGGTATCAGGGCTCAAGCTCAGGTCCTTATGGCCACAGAGCTTTACTACGGCACTGTGTCCCCAGCCCCACATTTTATAGACTTTGTGGTCTTAGCTCAGCTGAAGTATTATAGTCCTTCATGGACATAATTGACACCCACAAGGACGCTTAGGTATTTACTCAGCGTCAAGGGCCACACAGTTCTGTATCCTTTAAGAATTTAGATTGGCTGCTTCAGTTACTCCAGAGCAGGGGTTCTCAACCTATGGGTCATGGCCCCCATGGGATTGCATATCAGATATCCTACATTTCAGATACTTACAATAAGAGTCATAACGGCAGCAAAATTACAGCTATGAAGTAGCAATGAAATAATTTTATGGCTGGGGGTCACCACAACATGAAGAACTGTACTAAAGGGTCTCAGCATTAGGAAGGTTGAGAACCACTGCTTGAAAGAGACCCGGGGAAGCTCTGACCTGGACTAATTCATAATTTACCTGAGACAAAGTTGGCTAAAGTGAGCTGTAAGCTGCAGACACGTGGGCTACTGAAGCAACCGGATCAGCAGCCGCTTCTCATCCTCCGAGTCTCAGATCAGATTCACTGCTCTCTGGTCATTTCTGCCCACGAAGGACAAGAGATATTCTATGTTAAGGGGCATTTGCTTGTCATGGCTTAACAAAGGCCTTACACGTCCGTTTCAAATGTCACAGTCTTCTTAGCCGTCCATAATATCCTTTATGAGTCTGGATGAAAACTACACAGTACAATATGACGCATGTGTGCCTGCAAACATCTGTGTGGTGAGGACAAGGTTGAAAGGATTCCTCAAACACGGACGCTGTTGGCAAAGCTGCTGCTGCTCTTTTGGTCCCCCGAGCCACTTTTGAACAGGTTTCCAAGGATCCTTGGGGGTTGTTGCATCTATCAACAAGAGAATGGTGGGGGTGGGGGTGAGGGGTGGGGGTGGCATCAAGAGGACACTACACCCTTGCTTTCTGGAAAATTTCCTTTGTGATTTAAGCCACACCTTCTGCCTTTATTATGGGCTTGGGGAAGGGGGCAAATGTAAAGCTTTGTATGCCTGGTAAATCTGACTTCACAGTGGTATTAAATTCACCTTATTTAAAAATACCGGGACTGGCTGGGTGTGGTGGCACACGCCTTTAATCTCAGCACTCGGGAGGCAGAGGCAGGTGGATATCTGTGAGTTCGAGGCCAGCCTGGTCTACAGAGTGAAATCCAGGACAGGCTCCAAAGCTACACAGAGAAACCCTGTCTCGAAAAACCACAAGAAAAAAAAAAATCCTGGGACTGGAGAAGCAACTCAGCATGAGTGCTTGTTGCATACATATAAGAACCCAGTTTGGGCCGGTTGTGGTGGCGCACCCTGATATGATTTGCTGAAGGAGGCGGAGGCAGGAGGATCACGAGTTCGAGGCCAGCCTGGGCTACACATTTGGCCGGCCTGGGCTACCAAGTGAGTCCCAGGAAAGGCACAAAGCTACACAGAGAAACCCTGTCTTGAAAAACCAAAAAAAAAAAAAAAAAGAACCCAGTTTGGGATCCCAGCACCCACGTGAAATCAGGAAGTGGCCAAACATGCCAGCATGATTTGGGGGCGGGGAGGGGGAGCAGAGACAGGACAGTTATTGACCACTAGCCTAGCTTCAGGCTCAGTGAGTCCCTGTTTCAAAGGAACAAGGTGGAGATACCTAATGTCCTCCTCCAGCCTCTGTGAGCATACACACAAGCATGTGCACACTCAGCCCCCCAGCCCCTGCATACACATACTCTCCCAAGTGTACAGTTTTCCCTTAGATCTCAGGCCACACAAGGTTCATTTCCCCTGGTGACAGCTTTTTGTCTGTTTCTCTGTCTACTTTGAAGCAGTATTTGATTTGGGGGTAATAAGGACAATGTATTTATCTTTTTGCCTTGGTTCGTAGGAAACTTTGTGCTAAGTTTTTCTCCCTGTGTACATAAATTCTTTACCCTCTCTGTTTTTTGTTTGTTTGTTTGTTTGTTGATACAGGCTCTCACTGTGTAGCCCTGGCTGGTCGGGAACTGGTTATGCAGACCAGGCTGGCCTCGAACTCACAGAGATCTGCCTGTGTCTGCCTCCAGAGTGCTGGGATTAAAGGCTCTCTCAGCCTTTTTATTCCTCCTATTTCCTTGGTTTGTGGGGATGTCAATAGTGCTTCAAAGATAGATGGATAGAGTAAAAGGCGAAAGATTTATGTGTTCTGAAGAGAAACCAGAGTATAGATCACCACGGTCTTTAGCCATGCACAAACGGTAGTCTGGTGTGTTGGCTGCTCCACTGTCCTCTGTCAGCCCACAGGTGGAAAAGCAAGGCTGACAGAAGGATGCTCCTTCAGGAGGAAGCAGCACTGCAAAGCACCTGATTCAAGATGAGTGGGAACCATGCCAATAAACACATTTTGGATAAAAAAAAAAAAGATAGATAGATGGATAGATAGATAGATAGATAGATAGATAGATAGATGTCCATACAGACAGCTACCACCAGAAGAAACAAACCTTTTATGACCCCAAGATCTATGGAATATTTATACATTTGGGAGTGTGTGTGTGTGTGTGTGTGTGTGTGTGTGTGTGTGTGTGGTGTGGTGTGCATATATGTGTATGGGTGCACATGCCTGTGTGTGCTCACAGAGACCAGAGGATGACATTAGGTGGTCTGCTCTATTTCTTAACCTACCTGTGACATTTTTGTTTCTAATAAATTAACTGAAACTGTCCACACCTGCTATCTCTCTTGTCAAGTCTCAGTGTTTTCTGCTAGATTTCTCTCTGGCTTCTATCCCATATCACATCTCCATCATTTTAATTGTAACCACCCCCTCTTCAGATGGCTGAATTACCCTTTATTACTGCCTGAAGTTTTTCCTGAGACTTTTCACAACAGATTGATGCCTGTGTGGCATGTGATTTGTATGTGATTTGTATGTGAGTTGATCTTCCAATGGCACTGTTATATGACTACTATTGTTTTTCTTTGGGGAATTCCACACATCCTTGTTAGTTGAGGGACAAATATATAGTCTTTTAGAATAAGTTAGTGGTATTTTTGTAACATGAAAATATACTACATTTTACCAAAAAATTCTATACAGAAACCATGTGAACCATTATTTGCGATTATTTTTCACATCCTCGTGTCAATGGCAATGCCCTTCCGTAGCTGAGCAAACAAGCACACACGGCATGTCAAAATAGGAAGTTAAAACTTATGATTAAAAAACCCCTGGCAGGGCTGGAGAAATTGCTCAGCGGTTAAGAGCACTGGCTGCTCTTCCAAAGGACCCGGGTTCAATTCCCAGCACCCACATGGCAGCTCACACCTGTCTGTAACTCTAAGATCTGACACCCCTTACACAAACATACACACAGGCAAAACACCAATGCATATAAAACAAAAACGAAAACAGAACAAACAACAAAAAGCCTTCCTGGCTTGTTCATAATATGTGTTGCTTGCCTGTAGTTAAGTGTGGCAACTGTTCTGATGCCCAACTTAGATGCAGAAGGAAGCGTGAGCAAGCTGCTCTTTCTCTGCTGTGGTGGCTCAGCCCTGATGGAATGGCCCTTCTCCTTCTTCCTCCTGCCTTTTCTAGCTGAGGACGAGCCTCTGAGGTGCTCGACTGCTTCTCCTTCCTGGAGGAAAGGCCCATGTGCCCACCCAGATGTCAGTGAGGTCACGTCTTCTCTGGTCATGGAGCAGAGGTGGTGACAGGCTGGGTGTTGCCCGCAACAGGTCCCAAGAAAGTTAACTCTATGGACTGTAACTCCGTGATGGAGCACTTGCAATTCCCTGGGTTACAGCCCTAACAGAAATGAGGAAGGAGAAGGAAGAGGAGGAGGAGGAGGAGGAGGAGGAGGAGTTAGGAGGGGGGAGGGAAAAGGAAGACAAAGGAAAGATGTAGCATCACTTCTGTTGCTGTGAGAAAATGTCCTTATAAAAAGCAACTTAGACCAGAAAGAAGTTGATTTCATTGAATAGTTCCCAGGTTAAAGATCATCACTGTGGGGAAGTCAAGGCAGGAACTTTCAACAGCTAGTGGTGCCACATTCCACAGTCAAGAGCAGAGAGAAATGCATGCTTGCACTTGCTTGTTTATTCTTAGCTCCATCTCTCCATTGTCACACAGCTCAGGACTCCCTGCCTAGGGAATTGTGCCTCCTACAGTGGTCTGGGTCTTTAGTCAGTTTCCCACAGACATGCTCACAGGCCAACCCAATGTAAGTCATCCATTATTGACACTCTCTTCCCAGGTGAACCTAGGGTATATCAAGTGGACAGTTAAGCTAACCATCACAGACAGACAGGGAAGGGGAAATGGAGGGGAAAGTGTTAACTGTATGAAGGAAGGACACCTTGTCTTGTTCATCACTGTACCCTGCGCCCATAGAACCCTCATCACCATGCTTGTTCATGAATATTTGCCAGATACACAAATGTCTAAATAGATACCTGTCTCTCTCTCTCTTCTCACCCAGAAGAATTAGAATCTCTCTCTGCTCTTCTCATGGCTCCGCCTGGGCCCTGGAGCTTACTAAAGGTCATCTCTCTGCTCCACCTACAATTATGACAAGACATCTGGCCACCCAGCAGTTCCTCCACGGCTCTCCTGGTCCTCTTCCCCTCTGCTTCTTTTGCCTCTTGTCCTCTGGAATGAGATCCTACTGTAGATGAAACGGTCTTTTTAAATGAAAAACACAGAGCCAAATAAAGAGTTAAAAGCCCAGAGATCAGAGCAGTAGCCAAGAGCTAATTATCTTACCACTGGCTGCCATTCTTCCCCTGAGAGAGAGACCTTCTTCCTGTGTCCTGTCTTCTTATTGCCTTTCTGTTCTGCCTTCTCATTGGCTCTAAACCCAACCACATGACTTTCTCATCACTGCCTGTCTATACAGACCTCCAGGTCTCTATGGTTGGTACTCAGATTAAAGGCTCAGGTCACCATGCTGGCTGTGTCCTTGAACACACAGAGACTCTGCCTGATATGTGATTGGATTAAGGGTGTGTGCTACCATTGCCAGACTTCTGCTAAATGGCTCGCTATTAGCTCTGATCCCCAGGCAACTTTATTTATTAACATACAAATAAAATCACATTTCGGCACAAATAAATGTCACCATACCCTACCGGTTTGTTGTGCTCACACTCACCAGATCCTTTCCTTCTTCCTTAATAATGTGCAGTCCATGAAAAGGTGAGCAAGGGGTCCATGGCATCCTCTTTCTGCTTTAGGTGGTATCGCTGGGAGTCTTCAGTGGGGGAAGGCAGCGCTGGATTCTTCCTGTGACCATATCATCTCCACAGGAGAGGACAGGACAGGATAAGCCAGGAAATTTGGAATTCTGTTAATGCTCCTCGCCCCCAAAGGCAGCTGTCCCTGAAGACATCGCCTCCTGCTCTTCTTTAGGATGGAGCCGCCGGCTTCCCTCCTCCTTTTACCCATTATTATTATTATTATTATTATTATTATTATTATTATTAAGTAGATAGGTTTTTCTTAATTTCCTTTTCAAATAGCTAGTTGTTTGTAGAAGTGTAACTGATTTTTGCACATCTGTAGAAGTGTAACTGATTTTTGCACATCTGTAGAAGTGTAACTGATTTTTGCACGTTGATTCACTATCCTACAACTTCACTGCCTTGAGTTCTAAGAGGTTTATCGTCGCGAAGTCTTCCAGGTGGAGTCATGTTTGCTCATGTCGTCTGTGAACAGAGTGAGCTTACTGCTTCCTTTCTGGTTTGGATGCTTCCTACTTCTTTCCTAACCTCTGTCCTTAGAACCTCTGGCTCTCTCTCCTCTCACTACATGAAGTCCCCCACTCCTGTTTCAACTCCCCTCTTTCTGGGGTAACTGAACTGCTAGTGGTAAGCTAACTGGCTGCTCTTTGCCCGGAGCTCTGACACCCCCTAGAATAAACTAAGGGGGACACCCAGATCCAACTCAAACTACTTTGGGCTCAAGAGAGAAATCCATAGACGCGATCCCATGCAACCTCTTGAGAATCGCCGATGAGGTCCCAGGAGAAATGTGTCTAGACCTCGAAGAGCGCACCTGCTCCATCTGCCTCCTCTCTTCTCCTTGGCATACCTGGGACAGATTCCTCATGCTGCAAACTGGTGTGCTCTGTTTGTTGGCCCACACAGCAGAGAACATTCTGGGGAATGTGACAATTCCAGCTCAGCTACGCAGAGCGTGGTGAGCCCAGTTCTCTGTGAGTTTCTAATCAAATTGTTCAGGGACAGAGAAGGGATTCTGTGGATTAGCTTCCTGTAGTATGCCACTCTTAGATCAGTTCGATCTGGTGCAGGGGCGGTGCCAGAGACCTGGATGACCGCTGTTGCTAGAGCCTTTAGTCCTTCACTCACACATTCATTCATTTACATGTTTTGAGCATTCAGGTCATACAAAAAGTGTTGTACCGGGCAGTGAGAATATGACCAAGACAGATGTTTTTCCTGCCTCCACTGAACTTGTCTTCCAGTCTGGGAGACAGACACCAAAGGAAGAACACCTCAAGTTCATGAATTATGGGATGGAGTTTGCCATGTGGTGCCCCTGAAAATGTACTGCTCAAGTCAGCAGCAGGGTGCCCAACTGACTGGTGGCCCCAGCTGCTGCTCCTTTGGATTTACTACGTTCCTGCAGGAGTCCACTCACCCACCCCCAGGGTGCAGGCACACCCAGTGGTGACCCTGCTGAGTCATGTCCTCGTAGACACCCTCCCTTGAGTGCAGGCAGAACTTGTGACTTGCTTATAGCCCATAGAACATAGGCGAGGTGAAGGGATGTTACAGATATAATTAACTTCCCAAACCAGTTGACTCTGAGTTAATCAGAGGGGAGATTATCCTGCCGAGGCCTGACTTCATTAACTGAAAATCTTCCAGAGGAGAGACCAGCTGCTCCCTGAGGTCAGAGAGTTTCCCCAGTGGGCCTTGAGGAAGGCAGCTGCCAGGCTGGAAGTGGGGTCTGGAAGAAGTTCACATAGAAGGGACTGAGAGACCTCTGGGAACTAATAGCAATCCCCTCCATGAAAGCCAGTCAGCCTGTAGGGACCTCAGTCCTATAGCCTCCAGGAACTGAATCCATCAACAGTCACATGGATCTGGAAGAGGACTCCACACCCTTGAAAGGAATGTAGCTGGCTAACTTCTAAATTGCAGCCTTCTGAGGCCCTAGCGAGAGGATCCAGCCAAGCTGTCCCCTGACTCCTGGACCACAGAACTTGAGATCGTGAATAGGTGCAATTTAAAGCCAAGAGTGTGACAAGTTATCATGCAGTCATAGAGCATTCACACATGTAGTGAGAGCCAGTTCTTTCCCTGTAAAGCCTCCTCCCAAGAGCCACAAGCATCCCTGTCAGGAGCTACCCCATTTCCACACTCCAGTTGCCAGGCTCAAAGCTAATGATTGCTGCTAGCAAAACCTGGTGGTGTATATTGTCTTAAGAAAGGAAGGAAGTTATGATACACTGAACATCTATCAAGTACAAAAGTTAGCTGGAAACTACCTACCAGCAGACGCTAGGACAGATCTAACCCAGGGTTAGATGGTGAAGGTGATTGACCAATCACGTCAAGTGGAGGACAGGATAAACAAGAATTTCTTACCTTATGAGACTTTTCTCCTTGTTTAGTGCTCGAGCAAGGGCAGCAGGGAGCAGGATAAGGCTTAAGAGCCTGGAGAAAGTGCTAGGTAATGTTGAGCAAAGGACAAATTCTTGCACTTTTCCATGGCGATGGTAGAGGACAGGCTGGGGGCCCTGGGTATAACAAAGTGATGGAACATTATGTTAGTCTGGAAAAGCTACCAGGGAGTTATATCAGGTGTGAGGGTCCCAAAGGACCCCACACTGCTCCTCAAGGTCAATTTAGCCTCGATCATACCACCTGTCAGTAATAATGCCTAGGCCAAGCTCTAATGTGGAACAGTTTATCAGGAGAGACACCTGGCTACTTGGTGACATTGGGACTCCCCCTATCCTGGAATAGCCAGCTGTCTGCCATCCCTAGGATGGAGACTTCTGTAGTCCGATCTCAATATTCCTCCCAGAAAGTCTCAGTTGGCACAAACCCATAGCCTACTCAGATATTATGTCTCATACCACGTAACATCGGGTCAGCGGGCCCTTCCCAGCAAACGAGGTAGAGTGTGGGCATGTGACCGTGAGGTACACAGATCGATCTTATTACACACTGTCCTATGGAGCCTCCCAGAGCAGCAGAGCAGCTTTCTGACTTCACAGCGCAGGTGCCAGCTCAGGCACAACACTGAGAAAGTCAGGAGACACGATCTTCAGACATGAGTCCCCGTGCTTGGCTTGTGCTGTCTTTCCGCCCCTCCGCCATGATGTTCCCTTTAGAAAGAAGAGTCTTCGAAGTAGAAGGAAGGAGGCGATATGTGTAGGAAGGAGGTAGAGGAAGGTTTGTTGGGGAAGGAGGGGCAAATATGAACGCTACATTACATAAAATCCCCAGAAAATTAATTAAAATATTATATTAAAAAATTTAAATCAGGCTGGGCACAGTGGTACACGCCTTTAATCCCAGCACCTGGGAGGCAGGGGCAGGCATATCTCTGAGTTCAAATCCAGCCTGGTTTACACAGTGAGTTCTAGGAGAGCCAGGGCTATGTAGAGAGATCCTTTTTCAAAAATAAAAATCAAGTGTTGATGCACTCGTCCAAGAGAGACCTCTCTGCGGTGCTACCTCAGATAAGACGATGTCAATGGCAGAAGCAGCGGCCAACCAGAGAATGAGCTCCAGAAAGGAGACCTTTGGGGTCAGATGTCCTAGTCTCTACCTTGACTTGCCAGAGGACATCATAAAATCTATCAAATGATAAGATGTGACTGTTGTCAGGACTACTTGGAGCCCTGGTATTCAGGCATCCCTAAGACAACTCAGAGGTCACCACTGTGGCAGTGGTGACCGACCCTGATAATTGTGGGGGAGGTGTAAACTTACACAGTGGGCACAGGGGGGGGGGATGTGTGTGGACCCTCACTGATCCACCTGGCTACTTCCCACTTCTTCCTTGCTCATAGTAACCGAGAAGGGGTGGTAGTTAGTTTCTAAGATTCCTTAGGAATGGTTGGTGATTTGGTCATGTTGGTTGGTTGGCTACTAAGGTGGCACCTGAGGAGGAGATTGTAAGGTGGACGTAGAGAGGGCAAGGATGAGTATCCAGTGCCATCCGGAGTCAGGCTGCCCAGCCTGGGACTGTATGGCACAGCACTGACTTCCCCTTTCTAAGTTCTTGATCAGAAAACCAAGTATGGAGAAGCTTCTTGCCAAATTTGCATGAAAAAGAAACCCCACACGGTACACACACACACACACACACACACACACACACACACATACACCATAAACACAGTTGTACACACAAATAAATAGATATTAAATTAAAAAATTAAAGAGTGCTATAAACTCAGAGCATGTTGGAGTCCATGGGGACTACAGTGGGGTGGGAGAGGGAGAGGGAATTTGTTCGTTGTTATGACGACAGAAACTTGAGGAAGGAATGATTTGGTTTGCCTTATTGTTCACTGGGTTACAGTCCGCTGGGGCAGTGAAGTCCTGGTGACAGGAGCATGAGGCAGCTAGTTATATTTCACTTGCATTTGGTAAATAGACAAATACTGGTGTCACCCACATTTAGGGTAGGTCTCATCCCCTCAACACAGTTTAGAAAATCACATGCCAAGAGGCTGGTCTTCTCGCTAATTCCACATCCTGTCAAGTGGACAGTCAACAGTGGCCACCAGAGGGGGTGCTTTATGCAGAGGCACTGGGAGATTAGGTTCTAAGCAGAGAGAAGCCATTGGTGGGGTGGGCTATGCAGAGGGCTTGGCATTCAGGCCAGGGAAAAGGCCAGAAGGCAAGAGCACTGTGGGAAGAAAAGGTAAAGAAAAATACAGAGAGGTCCAGAAAGAGCTCCTGCGGGATTTTGAGCATCATCTGGATAGGACAAGATGATAATTGCTGTGAACATGGGGAAAACAGCTCTGTTCATACAAATCATCACAATGCAGGTATGTCAAGCTCTCACTACGCCAGTCTATTCACTGTTCTACTTGTTCACACTTGTTGAAATGTCTATGACAAACAAACAAACCTGTTTTCCCCTTATATCAGGCCCACAGAATCAGCGGCTATTTGGACGGCTCACAAAATTGGGGGTCTGGACTCCAGCCTTTCAGAGCCAGAAAGAATTCCGAGTTTCTCTCCTCTCAGAAGAGTACTGGGGTCAAAAGCATCGTCAGGCTAACCAAACTCCATACAGGACAAACACACTGGATGTCTACCCTACAGTTATGCATACAAAGGCTGGGTTGAGGATGTGGCTCAGTGGTGGAGTGTTTGCCTCATATGTGTGAGGCCTGGCCAATGTTTTGGATGATCACAGTGTTCTTCCTCTGTTGTAAAATCTACCAGAAAGTTAAAACTTAATCCTCGAGTTGTTTGTAATGAGCATCCTGTGACAGATGAAATCCTTTCTCACTTTCCCAGGATCAGTTACTCATCTGTTACTGTGTTTAAAACACCACAGCGAAAGGCCACTTAAGAAAGGGAGAGTTTCTTTTGGCTTGGGGTTCCAGAGGGACAGGAGTACATGGTGGTGGAGTGGAGGCGTGACACCAAGCAGCATCATGGTGATAAGGAGAGGAAGCTGAGAGCTCCCATCTTGAACCATAGGCACAAGGGAAGGACTAGAAGAGGTCCTGAGGCTTTAAACTCTCAAAGCCTGCTTCTGGGGATGCACTTCCTCCAACAACGGCACACCCCCTAAGCCTCCCTGGGTAGCTCCATCAACTAAAGACCAAGTCTCCAAATGTCTAAGCCTGTGGTGGACATTCTCATTAAACCACTACCTTCCCCGGGAGCCTCTGTTCGAGGGCCTGATGTAAACATCAGTCTCGCTCTCCTCTCTCTCCTCTCTCTTCTCTTCTCTTCTCTCCTCTCCTCTCCTCTCCTCTCCTCTCCTCTCCTCTCCTCTCCTCTCCTCTCCTCTCCTCTTCTCTTCTCTTCTCTTCTCCTTCTTCTCCTTCTCCTCCTCCTCCTCCTCCTCCTCCTCCTCCTCCTCCTCCTCCTCCTTCTCCTCCTCCTCCTTCTCCTCCTCCTCTCTCTCTGTCTGTCTCTCTCTGGTTTTTCAAGACAGGGTTTCTCTGTGTAGTTTTGGTTCCTGTCCTGGATCTCGCTCTGTAGACCAGGCTGGCCTTGAACTCACAGAGATTCTCCTGGCTCTGCCTCCCGAGTGCTGGGATTAAAGATGTGCGCCACCACTGCCCGGCAACATCAGTCTCTTAAACTTTGGGATTCAGCGTTTAACACAGCAGATCCTTTACAGGTGGAGATTTTAAATGAGCTCTTTCAAGAATTTATGCAAGGTTTCATGACATTTCTTTTTTGAGACCCATATTCAAATCATGTGGGTGGCATCCCTGTAATGGTCCATGATGGTCAATCCTGGTCATTCCTTGAGAGAACCCTAGCATACCATCCTTACATGCACTCAGCTGATGCCTTTGGTGATATCTGTGCCCAAGTGACCCCTTTAGGAGTTGTCAGAGGATAATTTTGTGGACCACAAAGTTGTCTTTTGACATCCATCACACGTGTCATGTGTCCTTCCCTGTCACTCCTCACCATACACAAACACACAGAATAGTAGTAAAATAAAGTTGTTGTTGTTTTAAAACACAACCTAAAATATTTTGAGAAGGTAAAAAGTTCTGTCTCTACAGAAGGGGGTTTAGCAACGCCAAACCAAACAGGTAAGTATAGCAATTGGGGATCCCACTGGGTTTTTATTCCTAAAGCAAAGGAGTCTGCACCTCACTCTGCCTGGTTGTTTTGGCCTCACATTCTTATGCAGTTGCCTAACTCAAAAGCAGAGCCATTGGGGCAGTGGTGGTGCACGCCTTTAATCCTGGCACTTGGGAGGCAGAGCCAGGCGGATCTCTGTGAGTTTGAGGCCAGCCTGAGCTACCAAGTAAGTTCCAGGAAAGGCACAAAGCTACACAGAGAAACCCTGTCTCGAAAAACCAAAATAAATAAATAAATAAATAAATAAATAAATAAATAATAAGTAAAATGTAAATAATAAAAGCACAGTCACCAGCAAAGGGCAGCTTTTAAGCTTAAACTGTCTTTACAGTTTAAGATGACACATTGTTTGTCTCTTTTAACACTTTGGTAGAAAAGACAGTTGTGGTGGTATTGTGTTCCTCAAAATATTGTGCACCCTAATAAACTTATCTGGGGTCAGAGAACAGAACAGCCACTAGATATAGATGCCAAAAAATAGTGGCAGACATGCCTTTAATCTTAGCATTCCAGAGGCAGAGATCTCTGAGTTCAAGGCCACACTGGAAACAGCTAGGCATGGTGACTCACGCCTTTAATCCCAGGAAGTGATGGCAGAAAGCAGAAAGGTATATAAGGTGTGAAAACCAGGAACTAGAGCTGGTTAAGCTTTTAGGCTTTTGAGCAGCAGTTCAGCTGAGATCCATTTGGATGACAACACAGAGGCTTTCAGTTTGAGGAAACAGGATCAGCTGAGGAACTGGTGAGGCGAGGAAGCTGTGGCCTATGCTGTGGCCTGTTCTGTCTCTCTGATCTTCCAGCATTCACACCAGTACCTGGCTTCAGGTTTGATTTTATTAATAAGAACTTTTAAGATTCATGCTACAGACAGTAAGTTCAATTTACATTTCCCAAGAATTCTTTTTTGTTTTTCACTTAGCTAGGACTATTTTCTAATTCCTCTCTTTATTTCTTTTGTTAGCCTGTGGTTATGTAGAAGCCAATCACTTAGTTTTCAAATAGGAGATGATTTACGGGGTCTTTTAAAGTTTGACTTATAACTGAATCCCACTGTGGTCAGAAAATATTGTTGTGATTTCTATCTACTTATTCTATTCATTCCTTTTTAAAAAGATTTATTTATGTATATGAGTGCTCTGCCTGCATGTATGCCTGCCTGACAGCAGAGGGCATCAGATCCCACTATAGATAGCTGTGGGTCGCCATGTGGGTGCTGGGAATTGAACTTAGGACCTTTGGAAGAGCAGCCAGTGCTCTTAACCACTGAGCCATCTCTGCCCCCTAGTCTATACATTCTTAAGAGTTATTTGAAATAACATTATTCTATGTGTGTTTGTTTAGCCTTTTGATTCTACAGGATTTTACTTTACATATTTTGAAGATTTGTTATTAGATACCTTCATGCTTAAAATTGTTTTGCCCTGGAATTCGGTGACTTATCCCTATGAAATATGCTTTGCTAGCCCCAGTAAAATTCTTAGGCCAGAAATCAGCTTTGTATAGTGTTACTATAGCAACTCTAGGTTCCTTTTGATTGGTTCTCTCACTCTCTTAATTATAAACAGTTTTTCTCTTCACATGCAAAAGGAAGATGATGAAAGCAATGAAATTTGAGTACTGGGGATGAAATCAAGTTGTTCTGTATGTTAGAAAAACTTTTTGAACACTGAGTTATATCCCCAACCTCGTGTCTTGATTTTTAAATTTATTTTGAAAAGCTTTGCCTTTAATTGATGCTACTTAGACCATTTATATTTAATGTGATTGTAAATGTAATTGGATTAAAAACTTCAATGCTGCAGGTGTTTTCTGTTTGTCTTGTTGTTTTTTCATTATCTTTTTTTTGGATTTATTTTAATCTATGTTTTTATTTTATCCTTTGATGCTTTTGATAGACATGTTTGTGTTGTCTTGTTCTCAGTGTTTGCTTTAGGGTTTGCAGCATATACACTATCCCTGTTTTTAAACAACAGTACGTTGTTTCATATAGTACAAACCTCTGTTTCCCCTGAGTGTGTGTGTGTGTGTGTGTGTGTGTGTGTGTGTGTGTGTGTGTGTGTTTGGGGAAGACAGGGAGACAGAGGGACAGAGAGGGTGAGAGAGAGACAGAGAGAGACAGAGAGACAGAGAGGCATAGAAAGAGAGAGAGACAGAGACAGAGACACACACACAGAGAGGGGGGGGTCCACACTGGCCTTGAACTCTGACCCTTCTATCTTAATTGTCTGACTGCTGGTATTACAAATGTGTGCCAACACAATCAGCTTGGAGATACTTTTAAAGTTAAAAAAATGAAGATTTTATATTTACTAATGTACTTAATATTTTTTTTGTATTGGTCATGTTTTGAATGTAAATCCAGATTTCTGTCTTATGCTATTTTTCTTTCTATGTGAACATTTAATGTAGTACAGGTCTGTTGGTGATTAATTTTTCAGCTATTTTTATTTTAAAAGTCTTTATTTTGCTTTGATTTCAAAATATATCTTTCTGTGTATAAAAATCTAAATTAGCCTGCTTTTTAAAATTTAGTACTTAGAGTATCTCTCTGCCTTAAAATTCCCCCAAACAATTCTTAATTTGTTTCTCTATGTTTATAATACATTCTAGTTGTCTCTCTATGTTTATAATAATTCTTACTTTGCCTCCCTATGTGTGATTTCTGTTTTCACCTTTGTGTCTCATAACTGTTCTGTATATCATTGCCTTTAAGAAAACGGATTGTGAAGTCTCTTTCTTTATCTTACTGTTGTTCGCTGGAGTTGCCTGCATCTGGATTTATTGTTTCTCTCAAATTTTGAAGCTTTTCAGTAATTATTTTTTCACATATTCTCCCCTCCCCTTTCCTTCCATCCTTTTTCTAACTCTCCAAGTACATTAATGTTAGGATGCTTAAAATTTTCCCACAGCTCAAAAACTATGCCTGTACCCACAGCTCCATCCTTGCCATTTTGTCATAGTCTTCATTTCCGACAGATTTTACTGCTGTGTCTGCAATCAACAGTGGCTCTGGTCTGAATGTGTGTGCCTGAAATGTGTATGTTGAAACCTAATCAATAATGCAATGGCATTATTAGGTCGAGCTTTGGGAAGTGATCTGTCTCAGACTGTCTTAGGGTTTCTATTGCTGTGAAGAGATACCATGCCATGGCAACTCTTTTAAAGGAAAACACTTAACTGAGGTAGCAGCTTCCAGTTTCAGAGGCTAGGTCCATTATCATCATGGTGGGGAGCATGGCATCATACGGGCAGACATTGGCTTCATCTTGATCAAAAGGCAACAGGAAGTGGACTAAAACACTGGGCAGTATCTTGAACATATATGAGACCTCAAAGCCTGCCTCCACAGTGACATACTTCCTCCAGCAAGACCACACCTACTCGAACAAGGGCACACCTACTCCAATAAAGCCAGACTTCCTAATAGTGCCACCCCCTTTGGTGGCCATTTTCTTTCAAACAACTACACAGACTGTTCATGATTTCCAGGATTGTTGCACTTTAAAAATAACCCCTTCTGCTATGTGGAGAGCACAGTGAGATGGCCCCATCTATGAGGAGGAGAATTCTCCCCGGCACCAAGTCTCTTGTGTCTCACATTGGGCTTCCCAGCCTCTGGAATAGTGAGAAAGAAATTCTGCCACTAAGGGACCAGTCTTCTGAAACATCTAATTGTATTAACTCGATCATAGGAATATAGTTATAAGAACTGTTTTGATAGCTGTGTAGTGGTTCCATCTTCTCTTTCTCTAGGGCTGACTTTGCTGGGGTTTTCCCCCCTCTAGTCTGGTCATTATTTCCTCTTATTTGTATGTCTGCCAAGTTTTGATTGGGTGTTAGATATTGTGGGATAGCCTTGAATTACTTTAAATATTCTTAAGTTTTGTTCTAGGACATAGTTAAGTTATGTGAAAATAATCTGGTACTTTACTTATTTGTTGTTATTTTTTTTTTACATAGGGTCTCTCTACATACCCCTGCCTGTCCTGGAACTTACTATGTAGACCAGGCTGGCCTCAGACTCACAGAGATCCACCAGCCTGTGGCTCCCAGGTACTGAGATTACAGGCATGTGCCACCAGGCCTGGCTAGTTTGCTCCTTTTATGAGTTGTTTTTCAGTTTGCTTGAAAAAAATCAGTGATGTCTTTAGGGCTCGGTTGGCTCTCCCATTGAAGCAGTGCCCTTGAGGAACTCTGTCCACTCACTGTTTAGTGGGTGATGAAAAGTTTCAACTCTGGTGAGAACAGAAATTGTCCCCAGCCCCATAAGGTCCCCACAAATCATGGCTTGCACTCTCCTTGCGTGGTTCTCTCTCTAATCTGGGTGATGAACCAGTCAGCACTGAGCCGACAAGTCACTGGGTGTTCTGGAAAGATGTCTGGATTCATGTCTGAGCACCTGTCTTCGCCCTGCTGTTCTTCCTAGTGAGTGCTACCTCCCGAGACGTTGTTCAGTGCCTAAGCCCATGTCCTTGACTTAGGCCTGAGTCTTGGGGAGATTGCCAGGCTCTCCTCCCTTCCCTGTGGTACCACACGGGGTGATGGTGAGACCATATCATGTTTCTCCTCTCAGTTACTGCTTCTCTGGGCTGTTGATAGTCCAGTGCCTGGAAAGTTTCCCCTTTTTCCACAGTGTTTTTACTTGCTTAAAGTTGGAAGTCAAATCTGGTACTTCTTGATGTATTTTAGGGGAAACAGACATGCCTCCTATACCCTCCAGGCAAGAGTTTTTGCCTCCATCAAGATTGCTTGGACTCTGTCTGAAGTCTAATGTTTACCCAGTTTGCAGTCTATCACAGTTATGAGTTTTTCATTTTAAGATTAATTTCCTGTAAGTAAGGGCTTTGTAACCTTCCATTTATATAATTAACTGATCAACACTGAGTCACCGCTTAGGTTTATTCTGTTAAATTCCTTCATATTAATTTTAGCCCAAGGTCTTTTTACATTTGTTCCTGCAATCATTTTGTTTGTTTACCGTTTTGAGACAAGGTCTCATGTAGCCCAGGCTGCCCTCAAACTCACTTGTCATCTTCCTGTTTCTACCTCCCAAGTACTGTGGTCACAGATATGTGTCACCACACCCAGCCAGACCATTCCATTGTCCAGCTCATTCTACTATCCTTTCATTTATTACATGAATATTCATCAGTACCAGTTTACATACCGGTACTAGTCTAGATGATACGAGGTTTCCAAACAGTGCTCACTATCATAAAACAAACATTTCAGGGTAGGGGAAAAACGCAATAAACTGGTGCATAAATGGTGATCTCAAACGACAGCTTGTTTAGTGTGGACTGCGGAAACAAAATGTTCCAACCTTGTTTTGTGAGTAATAGAAACCTTGACTCTCAGGTCTGGAGGCTGGGAAATCCAAAATGGAGGTGCAGGCAGATTCTGAGTACTGTGAGAGCCGGCTTCCTGGCTTGTAAATGGCTCTCCATTTGTTGTGTCCTTGAGTAGCTGGGAGGGAAGGGATGGGAAAGTCCTGTGGGCTTTTGGATAAGGTCACTAACTCTTACTATAAAGTTCCACCCAAAGTCCTTACTACCCAAAGACATTTCATGAGGCATCAGCCTGTGTACTTTGGGAGGACATAAATGTTCAGTATATAGTAGGGAGTGGCCCATGCCATGAAAAACAAAGGACAACAACAACATGGTAACAGCAAATAGTTGAGGTAGAGAAGCAACTGTTCCCATGCAAAGTTCTTCATATGGGTTTTCAGATGCAAATACCTCTGTTTTAAGCAGAGGAGACACTTGTAAAGAAGAGCCTCAGGCATTGGATGGCATTCAAGTCCATGGGAAGGAATTTGCATGGGATGTTTATAACACAAGAAAACCTTTGGTGGAGTGGGAGACTCCAAACTGGGAGGGGATATGGCCCATCCTGATCTTATATCACTTCAAATGCTTAAAGAATTTTCTTTTTTACATTTGATCATAAACCTGTTATAGTGACATTAAAGACATTTAAGAACATATTATTTACATTTCGATTGTGCTCACTATATTTCCATTAATATAATGCTCTCACTTCTGCCCACATGCATGTCTGTTTTCATATCACTGCCCTTTGTACATACATGTTTGCATTTTATACATTTTACTCAGTATTATTCATCATGCCTTGTTCAAACTGGGATATTCCTGTATTGGAAATCTACCTTTATAAACTTTCTTTAGGATGAGCAGTTTGGAATGAGATTCCAGAGTCACAGGATGTGACATTTGATGGAGCTCTCTGAAAGACATGTATTTATAATGTCACCAAAGTCCAAGAGAATATCGTTTCAGTACAGTTAAATAGCTCTGTTGACTTTGCAGGAGTTGTACAGCCAAGGTCCCTCTCACTTCATTCCTTTGGGAACTATTGCTGTCTGTGTCCATTGGATCCGTAGGAAACAGTGGGGGAGGCAGCAGACACACAGAAAGGATCGGTGGCCAGGCCATGCTTCTCTGGATCCTTTAACTTGGCTCCTAGAGCATCCCACGGGTATAATGTGAATTGCCACAACTTGACATGTTCTTCTCTGTGGCTCATACTAATGTCTGCTTCCTCATCAGCTCTGCAGGGGCAAACACAAACACACACACACACACACACACACACACACACACACACACACACACACCACACACTCACACACTCACATACGGCCTTCCACATAGCCTCTGTCTTATTTGACTGATAACATCTTCCTTCTCCTAAGATACCACAGTCAGGTCACCCATGTGGGAAAATCCCACTGTCCCACAGCTACCAGCTTCATGGCAAAGGATATGTTGTAGATGGAGTCTGAGATGTCTCTGCCGACTTTATGTCTTTGAACCCTTGATCCCCATCTGGTGGCACTGTTTCGGGAGGTGGGGTCTAGCTGGAAGAAGTTAGTCACAGGAGTCCTTGGAGACATATTGTCCCTCGTTGCTTCTGGTACTTGCTCTGTTTCCTAGTATGGGACAATATGAGACTCTGTAGCTTGGCACTCTGGCTGCTGTGGATGCTGCTATCCCCCATACTACACCTTTCTCATCATCATGAACTAAGCCTTCTGATACTATCATTCAAAGTAAACCTATCCTCCTTCCAATCACCTCTGTGAGATATCATGTCACAGCAGTGAAAAAAAATAACTAATACAGAAAATTTGTACTGAGAAATGTGGTAATTTCTGTGCTATTCCTGACCAAGTGGTTCATAGGCCTTTGGAACATGTATACAAGAAGACTAAGGGGAAATCTGGAAATGCATACTAGAAAAGCAGTAGAATGCTGTAAGTAGAGCTTAATGGATCATTCTAGTTGGAGTTAATAAAACCAGAATGCCAATAGAGGTGTCAACACTAAAGACTGTGTTTATGGGAGTTTAGGTTGGAACAGTTCTTTGGGAACTAGGCTAGATAGAAGTCATTCATGTTATCTTCTGGCAAAGGACCCAACTATATTTTGTATGTGAGTAAAGCTAAATTAAAAACTCATGCACTAATTTTCTTGACAGGGCGAATTTCAAGACAGTATAACATTATGGATGTGGCATGGTTATTACTGGTTGCCTTTAACCAGGTTTATAATGAGAATAGAAATTAAAAAACAAAGCAAAACAGAGCAGAAGGGCAATAAGATGCAGCTTGGTAAGAAAAGGATCTTCATATTTTTAAAGTTTTAGACAATGTGTGTGGACAAGGTGGTGTAACTTTTAGGGAGAGTGGCACCATTAAGGAGTAATCACAAACTTCACACCAGGACAATAGCAGAAGTGCTTTGGGGGCAGCGCACCTGTCATAAAATGCATTTGAATGACTTTCCTTGGGAAGGAGATTGCCTGAAAAGAGCAGAGAGGGAGAGGGAGAGAGAGAGAGAGAGAGAGAGAGAGAGAACACCAGGGATCTCTCTGCTCCAAAAGAGCCACTCACCAATGTGTTTCCTCACTCCCCACAATTCAGAGACCATGGCAGCCATGGTAAACAGATTCCAGGTTAGATCCTAAGATGGCAGTAGAACTTAGTGCCACTCATGTGGTGCTGGGTTTGCAGCCATGGAAAATGCAAGACTTATAGGGTCTCTGATGTTTGCACTAACACTGCAAGATAATTCAATGAGGCCAGGTGATGGTGCAGCAGGGTTGGACTTCCTGCTTGGAGCTCCTGAGAAAACTATGCATGAAGCTATGAAGGTAAAACCCAGGTTACCATAGAGACTCCTAGGATGTTGGAAATGTCAGGAACACTGGACATCTGCCAATGAAAACTGTAGGCACCAAGTGGAGTTGGCCTGAGAGAGAGAGAGAGCCGGGGCGCTGCAGGCAGAAGGGTTGGGCTGCTGGAACAGGCTGAACCACAGATGATGGCACACATGCTGGGCATGGAGCTTCAGACATTAACAGTTTCCCTTCTGGGTTTCTCTCTGTGTGGATTCAGTCTTTCCTTGATAGGTTCCCATCTCCTTTTTATAATGGGAATGTTTGTTTGGTGCCATTATATACTGGAAGTGTGTAACTTATTTTTTAATAGGAAATCATAACTAAGATTTAGTCTTGAGTCTCAAAAAAAACCCTAACTTTAGATTTTAGAATGTTTTTTTTATTATTTATTTTAGTTGAATGAGTGTTTTGCCTGCAAGTGTGTGCATCACCTGCCTGTATGATGCCTACAGAGGTCAGAAGGGAACATCAGATCCTTTGGAACAGGAGTTACAGATGATTGTGAGCCACTCTATGGATGCTGGGAACTGAACCAGGTCCTCAGCAAGAGAGAGTGCTCTTAACTGCTGAGCATCTCTCCTGTCCCTGGAATTTAGATATTTTGAATAGTGCTGGGACTGTTAAAATTATAGGAATTCTTAAAGCTTGAATAAATGTAGTTTGCATAATGAGATGGCCATGAGTGTATGGGGACCCTAAGGGAAATGTTATAATTTGAGCTTTAAATGTTACCCACAGGCTCACCTGTTTAAACAATTGATCCTCAAGGGCTGAAAAGATGGCTCAGTAGCTTATTTCTCTTCCACAGGACCTGGGTTCAATTCCCAGCACCTACATGGCAGTTCACAACAGTCTGTAACTCCAGGGATTCCGACACCCTTACAGACATACATGCAGACAAAACACCAATGCACATAAAATAAAAATATATTGAACAGTTGATCCTCGGTGGGGAGCACTGTTCTAGGAGATTTTAGAATCTTTAGAAGATGTGGTCTAGTGGGTCACCAGGGAATAAGGTCCTTGGGAGTATATTATCCCTGATTGCTTCTAGGGTGTGTTCCTCTTCATTTCTGGAGTTTGTTCTCTTCCTGGACTGTTTCCTGCCTCACCCCTGACAGGGTGACTCCAACCACAGACCATAAGACAACAGATCCTCTTGACATATCTGGGCATCAAAGATCAGAGGCAGTCACAATGCCCAAGTGCATTAGACTCTTGGGTATGAAAAATGGTCCAGGTGTCCTGCGCCCTTTACAGAGTGGTTTATACATGGATGAAAATCACTGTGAGATTCTCAGTGGTCTCAAGGCAAAGAATGCTGACCAGGTTGTCAACTAGGTTGTCAATGAGTGTGTCAAGGGGTGACAGGGTCTGACTGGGAACTGACAAGCTCTGGTGTAACCTCTTCGCTCTCCCTGCAGGTAAATGTTGGGATCGGCTGTTTCCCTTGAGGCTCTAAATCTGCTCTTCCCCTCCAGTATGGAGACATAGGGAGTGGACCCAATTCTTTCTCCTTTGGCTCAAATCCCCCCATGGCCTTCCATGATGGTAGCTGTGCCTGACACCTGCTTTGTAACCAAGAGATGGCAGTCCTAGATTCTGAAGAGGTAAAGATGCATACAGTAGCTCTAACCCTCAAGAGTTTCCAGTCTGGGAAGAGAAATCAGCATGGAGTTAGAAGGGAAATGGGGTGAGGTACGCAGACCCTGGAGAACGGCTCCTCCTTTGGCTGCTGGGATGCTCTGCCTGGAACCCTCAGACATGGAGACCTGCAGTTGGAGGGAATCTCTTGGACTCCTCAAGACTCTCAGTGGCCCGTGGAATGGACTTGTGTGCACTGTGTAGATTCTCCTCTGAGGACTTAGGTTCTCTGTGCTGCTCTCTGAAGACTGAACCCACTTTGTTTGTTTGCTTTTTGTTGTTCTTGCTTTTTTTTTTTTTAAACATAGTATGGGTGTTATTCTGTCACATTTGATTATAATCTTTTTCATGGTCCATATTTTTTTTAACTTTTTAATGATTGTGATGTTATTCTGCACTGTTTTTCCTTTTTTTTAAAAACAACTTGGAACATTATTAATTCTCCACAGATCTATCTATAAATACTTTATCCTGCTTTATGATAGACTTTCATACAGTTTTGAATGATTTAATACTTTCACTATTTGAGAATGAGTTTATGTGTTATTTAACAAAAGATATAAATTAATCCTTACCCAAATTTTAGAATATTTTCTATACCACCCAAAATGCTAATAAAGCTACAGGGAAGAGCTGAGCCTAGTCTACTACAGAAACTACTAGAGTCTTTCTTCTGAGCCTCCATCAATCCATTAATCAATATTGTTGGTGATTCCCCTCTACATCATCATTTCTCTGTGTGTTGTCCACAGCTCTGTCTCATTGGGTCCATAGATGGCAGTCTCCATGAGAGCCAGGACTGCTCTTGTTTGTGCATGTGTGTGTGTGCACACACATAATAAGTAATTTTTTTTAGACAGGGTTTCTCTGTGTAGTTTTTAATGCCTGTCCTGGATCTTGATCTGTAGACCAGGCTGGCCTCAAACTCACAGAGATCTTCCTGGCTCTGCCCTCTACCCCCCCAAGTGCTGGGATTAAAGGCATGGGCTATTACCACCCGGCCATAAGAAGTAATTTTTAAGAGAGAGAGAGAGAAGTCGGGAGATCAGTCTGTTGGTTATGTACTTGCCTTTCAAGCTTGAAGAACTTTCTTAAAAAAAAAAAAAAAAGCCAAAAGCTAGTTATCCTGTCCCTGGAGAAGCAAAGATAGATGGATACCTGGGGCTTGCTGGCCAGCCAAGCCTGCTTAGCAGGCTCCAGACCAATGAGAAGCACTGTCTCAAAAATGGGGTACACAGCACCTCAGGAATGAGACCTGAGGTTATTTCTGACCTCCATACGCATACACACACAAGTGCACCTGAAACACAATGCACCCCCAGACATGAACACACATGCACACACATATACAGAAAGAGAGAGGGGTAGTGAGGAAATAGTTGAGGAACTACACAGTCTTCTTTATATTGGTCTTCCTGTAAGTCTACAAGACTAATATAAAAGACTTGAAATGCTACTTAAGCCGCCTGATTCACATCATTTCCTTGATCCTCGGGTCTAGGAACCTAATCAAAAGAGGAAATTATGTTAGGCTCGGTGCTTGTCCCTAGTGGACTCAGTACCTGCTGCTCTCCAAACATCGGCTGAGTCATCTCTTCCAGAACCTTGTCCAAATCCCTAGGAAGCCTCCTCCTTCCAGAATCCCTTCCCAAATCTCCCTTACTCCATTTTGAAAATGAGGACAGGGACCATGTCTTCTTGACTTCTGACCTCCGCATCCTTTCTGCTAATAATGGATGGATGAATGACTGAAAGCTAACTGATGATTTCCTGATAAAAATGTCAAGACAGAGATTATCCAAATAGACATGAGATAGTGGGTCATGAACAACCAACCAATATTGGCTCTGTACGATGTCCCAGCCCCCAGGTATGATTCACACATTGCATGAGCTTCACAGAAAAATCAAAGCCATAAACTCATCCTTGAAGGGGTTCTGACAACAGAGGAAATGGCACCTGCTTAATGAAGCAATCTGTAAGTTCAGGTCCTCAAGCAAGACAATGGCCAGGCTGCCAGATGTTTCTGGAGTCACAGTGTCTGTGCTGATCTGCTTTGTATAAAGGCTTTTTATTTTATTTTCTCGCCATTGTGAAGGAAAAAGAAAACCATAACAACAGCAACCCACGTGTCATGATTTCTTCTGAGATCTGATTATGCTCACAGGTACAGGGTCCAAGTTGAATGACAAGCCTTTAGAAACACAGGAAGAACGTTCTGAAACAAGACAAACTGCTTTGGTATCTGCCTGTAGGTATTTAATTTAAATATTTAAAGTTGTCCCCAGACTGTGTGCTTAGCATCCTTGGTCACAAAGCAGAATAGAGCTGATGTGACTGGAGGTCAGACTACAAAGGCCCTTCCATTGAATGAAACCTCAATATTAAATGGGAAAGGGTAAATATGTGTTAGGAGAATCTGATAAACTGTCCTCAGCCTAGAAAGAGGAAATCTTGCAATTTAAGTAATGCAATGTAAGGCTACATTCTGTAATGCCATGTTCTAACCACAGATTAAAGGCCCTTTGTGGGCCCGAATACCTGTCCATGAAGCTGAAGAGCAATGTGTTCTGAGAGCAGACTTCCCAGCACCCTCAGGTGAGCAGCAGAGGGGATCATCACAAGCCTACTTGCTTCACTCCATACTTCCTCGCAGAACTCTAAAGCTAGCCTTGGAGCTCATCTTGCTCCATCACCATCATCTACCTTGGAACTATTGAGTTCAAGGTCATTCCTTGCTCATTAGTCCCAGGAGCAAACCACAACTCCCAGATCTCCTCCCTCTGCTAGGCTCTCATCCTGACTGGGTTTTGTAATGGTTTGTCTGTTCCCCATCCCTTACCTCTTGCTGTCTCCTAAAGCATCTTCCTAGTGACCTTGGAGACTCACAGTCTTCATCAAGTCTACCCACCACAACTTGGCCGGCATTTTCTAGAATGGACTGTGGATGTGCTAGACTTTGTGGGCCACAGGATCCTTGTGGCCACTAATCACCCAGCACAAAAATAGCACAAATTAATTCGCATGTCCCCTGAGGGTGACCCCTAGGGCCTACTTGACCTATAAACCCTGATGTCTGACTGTGCATTGATCTAGGCAGGAGCCCAGCAGCAGATGGAAGGTGATGGCAGTCTTTAGAGGATCCTCATTGTAGGTACCTCTGTTGGGGCCAGAGCCCACTGTTACCACAGCCTTTCTCTGTAAGATGGAGCTGGGCCTTCACCCTCCTCACTGAAGGCACGGGGCTCACAGAAGAGAGACCACTATATACACAAGGCCTCCTTATACTTTCTTCAGCCTCTGCTGTGTGCCTGCTCCTCCGCCTCTAGCCAGGCTAAGGCGATACTCAGGCCGAGTGGAGAGGGAGGTGATAGCATGATGGCGGCACAGCAAGAAGAAGGACAAAGGAATAAATGTGTGGACAAGAAAACAATTTACTAGGGTTTGGGGAAGTGTCTCACAAGTGTGGGGCCCTGGGTTCAAATCTGAAGACTTCACATGAAATGCTTACTGCTGTGGCCTGAGCCTGTACCCTCAGCAATGGTGAGGTAGGAGGCGGACACAGGTGGACCTCTAGAAACTTGGTGGCCAGCTAGCTTGACCCATGTGCCAAAATTCCAGACCAGTGAGAAAATGCTGTCTCAGTCAAAATATGGAAGGCACCCGAGGACTGACTCTGAGGCTGTCTTTTGACTTTCATGTGTGAGTGGCATGTACATTACAGCAACAACGCCCTAACAGACATGCAATAAATAATCAATTAAATAACATGGCTGCAAGCTCCCCCCAACACTTTACAAAAACAAATGGCCCCACACTAATTTACCAACACCTGCCTTATGCTTTCAAGCTCTTCAAAGATGACCCCCTGACTTTTCTCTGACCAATGACAATGGTCCCATCTAGCTCTTGACTCCCTCTCTGCTGGACAGTTCTGTGCACATACATGTGCTGGTCTCCCTTGAGGTAGTCCTCTCAGGTGATCTGCTAGCTATTTGCTCTTAACTCCCAGAGCCCAGAAGGTAGACTAGCTGCCCTGCAGCCCTTGCACTGTAACTGGGGTTGTCTCTTGGTCCCTTTGTCTATCATTGTAACCATTCCCTGGCATCAGACTTGATCCTCAGCCCCTTTCTCTCTTGGCTACATCAGAACTTTACACAAATTTTATTTGTACCTGCCAGTCCAAATTCTTTGTTGACTAGACAATTTCTTAAATTTACTTTTATTTTATGTTTGTTGGTGTTTTGCCTGCATGTGTGTGTGTGTGTGTGTGTGTGTGTGTGTGTTAGAACCCTTGAAACTAGAGTTACAGATAGGTGTGAGTTGCCATGTGGGTGCTGGGAATTGAACCTGGGTCCTCTGGAAGAGCAGCCAATGCTCTTAATTGCTGAGCCAGTTCTCCAGCCCCCTACTCGACAATTCTTAATGCACTCTTACGTGTTATTCTCTCACTTGTGAATAAACTCCTCCTGGCTCTAGTGTACTGGATTTCCCTCTTCTCTTCATAGCAAAACTTAAGAAATGTCTGTCCCTACCGTTGACTGTCTCTCCTCCCGGTATCTCTTAAACACATTCGGTCCCTTGCCTCCACTCTACACCAGCTTCTCCGCTGGTCACTGAAACTCCACATCTATGGCTCCAGTGTGCAGCCCAGTCTTCATCTGTAGAGTTCTCCATCCACATGCATCTTGAGTGTCTCAGGGTATGGGGCTCCGGCCTTCTGAAATAAATGTGTGGGATGGGAGCAAAGCAGTCTACGGTGATATAGCAGCATGGGCTCATCTGCCTCTCTGAGTGGATGATGATCGGAGACAGAGGGGAACAAGAATGCTCAGTGGCTTTGCATCTGTCTGTGACAATTACTTGTCAGAGGCTATTACATGTTATCAGGAGTGCTGGAAGTTTGGTTTTTCCAATGAAAAGGACTACATTTCTTGCAATATGGAGATGCACAGAGTATGTCAGACTTGGGATGACTAGCCTAGACTTTCCACTGATGGGGAAGGTCTCTGTTAGTCCAGGGAGGCTGAACAGACCTCCTGGGGTCACATGGCCAATTAACAATGCCCTTTATCTTTTGAGTTCTCATTGTATAGATTCACTGTATGGGGTAGTGGGTTAATTAAGAACATTTTCATACAACTACACACTGGATATTGGACATGTTCTCCACACACCTTCTCTCCTGCCCTTTCTTATTCTTCCACCTCCCATGAGTCTCTACGCTCCCCTAGACTGAGTCACTTCTATCTTCACGTCACACACACACAGGTATGACTTTATGTATCTATATAGAATTTAGGACCCACATGTGAGATTACACACGCTCTGTGTCTTTCTGAGACTGAGTGATAATCTTCAGTTGCATCCAATGCCATGACTGTGTTCTTCTTAATGGCTGGAGACCATTCCATGTCACAGTTTCTCTATCTGCTCCTCTGCTGCCAAACACCTAGGTCAGGTCCCTAACGAAGCAGTTAGGAACAGAGCAGCAAGATGTATTCACATCTCTTCGGTAAGTGAATTAGCAATGCCTTTGAGGACAGAGGCCCCTCCACTCCAGGCCCTGAGTCCTTCCCTCCTTTCTTGTCACTTCTCCTGGGGCTCATCTTCTGCCATGATACTTCTAATCCCCTTTTCAAGGAGGCCTTTTATTCTCCCAAGACCTTGGCCAGCTGTGTCCTTTCCAGCACTTCTGACACTTGTAGGTGCTCTGACAATGTGCACCTTCCACGTTGACACACGACACGACATCTATTCTCCACCAGAGCAGCTCAGGATCTTTGGTTCCCTCCTGGAGCATCGCTTCACTTAGCAGGGCTCCGTCGACAATGGCTGTGACTTGTGGGGTTTTCCCCCAAGTTGGAATCCAGATAAACCAGGCAGAATTCCAGACTGCATTCTCGGACCAAACACTTCAAAGACGTTCTTGATTGTGCAGCATTTGAAAATGCCCTCCTGTCCTGGCATTCTGCACATGCTGCCATCCAGCTACCCATCATATGTAGTCACAGCGTCATAGCGTCCGCTCCGGACTTCAGGGCCTGCTCTGATCTCCCACCCTCCTGGTGCTGAAGGGCAGTCTTCTGAGGCCTGCCTGTATTGTTCTGTGATCGGGTTGTTTGGCTGGACAAGAGTGAAGATGATGGGAGCAGAAGTGGAGCATTTCCATGTGCCAAGAGACTAAGGAGCGCTCTCTCAGGACAGCCATAGGCAAAGACACCCTGCCCTTTTATTAAAGCATTTTATTCCAATGAGAGCGGCATGGTATCATGCGCATCTGGGTGAGTTTGGGGACAAGTTACACCCAGGAACTCCATCACCTCTCCAAGCTGCCGACCGCCTCCCTTATTGTTATTATTATTGTGGTGGTGGTTTAATTTAGTATGAACAGTCAACATAAGAGTTATACCCAGAAAGTGAGGCTGGTTCTGTGGGTAAGAGAATGTGCCACAGTCACCGGTGACCTAAATTAGACCCCCAGACTCTACATAAAAAGGCAGGTGTCACAGCTGTGTCTGTAATCCAAGCCCAGCATGCCTACAGGAGACAGGAGGCGAAGGCAGGAGAATCACATGTGCACCGTAGTGGCAGATATAACAAGGGAGACCCCCACCTCAAAAATAAGGTAGGAGAGAGCAGACTCCAGAGAAGCTGTGTTCTAACCCGCATATGCACTCTGGTGTGAGTGTGTCCCCACCCCACCCACCCACACAGACTAAATGTCTAAATGACTCTCCTTGTGAATTTTAAGCACACAAAGCTGTGTTGTATGCTGCAGATAATATGTTCTACAGATAGGATTTACAGAGAGACCCTTTAATGAGTCAAACTGGTTCCCCAAACAGTGTAAAACTTGCTGGAGACTATTAGCATACCTAAGGGATGACTGTCGACTTGAAAGGGGGTTCTTTAATGGTAACTGTGAAGGTAAGGCTTACTGCTGTGAGCTTTACCTGTGTATTATGGAGTTGAGGATCACAAGTCTGTAAAACACATCAAGAATACCACCCAAGCACAGAGAGGTTCAATATCTGCCCAAGAACACACAGCTCCTGAGGAGGTAGCTCAAGATCTGAAGCATCCTTGCTCTTCCTCTCCCAGGGCAAACCTTGAGTCTCCAGAAGCCACAGGAGACAGTGCTGGCTGGCATCTGCGCTGGGTGGTGCTACATGGGAGATTGGGGACAGTGTTTTCCTCTAACCAACCCTCCTGAAAGGCCATCCCTTCCACTGAGTTACTCCCTAAGGCTATCTCAAGGGAACAGTACTTTGGGTTCCAAAGCAGAGTTGCACTCCGTAGCCCAGGCTGGCCTCTAACTTGGGGTCCTCCTGCCTTCACTTCCTGAGTTTTCAGGTTAAAGGCTGGCACCCCATGCCATGGTAGAGGAAGAGTTCTTAACACCACCCATCTTCTGGAGCCTCCCTTTGGCGGCCACGTGGATACTGAGATGTGATCTCTCACAGAGCAGAGCACCACCTGTAGGATTTTTACGTGTCCATTTGTGAACCTTGTGGGGGTTAGCTCAGACTCTTCCGGTGTGTTTAATACAAGTCTAGCAGTGCTGTTGAATACACGCCCCATACACCACAGGTCAGAGGCGGGACCTGGCAGAAGAGGCCGCGATGTGTCAAGAACCACCCCAAGGAGATCCGAGTGCTGATTTCTCCTGCAATCTGCAGACATCTTGGCATCACAGCCTTTGCCTTTGAAGTTTCTACTGCTTTATCTGACCACCACAATGGTAACTTCTTTTGGAAACCACTAGGTTCTGGATGCCTCCATTTCCCCCAGTGTGTCTGTCATTGCCTTACCCAGTTTCCTGGGACATGGCAGCATGCTTGGGCTGACTTCCACAACGTGCCCCCCCCCCCCCATCCCCGGGTCTGCACATGGGATCTGAGAGCTCTACCGATCTGGTAGAAGGCAAAGCCACACTGCAGATGAAATTTCCGCTCAGTTCATCTGCTCCTGTCTGGTGACGTTTGACTGGTGGTTTTCAGGAACACGTGTGTGGATGCTGCACACCACTCTCCCTTAGATGGGACCACCCTTCACCTACCTCTATGTCATATTACTCCTCTTCAGGTTGAGCACCATCGCCCATGTCTCTACCTACGGCCCATCCCACTGACTTCTTCTCATTTTCCTCAACATCCCTCACAGACATTCCGCCCTGGAACCAGTACCCACAATAAATTGGGGAGAAGGCAAGTAGTAACTACAGATAGAGATGTCTGTCTAGCATCGAGCTAGGAGCCTTGGAGATAAGAGTTTAATCCTCACCACAGTAATGATGTGTAGAAAGCTCTGTACAAGAGAATCTCTGAACTGCTCACAATATGCATGTTGCTCATGGCCTCCCAGCTGGCTGCTCAGTAGGCAAGCTGAATGCCCTACGCAGCCCGGATCTTTCAGCCTCATGGCCACCCTGTTTCACCTTCCCACCATGGCCTAGACTAGGATTTTTGCTTTGCTCAAGAGTAGGTGTGTGGGATAAGTCTGTTGATATCTCTCAGATACCCTCAGTGACTTGCTGGCCTGTCCCCTGTAGAATAAAACATGTATCAACAGAAGTGAGTGTTTGCCAGGCCCCTTTTCCTCCTCTGCTGTGTCTCATCAGAGAGAGCTGGGTAATGCCAAGGCTGCAGAGGGAGTGGACGTGACTCATTCACAGCCTGCCAGGCAGGCTGCGCGGTGAGACTTCACATGCCAGCGGTGGCCCTATACAGAGAGCATGAGGAACAAACTCTGCAGAGGTGAAAAACTCAGAATCCACGTGCAGGTGCCTGTCTCTACCCTCCCCCAAATAGTTCTGAGCCATTGTGCAGACAACTGTAACCCGACAGAGAAAGACGACTCACAGAGCTCCATTTCTTCTCAAATTTGACAAATAACCGAATATTGTTATTGTGTGCGTGTGTGTGTGTGTGTGTGTGTGTGTGTGTGTGTGTGTGTGTGTGTGTGTACAGGCCTGAGATCAACACTAGCTGTCTTCCTCAATCATTTCTTCACCTTACTTTTTGAGACAGAGCCTCTCACTGAACTGGGAGCTCCCTGGTTGAACTAGATTGGTTGCCAGCGAACTCCAGGGGTCATCTCGTCTCTGCCTCCTTAGGGCTGGGATTGCAAACATGGGCTGCTGTGGCCTGCATTTTCCCTGGGTGCTGTCACTCTGAACTCAGGTCCCCATGCTCGCATAATAAGCACCTTGCCCACTGGGCTGCCACCCTCCTGGATCATTGCTGCTGGAATCTCAGGGGAAAGCTGTAACTGTCTTGTTTTACAAACACTGGGGGAGGAGAGGGGAGTCAGACGTTATTGGGCACACCTAGACTATAAAGTGAGTGCTGGGATTAGAACCCAGGGCCTTGCATATGCTAAGCAATTATTCTTTCGCTGTACTATGTCCAGCCTGTTGACATGTTCTTATTTTCAAAGCCTTTAGGGTCTGGTCAGAGTGCAGCAGCCTAATTCTGCTGCTGCTGTCTCCTGGCGCTGTCTGGATCCCACTGCCCTCACCATCCTTCACCAACTCTCTGGAATCCTTGTCTATGGGGCTGTTTTTTTTGTTTTTGTTTTTGTTTTTTTTAAATCAGAACCTGAGTGGGAAAACCAAGGCTCATTGTCCTCAGGACAAAGTGGCCAGCACCCCATGTTCTCAGGACAACGTGGTTAGCTCTGTTCCTGTCTTCCACAAATGACAAAGGAAACATCTGGCGCCTAGAGGCAGTGTTGACCCCTGCTAAGCCCCTCCTCCTCCATTTGAGGCGCTGTCCTGTCTATGATGAGAACTCGTCCCTGGCTATTGGTTAAACCTGGGAACAGGCTTAGTTTGCACCCGCTGTCAGCTGGCTGGGTGATGTCTCCATGGCCTCCTGTAAATTCCCCTTTGCCGGCTGGGCTCATGTTTGTGCGGTTTAGTGTCAAAATAGATGCTTGCTAATCAGACAGATCTCTGTCAGGTGGATCAATCCGAGAACTCCTGTGGCATTTTCAAAGCTGGTGTCTCTCCCCACATCAGCCCTGTGCTCCCCAGCCCTTTCCAGCCCTTCTCAATCATAACTCACTGACGAGCTCCCTAAGCAGGCAACAGCCACATAACTAGTAATTAGTGTCCTGTCAGCTGGTATCACAGGCATTCATTCCCAGCTGCTGACATCAGCAAGTCCGTCATCCACTTAAAGGGGTAGGTAGCATCTTAGCATCGTGAGGCGTTCATCTGAAATATCCAATTATGAAGAAAATTCTCCTTAAACATAATAAAATCATGTGTGGGTGAAAGTCCATAGAACAAGTTAAAATGTGAATTACCAGCCAAATTTCAGTATAAAAATGAGCCTGTAAGAGCCTGTTTGCCTAGGCAGCTTTCAGAGCTCCAGCAGAGACATCTATCATAAATTCACATGCAAGCCTTTACTTCCTGATTAGAGGACGACGTAGTTTGGTCATAGGGAACATCTGTTTCAACAAGAGAAGTCAGAAAGGGTGGCACTTTGAGCCTGGCTTTCTTTATTCATAGGTCACTCATGAAAGAGTTGGGCATTATTTTCTTTCCAAAACTACTGGTTAAAAATGAAGCAAAATATGTCTGGAGAGATTGCTTAGGCCATAAAATACCTGCCTTGTGGGCACCAGGACCTGAGTTCAATTCCCCTGACACTGTGAAGAAAGAAAAAAGAAGAAGAAAAGAAAACTGGATGTGGTGGTATGTGCTTGTAATCTCAGCGCTGGGAAATGGGGAGACTCAGAATGATTGCTGGTCAGACTCTGTAGCCTAGTTGACAAGTTCAAGGCCAGTGAAAGACTCTATCTCAAAATTAAATAAAATATAAAATAAAATGGTGGATGGTACCTGAGTAACAACACCTAACATGGTCTTCTGGCCTCTACATGCTGGCACACACATGTGTATGCATGCACTCTCACACATGTGGACCTACACATAGGCAGGCACACATATACACATGCACACATGTACACACCCACATAATAAAGCACAATAGTTAATTGACACGTATTCTGAAGCGATTTACACCCAAAAATCCCATGCTTCTTTTTAAAATTCAAAAATTGAAAAACAAGGTTAACTTCACACAGTTTGAACCATAGCTATGTGGTTTTTCAAAGGAGTTATTAATTAATATGACTATAATCCTGAATAGGTAAAACAGAATCGTTTTCAAGAAGCCAATATGAAGAAAGCCATCTACTTCATTTTAAGAGCTGTTTGATCCTGAATGAGCATAGAAACAATAGGTGTCTTCAAGAACTCTGTTTCACTTCTCAATTCACCTCTGTTCCCTTAAAAAAATGCTACCAGGATCATGCCTAATTTTAGGGTTTGCTCGGGGGTTCTGCCCCGAACTGAAGACTGTTACACTTACAAGGTCTCCCACCTTGGATTCAGCTAGCTCCAGCTAGCTCCCACCTGCAAGGAAACTGTCCAACCTCTGGTGATCTCAGCGGCCGAACAGGACAGCTCAGACTCGATGAAGGAGTCACAGGCAGGTAACATTTTTCTTCCCACACAATTTTGAGACAGTGTTTGTTCACCAAGTAGAAACAGCGAATATGCATGTTGGAAATTTGGAAAAACAAATATGTCAGAAAGCATTTTATGCATCGTTTAAAATTATATTTAAACAGTTCTCTGGTTGTAAATTAAAGAAAGGAGAAATTATGTGGCTAAGCTTTCATAAATGTCAGATACCAAATTCATAGAAATTAATAAATACAAATCAAGGACAATTTATCTTTTTTTCATTAAATAAAACAGTAATTCACAGAGCGCAAATGGGAGTCACAGACACACATTATTAAAGAAAAGGGTGATAGTACATTCCAGGAATATTTGTAGCACATTAGACATGTTGCCTCAAATGGACAGGAATAAATTAGAAATAGCATGTATATTTTATGACATATTGATGATAGTTTTTCTTCCTTTCTTAATCCATCCCTCTTCTCTCCAAGTTTAACCCTTCTCTTGGGGGAGGGAGGATGCTCCCACTTGATGTCACAAACCAGTTCGGGGTGGGAGTGGTGGCTGCTAAACCGGGGAGCATGGAGAGTAGGGATATGTATATACTTGGGCAAGATTGGGGGATAGAGTGCTGATCCTTCCTGAACCTTCTTTGTTGACCTGTGCAACTGTCTAACCCTGCTTACATTTTTGAGGAGTCTGAACAAAGGAGCAGTCTATAGCAGTGGCTTGTAATTATCTGGGCCAGCCTGTAATCCGGGCTCTCTATGGACTGTGCCGTCTGGGGCCAAGTGAGCTGGAGAAGGGATAAGAAAGAGGCCGATAGAAATATGGTTCTCTTTATTTAAAAAAAATAGCTTTTTCAGACCTGTGGTGATGGAGTAAGAACAGCCCTTGTAGGCTCATATATTGGAATGCTTAGTCACCAGGGAGTGGGTCTTTTGAAAGGATTGGAAGGATTAGGAGGTGTGGCCTTGTTGGAGGAAGTGGGTCACTGGGGATGGGCTTTGGAGTTTTGAAAGCCCATGCCAGGCCCAGCGTCTCTTCTTCCTCCTGCCTATGGATCAGGATGTAGAACTCTTAGCTCCTTCTCCAGCACCATGTTTGCCTGCCTGCTGCCATGCTTCGCACCATGATGGTAATGGACTAAACCTCTGAAATGTAAGCCAGCCCCAGTTAAATGTTTTCTTTTAAAGAGCTGCTGTGGTCATGGTGTCTCTTCACAGCAATAGAACAGTCACTAAGGCAAGATCATAAAATTTGTATTTGTTGTACAATTTAGAAAATGCAGAAATAGATCAAAGGGTAAAAGGTAAGTCTTTGTTTCTCTGCTATTGTTGAGATAAAATACCCTGACAAAGGCAGTTTTAGGAAGGGTTTATTTCTGTTCAAGGTGCAGTCTGTTCTCGAGGGGGAGGCGGGGCAGCAGGGCTTGAAGCAACTGCTCACATCCCATCTGCAGCCAGGAAAGAGCAATGGATGTGAGCTCGCTGGTGCTCCCTTTCTCCATTCTAGGCACTCCATGACTTCAAGCCCAGGGAAGGGTCCCACCCACAATTAAAATGGGCCTTCCTGCGTGACTTAAGGTAATTGAGGCCCTTCCCCATAGGCATGCTCAGAGATCTGTCTCCCAAGTGATCTAGATTCTGTCAAGGCGACAATCATTTCACACCTGATCATCTAACATCTAACCCTCAGAAACCAATTTTTGTGTCTTTGTCTCTCTGTGTGTGTTATAAAATGTATGCTCTATAAAAATCTCACGAAAGTATTCTTCAGCACATGGTTTCTTCTCGTCTCTAGGTCTCCCCTTTGTTGCCATTTCACAGAATTTCATTAATTATGCCTTCCTATCCTGTTGGACATCTGGGTTGTTTTGAATCTTTCAGTACTTCAAACGATGCCACAGCAGCGCCAATGTCTGCTCTGCCTCTCACTCAGCACCCTCCTCAGAGCACACTCCGTGGCAGGCCCTTTCTGAAAAGCCAGGATTCCACACAGTGGAAGGGGAGAAGAGGCTTCTAACATCCATACATGCACTGCGGCATATGTGTTCCCACACACACATAAAATAAATACCGAAAGAGGAGGGCATGAAGAGTGTTGAAAATGAGTATCCATTATGCTTATAAGATACTAAAAGAAACAAAATGAAAAAATATACATGTAATGTATACACATGCACACTTAGAGGTACTGATATTTGATATAAAGAAGCAAAAAAATGACAGGAACCCTTGCTTTACATGGGATGTACAGAGGGGAGTTGAGAAAGAAACACGTGGAAGAGCTGAAGGAGTGGGGTTGTCTGTGTGCCACAGGCCTGAGGTGAAATCCAGCCTGCATGGAGGGCCATAACTTAGGAAGTGTGGTTGTGACCTCCCTGCATCTAGGGGAGGAAAGGGAAGGACAGGAGGGCAGGCAGGGGAACTGGGCCTGAAATGCAGATGCAGAATGTAGAGGGAAGTGTGGGAGGAAGTGTGGAGGAAGTGTAGAGGAAGGAGGGGAGGGAAGTGTGGAGGAAGGAGGGGAGGGAAGTGCAGAGGAAGGAGGAAAAGGCTCTCCATCAGCTGCCAAGAGACTGAAGTAGGGGCTGGAGAGATGGCTCAGAGGTTAAGAGCACTGACTGCTCTTCCAGAGGTCCTGAGTTCAAATTCCCAGCAACCACATGGTGGCTCACAACCATCTGTAATGAGATCTGGTGCCCTCTTCTGTATACATAATAAATAAATAAAGAGAGGAGAGAGAGAGAGAGAGAGAGAGAGAGAGAGAGAGAGAGAGAGAGAGAATGAAGTAAAAATGGTCCCTCAGTCTGAAGAGATGACAATCACAGCCTGGCTTAGTTGGATCAAGGAAAACCATTAGGTAAGAAAACAGAAGTAGCGGCTTCAGAAATGAGATAGAGGAAACTCCTTTCTATTTATAATTTTCTATGGCCTTTTGAAAAATCTTCTCTAAGCCCAGCACAAAGGTTTAGTAGGTAAGGGCGCTTGCTACCGGACTGACAGCCTAAGTTCATATATGGGACCTACGTGAAGGAAGGAGAGAACCAACTCCTGCACGTTGTTCTCAGAACTCAGCATGAGCACTGTGGTACCTGTGTGCCCATACATTTACACATGCACACCCTGTCCCGGCCAGCGGGGTTTCAATGGGGGTGACCCACCTGTGGGAGCAAATGAAAGGAACAGGGGACACAAGGGACAACAGCAAGACAGGATTCTGATCAAGCTGCAGATTTTATTTTCCTCTGCAAGTCTTACATAGCATAGGAGGGCAGGGGACAGGAAGGAGGGAAGGGGAAGGGATATGGAAGGGGTGCAGAACATGGGAGACGTGCAGATCGTGCAACTGCAAGATGTCGGCTAAGGTCACTGGTCAGGGGCCATTTATTCTGTTACTAGACTACCTGACCATGGAATGTTCTTTACGTTTGGTTGTCATGGCACCTGACTGTGGAATGTCTTCTTATCTTTGGGAGCCTCCAGTTAGTAAACAGGTGTTACTGCTTGGGGGAAGGGCAGTCAGTGGTCTTATAACTTGTTCTCTGGCCTAGCAAGTACTTTTCCATGGTTCATGTTTGGTTCCTGACATCTTGGTCCCTGACAACACCCCACACATACACAAACACAGAAAAATGTGAAAACGTAAATAAATCTTGAGCGTTTCATTGTATGCAAGTGTCATCACATTTATGCATCTGTTGAGAATGCTCTTTCTCTTTCGTGCTGGTGAAATTGGATTGCATGGATATATCTTATGACACAATGTCCTAGCATTATAGGAAAACTTCCTGTCACTGTGAATGCTACATCCAGAAGACACAGGGACAGGTGGGCACATAGCACTTTCCCCATTGACTTATCTCCCTAGCTCCATGTTTCTCAACATGTGGTTCGTGACCTCTTTTGGGGTTGAGTGACCCTTTCACAAGGTTGCTTAAGTGTAAAACATAGATATTTACATGATGATTCATAACAGTAGCAAGATTATAGTTGTGAAATAGTAACAAAAATAATTTTATGTTTGTAGGTCACCACAACATGAGGAACTGTATTAAAGGGTCACAGTGTTAGGAAGGTTGGGAACCACTGCTCTAGCACCTTGAGTGAATTTTGAATTTGCTTTTTCTTTCCTCTTTGCTCTCAAATCATTTCTCTGTCTTCCTGATGAAACTGGATTTCCCAGATCCTCTCTCTCTCTCTCTCTCTCTCTCTCTCTCTCTCCAAACAGCATCTAGGGTCAACAGTCAGTGACACTGAGAGTGGAAATGAAAGAGGGAGACACCAAGCTATGTCCCTTGTTCCCCCACTGACTCCAGCGGTGGCAGTAGCTCCTTGGGTTCAACCCCTACTCAACAGCGTTGCTGGTGCCTCAGCTCTCTCTGGTCTACTATAAATCCGACCTGTACAAATGACCTCCCATAGATTAACTTCAGTATTTCCTCACCACCTTGTTTCATTCTCAAGCACTCCATTGCAACATCTGCATAGGAAACCCCTCTTTCTCGGCTGCCTAAGGAACATTTATCAGATGGCCCTGGCTCATTCGAACAGGTCCTGTTCTCCTAGAAACATACTGGCTTCATTTGGGTTTCCTAATTCATTGCTTGCAGACAATAAATGTCTGATGGGTATTTAGTTAAGAGGTTTAGAATCTGCACTATACCCACAGTTACATTCTCCTTTTCCATACCTTATATTCAATATTGTTCCTCTCTCTGTCTCTGTCTGTCTGTCTGTTTCTCTCTTTCTCAACAATCTTAAGAATGTGAACTGGGGCTAGAGAGTTAGCTCAGCAGTTAAGAGCACTTGTTGCTCTTATAGAGGACCCAGTTTTAATTCCCAGCACCCACTTGATGGCTTACAAATGTTCATAACTCCAGTCCCAGATGATCTGAAACCCTCTTCTGGTGCACACCGTGGTGCACACACATGCATGCAACAAAAAACAAAAAACTAAACAAATCAACAATAACAACAAAACCACCACCAACAACAACAAAAAATGGCTACCTATACATTTAAAATAATAAAACAAATTAATCTAATTTCTTTTCATTGTGAACTGATTTAGAGTAAAATAAACATGAAAAAAAGACAATAACATTGACTGCCTATGAGGAGAAAGTTGAATGGATAGGCAAAACATATCTCTCTCTCTCTCTCTCCATCACACGTGCACACACACACACACACACACACACACACACACACAGAGAGAGAGAGAGAGAGAGAGAGAGAGAGAGAGAGAGCAAGCTTACAATTGCATACAAAAATCATACATTTGAACCCTGTGACTGATTGTAAGAATTAGATTATTACACCTCTGGCCTCAACAGGCACCTGAATTAGTATGCACACCCCACCCCATAGAAGTGCACCTGCACTCATGTGCACGCACACACATCCCTACACATATGCACCCACACTCATGTGCATATACCCACATACAGACATGCACACCTACACATACATAAAAATTTTTAAAATTAAAAAGAAGATTCTGATTTCTTGCCTTCCTTTTGTGTCTTTGCTGACTAAGTCTTGTTTTTATTACTTCTTCCCTTTTTATCTAAGTTTACTGTGTTCTTCTAGATCATTTATTTCAGATTTTTAATCAATAAATTTAAAGGTATTTACTTTTAAATATCATATTAGCATACGCAAGTATGGTGCTGCCTTCCTGTAGTCTCAACACAAAAAAAGCTGAGGTAGGAAGACCCATGTTCACAGACAGCTTGGGGCACATAGTAAGATGCTGTCTCAAAAAAATTAAAATAAGTTAGTCATATTTTGATTTTTGAAAAGTGAATTTTACAGTACTTATTTTTTAAATACTTTTATTTAAAATAGATTTACAATACATTTATATTTTAGTATCTGGTTTATTTACTGGATTACTTAAATGTATCTTTAATTTTTCAAACACAGTCAGTTTGAATTCTCTTTAGACCATTACTTTCTTTCTATTTGGCTTGGGTTTGAGACAGGATATCACTGTGTAGCTTTTCTGGTCTGGAACAAGCTTTGTAGACCAGGCTGGCCTTGAGTCCCCAGAGATCTGCCTGCCTCTGCCTCCTTGGTGCTGAGGTCGATAGAGTGTATCACCATGCCCAACTTCACCATTTGTTCCTCATTTAAGTTTATTATGACATTGTGGTGGTGTGGTGAGCTGACTTTGAAATATGCAAGGTAGCTTGAAATGGTTCATTTTACACATATTAATTTAGTGCTTAAAATGAAAATGAATCATACTTTATTTCCCAACACTTCCATGTCCTGGTAACTTTTCCCTGGAGAAGTAGTTAACTCCTAAACATAAGTGTGCCAAAGCTACTTATGAGTGTCAGCTGCCATTTTCCTAATATCAAGACTATGTTGTTAGTTGCATTTGAGTTTGAGATTTCTATCTAGTCTTCATGGATTTTTACATTATCTGGTGCCTCATTTTGTCTTTATTAGTGCTTGTATTCCATTTTGAAACAGGTCTTACTTTGTAGCCCTGGCCAGCTGGGAACTAATAATATAGCCCAAGCTGGCCCTGAATGGTGGCAATCCTCCTGCCTTAGCCTCTGGAGTTCTGGGATTATCGGTGTATACCACCAAGCCTGGCCCATATATTTTATTCACACAAATATTTGTCTCTGCCATCTCTCTACATACTTACCTAGCGTTTCTTAGTTTATGCCTTGTTTGTTAATTTCCAGAGTCTTTCTATAACTGTAAATCTTGAAAGGAACACAGAATTTGACTTTTAAAAATCTATGCACTGGGAAGACAGCTCGATGGTAAAGTAGGCAGTTCAGCATACAGGAGGCCTCAAGTTTGATTCCCAACAATCTCTCTGTTCTATTTTCATCTGTGTTCCTGTGATAAAATGCCCTGACCAAAGGCAACTTTGGGGAGGAAATGACTTATGTGGTTGCAATCCCAGCTTACAGCCCATCATTGAAGGGGAGTCAAGGCAGGGACTCTAGAGATTTAGTCACATGGGAGACAGAGGCAGGCAGATCTCTGTGAGCTCAGGGCCAGCCTGGTCTACAGAGAGAGTTCCAGAACAGCAAGGGCTACACAGAGACACCCTGTCTCAAAGAAGAAGCAGAAACAGAAGCAGAAGCAGGAGGAAGAGGAAGAGGAGGAGGAGGAAGAAGAAGAAAAGAAGGAAAGAAAGAAAGAAAGGAAGGAAGGAAGGAAGGAAGGAAGGAAGGAAGGAAGAAGGAAAGAAAGGAAAGGAAAAAGAGCTGAGGAAAATGAACACATGCATGCTGCCTGTTGCCTTCCTGCTGTTCACTCCCAGCTGACTTTCTTCACTTATGGTGTTCAGTCCCCAGCCCATAAAATGATGCCATCTACACTCAGGGTAGATAATCCCGCCTTCATTAACAATCAAGATCGTGCCCCTCAGACCTGCCTGCTGGCCAACCTGACCTAGATAATTCCCCATTTAGATGCTCCTCCCAGTGTGATAGTCGGAAGACTTTTTTGTTTCCTGACCTGCTGGCAGTCGGGACAAATCTCTATCATTTGCGTCCCCCAAGTAAACACATAGAAGCTTATATTAAACTAAAATCTATACCAGTGTAAAGCATTTTAAACAAGTTGCTCTTTAAAAATAGGTTCAATTGTCTACCCTTTTATTTTATCATATCTATATCCTATATTTTTATATCATGTCACCCCCTTTTTTAGAAAGATATTGAATATTGTAAGAATGATGAGTGGCACTGGTTACCACGTGGGAAGGTCACGGCCACAACAAAACCCAGTATCAGTATCAGAGCTTTATTAGGAGGAAGAGGGGTGGGGGTGGGGGGAACAAGAGAACCAGGCCTGGGGAAGGAGCACATTCAGAGAGAGAGACAGATGGTGGGAGGAAGAAGAACAGAACAGAGAGAGGGGTGGGGTCTGAGTCACTGGTCTTTAATGTGCAGATTGCATGAACACGCCACACATATGTAATCATCAGCGCACACTGATGGCGTAAGATGCAGGACCACTTGTCTAGCTCCCGAACTGTCCATGTGCAGTCGTGCTGCTGGAGCACGGCAGAATCCTAACAACTACGACCAATAACAATCTCTAACCAACAACCTAAACAAAGACAAACATCTGTAGTCCATTTTTCGGAATGTGGGAGTAGTTTTCTAGGCTATTTCCTCTTGAAAAAGGGTGCTGTATTCTTATGGGGATCCTGAGAAAATTAAGAATTACGGTCAAGTCCTGACTGGAGTAGTCTATGACACTCTATTTTTTGAACCAGTTGTCTTGAATCTGTTTTTGAATGTTGGATCATCTGGGTCTTTCTTGATCAAACCATATTAGCCTGGAAGCTATCCATAGGTTCTCATATCCTTAGACATAAATTTTGAAATCAAGATATCTTTAAAATATAAATGTTGAGATTTAACTCAGCAGCTTTTACAATCAAATGTCTTTCGGTAATTAAAAATCTCAGAGACAATATAATCCAGATTCTCTGTGTGATTTTCATCTTTTAGTGACTTATTTTTTATATTACTTTTACTTTTTCTTTAAAGACTTTATTTTTTAAAACTTTATGTCTTTATATAACTATGTTCCTTTTTTCTCTCTTTTAAGCCTATGTATATTTTTATACACCGTGTAAACCATTTAGAGGTTTATTTCATCTGAATCTGCCTTATTGTGAATCTATTGCTTTAAACTGCAGCATTATTAGAACTGAAATGGCAGCTTGGGCTGCTGGCTCTGCCCACCTCAGCTTCCCAACATGGCGGAACTATGTTTACAGCCAGCTCTGGGAACCATGCTCACTGCCGACTCTGGGAAGCAGGGGGTCTATGCTTCCATCCAGCAGAATGTAGCCCAGAAACCTCTTTTTTTTTTTTTTTTTTTTTTTTTTTTTTTTTTTTTTTTTTTTTTTAGTAGCAAAAGCTATATCCACCACACATCATGTTGCACGGCTTGCAGAAACCTGTGTGTAACTTGGCAGGAATCCACCATGCTGTAGCTCCAGCCCACACACAGTGAACCCACCACAGCAGGGGACACATCATTGTACTTAGGCCTACCATAAGCAATATGAACTAGGAAGGTACTCTTAGCTACATTTATAATCTCTTCTTAAGCTCTCTCAGGTTTTAGATGAAAACTCTTGCCCACATTGGGCGCCATTTGTAGTCAGAAAATTTCCTGTGTCCTGGCCTGCCAGCGGTCAGGACGAATCCCTCCCACTTGTGTCCTCCAAGTAAACACATAGAGGCTTATATTTTTTTTATGTATTTGACAAGAATATTTATGCAACATTACTTCAGAGAAAATAACACCCACTAAGAAAAATCTGGTTATATAATTTCTGGTACATTTGAGGCTTATGTTAATTATAACTGGGTGGCCATGGCTCAAACCTTTTGCTAGCTAGCTCTTATATCTTAAATTAGCCCATAATTATTAATCTATGTATCGCCACATGTTCTGTGGCTTTACCTGTGTCCCATTACATGTTGCTCTTTCTGTGGCTCACTGGTGTGTCCCCCCTTTTTCCTGTCTCTCTTTGAATTTCCTGCCTGCCTCTAAGCTGCCTTAACATAGGTCAAATGGCTTTATTTATCAACCAATCAAAGCAACACATATTTGCAGCACACAGAAAGACATTCCCCACCACCAGTGAGTCTAGTCTCTGTCAAGTTTTATTGAGGTGCACAAACTAAGCAGCACCCCTCAATACAATGTGATGAGCAGAAAATAAAAGCTATTTTAAAATTCAATGATATGATTGTGTACCTAGAAAATCCAAAAGCTACATAAGAATGAAAAAAACAACAAAAAGGCCCTGGCGTGTGTAAGTGAGTTGGGCAAGTGTATAGGACTTAAGATCCACTTGCAAAAATCAATTGACTTTGTACACACTCAGTGGGAATGGAAACTTTGAAATGCAATTCCATTCACCATTGCTCCCTGAAACTTAGATATTTAATAACATCTAACAAAATATGTATATTATCAGTATGCTAGAAATTATAAGGCCCAAGAAAGAAACCAAAGATGATCTGAGTAAGTAGAGGCATATGTAGCTGGAGAGCTTTTCTCTAGGTCCCACTAAGCCCCAGCAGTCCGGTAGCCCACTTATGAAACGAATAGATGCTTATATTATATTAAACTGCTTGGCCATTAGCTCAGGCCTGCCATTGTCTAGCTCTTACTCTTATATTTAGCCCATTTCTATTCATTTATACTTTGCTATGTGGCTCGTGGCTTACCTGTACCTTACATCTTGCTTGTCATGGCGGCAGCTGGCAGGTCTCTCTGCCTCTCACTTCCCAGAATTCTCTTCTCTGCTTATCCCACCTATACTTCCTGCTTGGCTACTGGCCAATCAGTGTTTTATTTTAACCAATCAGAGCAACACATTTGACATACTTCAACATCCCACAGCAGGTATATGGTGTTGATAGACCACAAGGTTCAACATAACACAGATGTCCATTCCTCCAAATTGGTATACAGATGTCTTGCTCCTCTCATGAAAATACCAGCAAGACCTTTTATAGATGGACTAAGGTCACCTCAGGTCATTCTGAGAATTATATGAAAAGGCAAAAGAAGGTAAGTAGGTCAGACGCTGGAGGAGCAGTGTTGGAGAAGATAGTCTGCTTGATTTTAAGGCATACGACAACTGAGTCTTGGGGTATTCATGGAGGGGTAAACAGCTGGATTCACACAAATGTGCTTAAGGGGTGTTCACAAAGTAACCAGTGGAGCAGGATGGCTTTTCTACAAATAGATGGATGAAGCAGGTATATAGGCAGAAACCAAAGCAACAAAAAGAAAAGCAGAGCCAATAAAAGAAGACAAATAAGATCGAAGGAGGATGGAAAGAGGGGAGGGAGGAGGGCATAGAGTACAATGGAATTTGACCTAAACTTCACACTTTGTACAAAAGTTAGTCCAGTATATATCACGGACTTCAATGCAAAACTGTTCATGAAACCATTCATTGTAAGTGGGAAGACAGAGAAAAAGGCACCAAAAGCTAGAGTTGGGAAGAAAACTCTCAAACTGGACCCCAAAACATGATCCATAAAAGCAAAGCTTATCAGTTGGGCCTCCTCCGTATTAAAAATCTTTATTCTGCAGAGAACTCTCTTATGAAATGAAAAGATAAACCACAAATCAGAAGAGAATGTTTGCAGAACACACATCCTGTAATGACTTGTCTCGAATACAGAACTCCCAAAGTTTAACAGTAAGTCTGCACAACTGAGTTAAAAAGGCCCCAAAGACACTTCACTGAAGAGAACGTACAAATGGAACACACACATACACACACCGCACATGCACACACCACACGTGCACACACCACACGTGCACACACCACACACACACACACACACACACACACACCGCACGTGCACACACCACACATGCACACACCACACGTGCACACACCACACGTGCACACACCACACGTGCACACACCGCACGTGCACACACCACACGTGCACACACCACACGTGCACACACCACACACGCACACACACACACACACACACACACACACACACACACACACACACGAGATGCCCAACATCATTAGCCATTGAGGAAAACAGAACAAACCACAGTGAAGCAGCACCATATATATGTATATATGTATATAACAGAACGATGAACGTTTTAGAAACTGACTATGCCAAATAACAGCGAGAATGGAGAGGAAACTGAATTACGTGTACATCCCTGCCAGGAATGCTTAATGCTACAGCTGTCCTGGAAAACTGTTTGGCAGTTTATTTTAAAATTAAACATATACTTTCCATATGAATAGGCAGTTGTACCCCTGGGCATTGGTCAGATGAATAAAAGTTATGACGTTGAAGAAACAGGTATGTAAATGTTCATAGAGGCTTTATTCTTGCTTAATCCAGCCCTGATGGAAGCTATTTAATTGTCCTCCAGTGAACAAACAGATTTAAAAAAAGATAGACCATACCCAGGAAAAAGACTTAAAAAAAGAAAGATAGATGGATAGATAGAAAAGAAATGAAATATTATTAATAAATAGAACAATAGGGGGAAAGCTGCGGAGGAAATTGATGGATACTGTCTGGCTCCATTTGTATAACATTCTTGAAGTAACAAATTATAGAGATAGAGAAAAGAAACGAAGTACCGGGACTTGTGGCCAAAGAGCTGGGCAAGGCTTTAAAACTGTCAAAGAGGTTGTCTTAGGGTGTAGTTCCTTCCCTGACCCACCCCACTCACCACTCACCACCCTGCTGGGAGGTGCTGGAAGCTGCTGGAAGATCTCAGTTTGAAGGTGGTTAGTTTGGGAGTTTTCTATGCCTTGCAGTCAAGATTGACCCTGAAAATCCTTGGGTAATGTCGTTAGAGAGGGCCAGCAAGATGACTCAGAGCGTTAAGGGCTCTTGCCATGAGTTCTTGCCATTCTCAGCCAGATTCCAGGGACCCACACTGTGGTAGGAGAGAACTGACTCCTGAAAGTGGACTTCTGACCCTCCACGAGTATGTGCATACATGTACGTGCACACTTGGGCACGCACGCACAAATAATAAATAAATAAATGTAAAATGAGGGAGACAGAGACGGAGAATGGTGTTACAACTAAAAAGCACACTTTCCACAGAAATCAAAAAACATGGGTATCCTCAGATTCCTAACCAGGAACCCATGGTACTGATCTTTAAAGAGAATTCCAGTTTGAGTGCATAGACAACAAAAGTTATTCCGCTGGTTAGTACAGTCGTCTGTGCACTACATTTTGAAGCTCACCCGGGCCTGGGGAGACATCTCAGCTGGTAAGAGTGCTTGCTACAGTGAATCTGACTGTGCAAGACGGATCACCAGAACCCTCGCTTTCCAAAGCCTGATGCAAAGGCCCCTTCTGTAACCCCAGAATTGCTCGGGGGGGATGGGGGTGAAGACAGACAATGAGACACTGTGTTCAGTGGTAGAAACAAGCAGACCCCACCTCAAGACCAAAGTGGAAGAAGAAACATGACGTCCTTTGACCCCCACTGCACACGCATCTCCCCACCCACAAACGAATGCATAATCAGTAGGTTTTATTTTCTTTAATCACCCAACTCTTATTAATTATGTAGCCCTTTACCCCTTTCTGGGCTAGAGGACTGGTTAGAATGCCAGTTAGAAAAGGATTCTGGAGACTGGAGAGATGGCTCAACAGTTAAGAACACTGGCTGCTCTTCCAGAGGTCCTGAGTTCAATTCCTAGCACCTGCATGGTGGCCCACACCATCTATAGTGGGATCTGATGCCCTCTTCTGGCATAAAGGCATACATGAGATGAGTGCTCACATACACAAAAATAAATAAATCTTAAGAAAAGAAAAGCAGCCAGGTTGTGGTGGCGCACGCCTTTAATCCCAGCACTCAGGAGGCAGAGGCAGGCGGATCTCTGTGAGTTCAAGGGCTACCAAGTGAGTTCCAGGAAAGGCACAAAGCTACACAGGGAAAACCTGTCTCGAAAAACCAAAAAAAAAAAAAAAAAAAAAAAAGAAAAGAAAAGCATTCTGAAAGCAATACATCTTAAATCTTAGAAGGTAGACAAGACTGCCAAATGCTAAATGCTAATACTCTATAGAAGGTAATTAGGAAAAGACTCAATGCTAAATTAATAGTTCTCTGATCACAGGACTTAGAAAAGTCTTCCTACTGTAGGTCATTCCTATAGAGTTGATTATTATAAATTCCCACTAGGGCTTCAATTTTTCTTACCTTCATAATTATCTGGACAGTAAGTATCAATTTTAGTATTTTTAATTGTGTGTGTGTGTGTGTGTGTGTGTGTGTGTATGTGTGTGTGTACACGCATGCTACAGCATACCTGGAGAGGTCAGGAGATTGCATGAATGGGTTCTCTCCCTCCACCATGTGAGTCCTGATATGAAATCAGGGCCCTCAGGTTTGGCTGCAAGCACCTTTACCTGCTGAGCCATCTTGCTGGCTCATTTCATATTTTTATTGTAGTTATTGATATTTGAAAATATCTTTCTACAGTGTTCTGTTCTCTTCTAACATTTCTGTCCTTTTTCACAGACTTCCTGCTTTTCCAGCTTCCTGTTGAGCTGTAAATGTTCTGAACCATGTTTAATTTCTCTCTTCTGGTTTGGAAGCTATACATTACATATCTGTCTTTATTGTGGCATATTGATATTTGAAACATATACAATTGTAACTTTTAAATTTCCATTTGAATTATCTAACTATTTACTTATTATTTATTTAGACAGGGTCTGCTATGTAGCACTGGCTGGCTTTGAACCCAACATCCTCTTCCTTCCACCTTCAAATGCTGGGATTACAGGTGTGCACCAGCATGCCCAGCTCATGCGTGTCCATAAAAACTTGAAGTTACCCTTTATTGCCATCTCCCTAAACACACCAAGAGGCATAATATGGCTACTTAGAGAATGAATCGTGATCTTTCTGTTCTGGTGTTCAGTTATCACAGTCTGTGGTTGACTAAATTGTATCCATGTATTTTCATCAGCTTCTTGTCCTGCTCTGGTCTTTCACCCAGCATCCCCCAGACTGCCTGACTCAAATCCTGGTCCTCACCAGCTCTGAGAACTTCACCTGTCTGTGACTCAGTTTTCATACTGTAAAGTGGGCTGAAAACTGTGTCTGCCTTCACTGTTGTTAAGTAGACTCTTTATCTTGAGTTACTCCTTTATCAGATCTATGAGGGGGATTCTTCCAGGTCTTCCATCTGTCTCCTCAGTCAGAGCTGAAGCTCTGGGTGACAAGGCAGGCCAGGTTGGAGATTGTTCTTCTACAGCAGTTTGAATAATTATTCTGTCTGTTGATGGTGCTGCCGTGTTAATTGCCTCCATCAGTAGGCAATCTGTCTCTTCAGGAGCTTTGGGGACTCCATTTGCCATGGACGATTTCCAGCCCCCCCCCCTACAATGTGGACGGACCTGTTTCTGCTGTTTTGGATTGGATGTGAACTTTTAGTTTGGGGACCTATGTCTTCAGTTCTTAAAAATTCTTGCCCGTTTTCTCCTCAGATGTTGTTCCTTCATATTTACTTTCATCCCGTTCCCTGGAACCTTCTAAAGATTTACTGTGGAGACTCTTCATCTATTATTCACGATTACTCAAAACTTCTTTCTCATAGTTGCTGTCTGCCTGTGCCGTCTCCTGTGTGAGTTCCTCAGCACGAGTTCCGCCTCTGTCTTTGACTGGTGTTTTATTCCAAATAATGTAATCTTTGTTTCCAAAAATTTTTAATTAGTATCTGAAAAATATGTATTTGCTGCTGTTAATTTCTATTAATAATTGCTCAGCCATGTAAAAAACAAAACAAAAAAACCCCTCATATTCATCCATTGGGGTAGAGAAAGTTCCAGACTACATTTTTGAGACAGTAACACTTGTTTTTGTTTGTTTGCTTGCTTTTTACATTTATTTATTGCATGTGTATCTGTATATACGTGTGAGCATGCTGCTCTGGCCAGCATGCGGAAGCCAGAGAGAAACTTTGGGGGGAGTTATCTTCTCCCATCATGTGGGTCCCCGAGGATCGAACTTGGCTCACTAGACTTGGCAGCCAGAGTCCTTACCCACAGGGCAATCTCACTGGCCCTACAATACTTACTTAAATCATTCAATTTAACTTAGTCCTGTAAAAATCATTCTACTCAGTAATAAGGATCTTTAACAGATGTGTCTTTGCTAGTAGCGCTCTCTGGTCCATCACCCTGGAGCATCTTCACCGCAGACATGTGCCTAGGAAAACCATAATGAAAGGGAATGGGCAGGCAGGTCAGTAGTCCTGGCTTCATTTGCGTGGGTCCTACCACGAAGTATACAGGAGCTCGGTGCATTCGAAATATGACTGGCTGAGCCACAAGTCAGAGAGACAGTCTTCAGCAGCAGACCTTCAGAGAGCACTCAGATTCTAAGTAAAGGGCCCCAACAAAGAGCCAAAAAGAACGTGCAGGAAGAATTCCTTCTCCAAGAGAACCCTCTTGTCCGATGGCTCCCATCAAGCTGCCGAAGGCAGCCGCTTGGCTTCCGTGGCTCCCAGGGGTGCCTTGGTTTTTAAGTAGAACACTTCATTAGTTCTGCTCCACCAGAAGCTCAGGCTCAGTGTATCCTTTATCTCAAAGGATTCTAGCGTCTCCAAAAAGTCCTGTGGCACAGGGTCACTGAAGACCTCTGGAGCACTAGAGGACTGAATCTCAAGGTGGATATTCATTTCCACTCCAGCACTGTGGGGCAGGCTAGAGACAGTGAATAAGGGGTGGGGTGGATCGGGGCAGGATTGACTCTTATAAACCACACTAACATCTCCATTTTTGTCAGGTGTTAGATTACTCTTACTAGTTACTTTTCTCATCGCTATGGCAAAATACCTATATCACAGTTTGAGGGGTAAAGCCAGTCAAGTCAGGGAAAGTACTGCCCAGGAGCATGAGGTGGCTGACTAACAGTCATGAAACAGAGATAGATGAATGCTGGTGCTCAGCCCACTCTCTTCTCTTTATTCAGTCTGGGATCCCCCCATCCACGGGACAGTACCCCCCACATTCAAGTGGGGTCTCCCCTCTACAGTTAAACCTCTCTGAAAGCAACTTCACAGACAAATCCAGATGGGTGTTTTCTTGGTGACTGTAAAGTCAGTCTAGTTGACAATGGAGATCAACATCCTGGTTCCCAATACTGTTCAGACATCTTTCCAGGAGGTAGCTCATGTTGTTTGTGTTCTGTTTGCTGCCCACCCACCCTCCATGGTGACTAGCACAGTGCTTACAATAGGAATTCTCCCACGTTTACTACCCTCTAATGGGTTCCTCTCCCCTCCACTTCAGATCTACACCAAGATGATACACATTGACATAGTTAGATGGCAATGTACCAACAAAGTCCAGATCAAATGCTTGTCATCAGGCTGCACCAGCATTGATGCTTTCTAACTCCTGCTGCAATACTAGCCAAAATCCCACAAATAAACATGACTGTGGGTCCATGAGAAACCTCCTGAGATGGCCCCACACTGTGCAATAAGTCCATCGGTATACACAACCTCCTGAGACAGCCCCACACTGTGTAATAAGTCCATCAGTGTACACAGCCTTCTGAGATGGCCCCGCACTGTGTAATAAGTCCATCAGTATCACAGCCTTCTGAGATGGCCGTACATTGTGTAATAAGTCCATCAGTGTACACAGCCTTCTGAGATGGCCCCGCACTGTGTAATAAGTCCATCAGTATACACAGCCTCCTGAGATGGCCCCACACTGTGTAATAAGTCCATCAGTATACACAAACCTCCTGAGATGGTCCTATATTGTGTAATGAGTCTATCAGTAATACAAAATTTTTACTTCTGACATGCTATAGATGAATTTAGCAACTTCATGGACCCATTATGAAGTACTTAAGAACTGGATCGGGAGGGCTGGACAGGCTCAGGAAGACCACTAAAGGAGCCATCTGCCCATCTGCAAGTGGGCAGCTTTCCCAGAGAGCCCCACAAGGAAGAGGAAGCAACAGATTAGTGAATCAGAGTTCCTTTAATAGTTCTATTATGATGTCTAATTGTGAGTGGAAGGTCCTATGACTTCATCAGACAGCTAAGCACTCAGGTTGAAAGTGCTGAGTCAACTTGCCACTTTTCAAAACACTACGAGCAAGCTCTCGGCAGGTAAGTGAGGCTCTACTTGCAAAGTTTACCTTACCTACAAAACCATAGTCAAGAAAAATCATAAAGATTTTTATAAGTCCAGCTTTGCTGACCGCAAAGAGTTCCTTTGGGAGCCTTCACTAGAACTTAGCCAAGAGGATGCACTCCAAGACACTGGGTTGGACTTGAACTCAGGTCTCTCTGACTGTAGTCTTTAGCTCCAAGTCAGTGTTTCACAGGAGCTGCAGTTCCTGGTATGTAGAAATGGGAGCCAATGAAAGAATGTGTTAGAACCATCACTGGCACATCTATACAGATGTTTAAAGAATAATTTTTGGATATAAAAGTCAATAAATTCACAAAGCTAAAAAGAATAGCCTTCATCTTCAAACAGGCTTGCTCAACTCCAACCAAATTTACACTGTCTGCAGGAATAAGGGAGCTTTGCCACGCCATTGCCATTAACTCCTTGGTCTCAACTGAATTGCATTAGTGGCATCACAATGTGAGTCAGGAAGAAGGCTGGAACTCTGCACACCATCTCTGCTCTCTGAATCCAGATGTAAGTGAGTGGGTTTCCCAATGCTGGGAGCTATTTTTAGTCCCTGAAAATAGGAACCAGGGTTTGGGCATTTAGCTCAGTGCTAGAGCACTTGCCTAGCAGGTGGCGGCGGTGGCGGCGGCGGCGGCGGCGGTGGTGGCGGCAGCACCCTCCAGCCCTTGGGAGGCAGAGTCAGGCAGATTTCTCTGAGTTTGAGGCCAGCCTGGTCTACAAAGCGAGTTCCAGGACAGCCATGCCTGTTACATGGAGAAACCCTGTCTTGAAACAAACAAACAAAACAAAGCAAAACAAAACAAGGAAAGTGGAAGATGAACCAGGGAGGGGAATGGCACCTCACACACAATGAGATAGGAACAGTTTATAGGATCTGAGCAGAGGACAGCTGTGACCTCACACCTTTGCAGAGGCTGACTTGCTGACGATTGGTTATAATGAGGCAGAGAGAGAGAGAGAGAGAGAGAGAGAGAGAGAGAAAGGGCTGTTGCACTGGGCGCTAACAACAATAGTGCAGGTGAAGGAACAAGCAACTTCAGTCTAGGTTGACAGCAAGACATGAAGTAAATGGTGGCCAGGTTCTGTGTGCGTGCTTGTGTGTGTGTGTATGTGCGTGGCGCATCTGTGCGTGTGCACATGTGACTACATATATGTGCTTAGGAACAGTAGCTAAGTGGCTAATGAGGCTGTAAGTCTCCAACTCCTCAGGATGGATTGATAAAATGGGGTCTATTTTATCTTACTTTAGATGCCTGTTTGTTTTCCACTGAGAGAAAGGAAGGGTGTAGATTTGGGTGGGAAGGGAGGTGAGAAGAATCCAGAGGGAGTTGAGGAAGGGGAGAGGGGAAACCATGATTAGAATATATTGCATGAAAATGAATCTGTTTTTAATTTAATAAAAAACAAAAAAACAAAACCGAGGCTCCGGGAAAGCCAAGTTCAGGAAGTCTCAGTCTGAAGGCTGAGCCCCAGCAAGTGATGATAATCAGTTCTGCAGACGTTAATAGTGGTTGTCAGCTGGACAGGACCTAGAATCACCCAGAAGACAAACTGTTATGTACGTCTGTCGGGGAGTTTCTGGGTGAAGTTAATTGAGCTGGGGAGACCCCTCCTAACTGTGGGCAGCACCGCTCCATGAACTCGGATCCCACACTGGAGAAAGGGGGCTGAGTGCCTGCTTTACTGGTGTCCATCACCAACAGGACTTCCTTTTCAAGGCTGAATAGTATTCCGTGTTATGCCCACTTTATGCCATGATTTCTTTATTCACCCATCTGTGAGCATTTGGGTTGTTTCCCATACCCTGGCAATTGTGAACTGTAGGACCATTGGGATGCAAATGTCTGTTTGACATCCTGTTTGGGGTCCCTTTAGACACTTTCTAGTGATGGAGTTGCTGTGTTGTGCTGTAGTGTTAATTTCTGTCTTTTTTTGTGGGCTAGGCTTTGTTTTGAATTTTTGTTGGGTTTTGTTTTGTTGGTACAGTCATGCTAATTTATTTTATTTCTCTCTCTTTTTCCTTGTTGCTGTACTGGGAATTGAGTCTAGAGTCATTTGCATGCTAGGCAAGTGCTCTACCCCTGAGTTACCTACCCCTAATCCTCTTTAGTTCAGTTTTTTGAGACAGGGTCTTTTTATTTTAGTTGTTTTGAGACCAACCTTGACTGGTCTGAAATTTGCTCTGTAGCCCAGGCTGCCCTTGAACCCACAGAGATCCTACTGCCTCTGCCTCCCGAGTGCTGGGATCAAAGGCGTGCGCCATCTGCCTTCCCATTTTATTTTAATGAAGGGTCTCACTGTCTAAGTTCCCTAGGCTGGCCTTGAACTTGTAGCTTGTCATATACTCTTCTGTGACTCTCCTGACTTATCCTTCCACCAAAGTGTACAGGGTCAACTTGGTCTTTCAAAATTAGCAACATATGAAGAAAATCTTTCGATGCCAATGAAAAATGCTGAATATGATCCTCTTAGCTGTTCCTTATAAATGTCTGTTATGAGTTTTCCAGTCCCCCAATTGCAGCCTTTAGTTGTTTTATTATTATTATTATTTTTGCTGTGTTAAGGAGAGCAATGATTTGTGAGTAGCTTTTCACATTCCCTTTTTTATTGTTATTTCATTATTTGTTCACAGATTTCACTCTTTAGATAGAATACAATTTATTTCACCAGTCCTAGAATGACAGACACGTTAGTCATCCCACATTCATGAACACACTCCAGAGGAAGAGGGAAGATGGGGAATCACTGGCTTCTGTGGTTCGGATTCTGCGTATCTACCCTCGGGCCCCACAGATCTAGACTATGGAGATGTCATGGGAACGACCTCCGTCCTTGGCTCTGTTCTCGACTTGGTTAGCTTGAAGTTCAGGCTGGCCTTCTCCAGGCTGTAGTAAAGCTGGGCCCAAGCAGCTTTAACCTTTACACGATCCACAAATCCTGGGGGAGGGAGAACAAAAAAATCACTCTTCTGGCAACCCCAGCAAAATTCCCAGAGAAAACTTTAATGGAACCAACCAGAGTCACATTCATCTTGCAACCAGTCTCTGGGGTTAAGGCAATGTGTCTGGGTAACGGGCCTAGACCTCTGAAAATTTCTGGGGCTGTGCAGGCAGGTGGGGTGATTTTAAAAGATATGTGGCATCCTGTTACCAACACATGGGCACCATCATTAGGAAGCCACAAATAAGGATACTTAAAGCAGAGTAATGTAACTATAACGTAACACCCCCACCCCACCCCCACGCCACACACACACACACACACACACACACACACACACACACACAGGGTTACAAATAAACAAATTAATGTTTCCATTGGTGCTGTGAGGCTGACCCTGAGTTTACTGTACAGAGGAGGATGATCTTGAACTCTGGTTCTTTCTTCCTGACCCCTGAGGGATAAGATGACAGGTATTCACTACCATTCCTGGAGACTGAACCCAGGGCTTTGTGCATGCTGAGTGAGTACCCTACCATGAGCGTCCTCAGTCCCTAGCCCCAAACTAGTGTTTATGGAAGGGGAGGAAAGTGTCTCTCGTGGCTTCAACTCTGTGTAACATCTATGCCTCAGGAGCTTCTCACCGTTGGGAACCCTTGGCAACAATAGACGCCACACTTTCTACATTAGGGAAAGTGATGTCTGCTCTTGGCCAGTCAGGCTGGTCTTTTTATAACACCTGTCAGTCATCCATCAGTGGATGGGAGTATTTGGCCGAGTGAACCTCCCATGGGCAGCCATGACTTCACAAGTGACAGGTGTGTTCTTGCCAGAAGCTGACATATGACAAGCCTACTTCCTCCACGCTGAAACTTTTTTTTAACAGCAAATGGCAGAAGGTGATGTAGCAAAAACTGAGGAAGAGCAAGTCCAAAGCTCAGACCTTCACTTTTTATCTCCCCGGAGGTAACCTATGTACCGATCCTAAAATTGCTATAGCTCACATTAGATTCTTCTGTCCTCATCAAAAGCCATGTAGTTGGAGGCATGACTGGACCAAAGTACCTGGATGTCGTGTGCTGGCCTCCACATCACTTTGACATTTAATCAAGATGTGGAGAGTAGTAGAAGAGTCTGGGTCAGGAATGGCTCTCTCCCTTCTAAGGCTCACACTGGCATATACTGGCCAGAAAGACAAAAGCAAGCAACATGGGAACACAGCCTTCTTGAGAGGTGTTTTCTTAGCCATCTGCCCATATGTGGGTCTAGGTGCTCTCAAACTCACCCACCAGCCCACAAGCCAGAGCATCCTCACGATGTTTCCAAGAGTGCATGGGTACCCAGTCTCCAGCCCCAAGCTCTGTTGACATAGTAACAGCTTTTCTCCATTTCATGAACACTTGGTTCCAACACCCTAGAACCTGTCCAGCCCAGAGGAATGAAGAGGAACTCAGACTTTTGGAACCAAAGATTTGGGGCTCATGAGTAGGTTTGTTGGCATCAAGAAGAGAGGAATGAGGAAGTGAGAGAGCACCTGTCCAGCACACATGGGACACCAAGTTTCAACTGAAGCACGCAGAAAGAAAGACGAGAGAAGAGGACCAGAGCATCATGGTGGGCAGAGATGGCTCGGTTGGTAAAGTGTCTGCCTTGGAAGCGTGAGGACCTGAGTTCACATCCCCAGGACCCATGTTAAAAATGGCAGTATAGTGACGAGCTCTTGTAATCTCACAACTACAGAGACAGACAGGGGATCCCTGAGCTTTCTGGTCAGACACCTAGTCTATTCGGTGATTCCAGACCATTTAGAGATGCTACCAAACACACACACACACACACACACACACACACACACACACACACACACACAACCCAAAGTGCATGGCTCCTGATGTAACAACAAAAGTGCATGGCTCCTGATGGTGAACCACAAAAGTGCATGGCTCCTTATGAACAATTCCCAAGGTTGTTCTCTGACTTTCATACATAGGTCCACATATGGGCACATGCATCTACACACACACACACACACACACAGAGAGAGAGAGAGAGAGAGAGAGAGAGAGAGACAGAGAGACAGAGAGACAGAGAGAGAGAGACAGAGAGAGAGAGACAGAGACAGCGACAGAGACAGACAGACAGACAGAACATTACTTTCAAACTCTAAGCTGAAATCAGCTATATATTTAAAAAATGGTACTGATTTGAAGAAGGCCATTGAGTTAGGAAGGGCTTGTTCCCTCCTCACCATAGGTCCCTGGGGCCCAATGGAAGAATTCTTAGGGCTCAATGCAGCTTAAAATCCGCTGACCTAGACTGTCTACCAGAGCCAACATGAAGAATGCAGCTTGTGCAGAGACAAACCCATGTTGCCCAGGCTTTGTTCCAACGTTAAAATGGGAGAGCAGCAGCAGCAGCCATTAGACAGACATGCCTGGGCGAGCTTCCATCACACCACGAGCCAAGCGCTACCTGCTCCAGCCACGGCATCTGGCTGTCGCTGCCTCCCCTTCCTATGAGGTGTCCTTCTAACTAGGCTTAGGCTCCTTTCCCCCCAATCTCCCCTAACTAGTGTTCGCAGTGTGTACATCCATCTCCTCCCCACCATTAGTTCAGGAGGCTTCCTGGATGAGGAAACTTTGGTTTCACGTGTGCTGTGGCTCCTAGCACAGGACTTGCCGTGATCAGTCAATAGTTACAGAGCGAATAGCATTAGCAGAGACAGACCGATATATGGCCTTTAACTACCACCCACTGCGGAATTCGGGAAGGTGTCAAGACAGAGGCCTTGAATTTGATCTTGTCGATGTTTCTTGTGTGGTGAGATAGGAGGTCTTTCGAATGCTCAGCAGCACTAAAGCCCCAGGCACACTCTGGGCCCTGATGTCACTTTCACAGTATAAAATGGAAGTACTTAGCAAAGTAGTTTCCTCTAGTGTGTAAGTCTCAGTCATGGTGGACTGCCTTCATAAGGACACCATGAGACTGATGAGCCAGCACCATGGGTACGTGAGCTCGCAGCTAATTGACAACCTGAGTGTGGCCCCTGAGCCCCTCATGGTAGAAGGGAAGAACCAATCCCCAATATTAGCCTTGGATCTCCATGTGGGTGCCATGGTATGTGTGTGCACCCCTCTCACACTAGATTAAACAAATGTCTTTAAACAGAGGGAAAAAATGTCAAAGACCGGTGGCTTGAATGACAGACGTTTATTTCTCATGGATCTGAGTGCTGGGGAGTCCAGGGAGGTGTGAGCTCCAAGAAGGGAGCTGAGAGCCTTGTGCCTGAGTTTTGAGAGGAAGAAAGAAAGGGACAAGGGGTTCTCTCAGGTTACTTCTTTTTTAAAAAAAGATTGATTTTTATTATTTTTAAAGTATTTGTGTGTGTGTGTGTGTGTGTGCACACGCGCGCGCGCGCACGCGCGTGTGTATATGCAGGTGCCTGTACAGTCTAGGCCAGAGGTCCCCCTGGAATTTGGAATTATGTGGCTGCCGTTAGTGGGTACTGGGAACTGAACCTGGGTCTTCTACAAGAGCAGTAAGTGTGACTAACTGCTGAGCCATCTCTCCAGCCCTTGGGTCTCTTCTCAGAACTAATCCATTCTCATGATTTAATGACCTCCACCCAAATCTGCATCCTGATCCCATCACACTTGCTGTTGATCAGTGTCTCAACGGCATGTCAACGGAAGGACACAGACTTAATCTGGAGTAGATTACATCACCCATCAAGTATCTCAAGTGTGTCTAGTCCTCAGTTACTTGTTTCAACTCTCAAATAACTCTCTCCCCTCCCCTGTTCACTGGAGATGAAAGAGCCCGTGGACCTATCAAATCCTAACTTCTTTCTAGGAGAGACATAGGTATCCATTTCACAAAAAACTGAATGTCTAGCTGCCCTCCTGAAAGCTCACAGCACATTTGGACCAACTCTGTTTTACCTGGTCTTAGGGGTAATGGGATTGATTGGGGGTTTCAGTGATAGACAGAAAGTCTCTGGCATAGTAGTACCTGGCTATGGGATACAGCAAACACAAACTCCTCACCTTCCAACACACACCAGGATGCCATGTAGGCACGAGAATCTGCTCCGCTTTGCCTCTCTTCCACTCTGGCACCTCTCCAAGGCAATTTATAGGATCCCCGAGGCCGCCAAGAAGCAGCATTTAGATAAATAAATCATAGCCTATTCTGATTTTTCTTAGATTGCATTGAAATAATTTCTAAAGAATGACAGCACAGGATGGAACCCCCTAAGGACCCTGCACAGCCCTGGCTGCGATCTCGTCTCTTCTGATGACAGTGATGAGCTGTGTCCTCACGCTCCCCTCAAGGCTTTACTGCTCCTTGATAGCCAGGCCGAGAATTAGGCACAAAGTGTAATAAACAGCAATTGAGGTTTATTAAACAGGAAATTGATAGAATACGATGGAATCCCGCAAATGTGAAGACAGGAATGTCCCAGATTTGAACTGGAGCAGGAAGACGGCTTTCTGTAAAAACCAGTGCCTCAGTCTTAACCCCAAAGAGCGATAGACTCATCACCATGAAATGTGGCCCAGCAAAGCAGTAGGAGTTGTGTATGAACTCTGAACTTTCAACCTAGGAATCTGTTCCACGTTCTATATGCAGTTCTGTGCTCTGGGGTTAGAACGCCAGAGTTCAAATCTGGTTTCTGGAACTTTAATCTGTGTAGGGAACATTTCTTAACCTTTCTGAGCCTCAGTTTCTTTACCAGTGCAGTGGGGGCACAGGATACATATTCGGTGATGTCAAAGATTTAATTAGTAGTTTCCAAAGGTAACAGTTGGGCTGGCTATCTACTATATATCACAAATGTATTTTTCAAAATCCACAATTGAAACCGGATCTCTCACAGGCCAGGCGCCTTGTTATGGCAAGTGATTCAGCACCAAAAAAGAGAAATATGTGAAGCAGAATGAAAGGCTTTAAAAAACTTTTCCCCATCATAGACTTCAGATAACCTTTCCCATAATAACTATAAAACCATTACGTACATACTAAAATACATGAACAAGAAAAAATAATCCACCAGCTCATATTCCTCTGGAAAATTATGGCACAGTCTAGGAATCCCGAAACACTTTCTTCCTAAAGAAGTGAAAATTAATCATGTAAAAAGGGTCTTGTGAGGAATATTTACCTATGAAGGAAAGAAACTTTGAAAGACCTCTGGTCCGTGGGGAATGACCTGTCCATAGCAATTGGCTTACCAGGCACAAGGAAATCATAGAAACAACTCCAGGAGGCCAGTATTTGTTATTCTAGTCAGAACACAGGTTTCCAACATAAGGTAACTTTTCATATTAATAGATAACCCATAATTAAGGGTCCAATTAAATCAGGCAGGCCTTACCCCTCATAAGGAGGTTTTGTTACATGGAGATAAGTATTAATATACCCAAAGGGCCATGTTGGAAAAGGCTAGCCAAATTCTCCCCTCTGGGAGCTCTGTTTTATGGAGATACTTCCTCCCCACTTTAAGGTCAGAGTTCAACACATCCTGTAGAAGTTACTAAAGGGCCTTAGCCCTGCTTGTTAAGGACAACAGACAGAGGACATGCTGAGCGAGTGTGGCCTTTGACTCAGGCTACATGCCTGGCGACTGTGAATATAGGTGGATTTAGATTAAGTGCCTTCGAGGGACAAGGAGATGGCTCAGCAGGTAAGAGCATGTGCTATGCACATGTGATCTGAGTTCAAATCCTAGTGACCATGTATAAAAGCTGGAGTGTGGCCCTGCTCAGGTCTGTGATTTCAGTCTTGTAGGGAACAGAGCCAAGAGGTTGTCTGGGGCTTGCCAGCTTTCAGACTACATCCAGGTTGAGTGAGAGACCCTTTCTCAAGGAGGAGTGATAGATCAGGCCACCTGACATCCTCCTCTGGCTTCTGGACACCAAACACATCTACACACACACGCACACACACTTTAAGAGAAAATAAACAGAACTGCCTTTGGTTTTTCTCCACACACGCACCTTCCTTTTTGAGGTGCTGGGGACCGAACCCATGGTCTCTCTCATGCACGTTAGGCAGTGTCCTACCACCAAGGTACATCCTCAACAAGTTTCACTCTCTTGCACAGAGCTTTCTGCAGTGTTCTGTGGGATGGAACAGGATTTTGGCTCTGTTAGGCTACACAAAGTTAAATGTGCTGTGCTGTGAGATTACTTGTGCCCGTCAAGGTGGTAATGAATCTTCGAGAAAGATGCCCTGCAACCATGTCCTAAACTTACTTGGCTCTTGGAGCTTTCCTGGTGAAGCATCTGGCAGACCCAGGATTTCCACAGCACACTTTTGAAAACACAAACACAGTAAAAAGTGAGAATCGGCTGAAGTCTTTTCAACAGCGTGTGGTATCCCAAGAACAGACTCTGAGCTTCTGCACGGCCTTGAACAATCTGGCTCCTGTTCATCTCCCGGGCCTCAGCCTGGTCTGTCATCACACCCTCTCATACTCCCAGGCCTGTGCGAGGGAACTACTGGTGGATTTCTCTGGAAAAGCTTCCTTGGATCTGCTCCCAACCCTCTCCTTCCTAGTCCTGTTACAACATCCACTGTCCTGATCCACTGAGGTCAGGACAGTGTCCTAAATCCTGTTATGCTATGTACCCAGCACCTACCACAGTGTGTGGCACAAAGGTGGCCACCAATATATTTGTAGAATTATTGAAACAATACTACTGCTAGACAGTTGGCTAGCGATAAGTCTTTTCACCCTGAAGGCCTCTCCGCCGACGCAGCAATCCAAATTAAATGAAATCAGACCGAATTGGAAAAGCCCAGGTTTAATGGGTAAAGCATGCCCAGGTGATATTCCCCAGCCCCTCAGAGAGGAGACCGGGATGAGAGACCAGAAGAACCACCTGTCTGTTTTCTGGGATGCTGCATATATACCCTGTGGGCGTAGTCTTGAGCCTCTGGGGGTGGGTGGGGGGAGGAGTTGTGTTTGATGGGCTTTGAAGGGGTGGGCAGGTTTGGAGAAAGAGATGGGAGAGGGGAGTTGAGGTGGATCTTCCACCAGAACATTCCAGACTCTTTGAGTATAGGCAACCAGGGTGCTGGGAGTTGAGGTGGAGCTCCCATCCAAACAGCTAGGACTTCAGGAATGCAGCATTCCATTAAGGACATAGAAATATTTGCTTATCTGTATATGAACAACAGTACTTACTACTTACTACCTACTGTACTTAAGCCACCAAAGTCCTGTTTTAGGAGACAATGATGAAGTCAGTTTTATTGACTCATTGACAATGGAGAGGCAGAGTGGTCTATGAACTGAGCATGAAGTTGTCTTCCTTGTCAGTGGGTCACTGGGGACCTCTCAGGGGGACATGGACAGATGACAGAACTGACTAAGGGAAAGAGAATGTGATTCAGTTCTTGGAAATGCTAGCCGGGTCTCAAGACCAGAGCTGCTGCAGGACAACCTTGTGCAGGTCCTTAATCATCACATCCTTTTCTTGTTGCTATCTAGAGAGCTATCGGCGAAGTTTGAGGATACAACTATAGTCACCCCACACGAGTGTGGAGACCAGAAGACAACCTTGACTGTCAACCTCAGAAATGATGCTGTTTGCTTCAAGACAGGATCTCTCTTTGGCCTGGAGCTTACTGATTAAAATCTGGATTGCAGCCTTCCATCTCCCAGCATTCATGTGGGTGCTGGAGCTCAAACTCAGTTCTTCATGCTTGCAAGACAATCACTTTACTGACTGAACCATCCTTCTGGGCCCCCAACCATCACAGCCTGCCCAACTTCCTCATTCTTCTAGCATCTGAGTCCTTTCCCCCCCTTGAGACAGAGCTTCTCTGTGTAGCCCAGGTTATCCTGGAATTCACTCTGCAGACCAGGCTGGCCTCGAACTCAAAGATCCGCCTTCCTCTGCCTCCCCAGTACTGGGATTAAAGGTGTGCACCTAGTGCAATTCAGATGACTTTTTTATTTTTTCCATCCCATCAAGCATTGCTCATGAGTCTACGTCCCTGAAGATTTGCTCTATAGCATGCCCAAATAAAACACAAAGTTGTTCACACTCTCAAAACCCAATAATGGGAGAGGACTGAAATCAATGTCTGAAGAACATGGCTTTCTCTAAGACTTCCAAGGAGACATTTAGGCAGCCTTGCAGGGGTGCATCAGAAAGTGTACAAACAGCCAGGACAAAGGTCTCTGCTTTGGATCAGTCACTACAGTAGAAGATCAATTCTCCAGTCCTGCTCACTTCCTGAATCTTGTAACCCCCTTACACAACTCTGTTGGTGTTTCTGACCTCATGTATGCACAGAGTGCAGTACAGGTTGATGTTCTCAAAGACTTCTGCTTGTGACTACCATTCCCACCACTTTGAAGAGGTGGGTAATTCTGTGTGTGAGAGAGATTTTAGGAACTATCCATTCTTCTTTTGAATGTGGTGCACGTCAAACAGTAAAACCAGGCCAAACTTACCGTGGCTATGCAAGTTTAACTCTACTTGCCTTTGGGGAGCTCTTGGGTATAGTCACAAAGTACGCTTCTCTACATACTGGTCCCCCAAAGAGAGGGATGCAAATTTCCATGTACTTTCGGTTTCATTTTTATGATAAATGAGATAATTAACTTATGGGAATCCATAATGCTATAATTATTGTTATTTTTGTTTCTGCAGAATGAGATAGTCTTCATGAAAAAAAAAAGTCTGAGTTACAGGAAAAAGTAGAATGCATTTCAGTGTCTCAAAACCACAGACCCGTGCTTCAGGCCCTCCAGTTTCTTGTCTGAGTAAATCAAGTTGCCTTCTTGACTTGGTGAGGTGGGTAAATGGGTTAGGTGTGAGGTCAGCGTGCAGAATCACAGCCTCCCCTCTGTGGTGAAGCCGTGGGCTGCCTGGGTACAGACTTCTTTGTGAGTATGTCCAGAAGGCTACTGGCTCCTCTCTTTTTCTTGTAATTTCACTTTGTACATATTTTTAGAGTGCAAATAGATTCTTTTGTATGTAACTCACTTGGTTTAATTTTCTTTAAATACTGTATTTATTTATCTTTATTTTGCCTGCATGTATGTGCACTGCATGTGTGTCTGGTGACCCAGAGGAGGGCGCCAGAGCCTCAGCAACTGAGAGTCTAGGCCCTAGTTTTAAAGTGCCAGGAGGGCGCTGGGAACCACACCACCTTGGTCCTCTGCAAGAGCAGTTAAGTGCTCTTAACTGCTGAGCCAGCTGGGCAGCCCCTCAGATTAGTTTTCTGGCTGCCACTGAGGGGCATCTCTGACCCAGGTACTGTGTATTAATTAGATGGATTTTAGAAAAGGAAGGTTGACTTTAACAAGAGATCCTCTGGACCCTAGGTTTTACTTCTTACAGTTTTTCGCCAAGATAAATAATAATTTGCTTCCCCTTTTTAAAAAGCCAAATAATTTAGTGTATGTTAAAGATATAGTTTACCATATAGACCTGATTAACTAGAGAAAACTAAAGCTCCAGATCGCTGATATTACGAGGTTAGAAATAGCATCTCTGCTAATCAGCAAAACCAAGAAATGATGAGAGTTTAAATCAGACCTCATGTCTAATGCATAAGTGTGTAACCGTTTCCTCTGAGATTGAAACATTCCATCCTGCAGGGGAAGCTCCTTAGTTAGGAAGATAAATACCTCAAAAGGGCTTCAGGAAGTCCCTGAAACTGACCAGATTGACTACTCCCCCCCACCTCACACCACCCACAGTAAGAAATAAAAGCTGACAGTCCACCTCAGGGGGAGACAATGTACAAAAGACCCTCAGACAAGCCAAGCAGATTGGGTTCAGACCCTCTGCCTTGAAGAAGCAGAAAGCAGCCTTTGCTACCTGGAAGATGTTTAGTCCAATTGAGGCACCTGCAAAGGACACCCTCCGACCTATTGAGCTGCCTGCAGGCTGTGCAGTGTGCTCCAGGTTCCTGGCTTTTTGAGTTGTCACCTGTGTGATGGATTTTGATGGCGCAGCTGTCTTTGAGTCATTCCTGTTCCTGCAGTCACCCCTTATCCATACTCCTGTAAGTAACCTCAATAAAACTCATTGGTTCACCAAGTTGGACTTTGGTGGGGTCTGTATGTTGGTCTGTGGTGGGTTCATTATCTGGGATGAGTAGGCATGGGTGTTGCATCTCCCTAAGGGGGGAAAAATTGTCACACAATAATAAGGTCCAAAGTTCTTTTATTCCTGGGTACTTTAGAAAACATGGCTGTGTCTTGACTCTGCCCCCACCTCCAAAATTCATTGATTTGTTGAGATAACACAAAATGCCTTTTCATGCAGGCCTCTGGTGAGGTCTGCTGCCTCCAGATCCCAGAAGTGCTAGCAATTCCTGAATTTTCATTTTTAAAATTTATTTTAATTAATTAATTATTTATTTTAATTAAAAAAATTTCTTTTGCCAAAGTATCTCTGGGATGGTGTTAAGTCTGAGCCAAGGGTGTTTGAATCTGCTTGTCAGCTACTCTAATGTCTGGGTAGATGGTTATCGATAATAAAGAGAATCTTGAAATGACTGTTCTGAAGCTGCTACTCCATTTCAATTGTACTTACTGTGAATCCATTGAAACAGGAAGAAATAGACCCAGCAGTAAGGTAAGCCTGTTATTATTATTATTATTTTTTGCTTGTTTTTGTTTTGGTCACAACAAACTGTGAAATGCTGCTTTCCCTATAGTTCAAATGCATGAAATCTGCAATCTTTCCACTTGATTTACGAAGGGCCCTTAATTACTGCTGTCATTAGCACCTACTGTTCAAAACAGTCTGGTAAAATGTACGCTTAGTCTCACCTCCAAGTCCCTGCTTGCTTGGTTTTAATTTTTTCAAGGGTAAGTAAAACAATAATCGCTCTAATAACAACAGTCGTTATGTGCAGAGAAATAAATAATATCCCAAGGTTTTTTGTTTTTGTTTTCTACTGCTTACTTCTGTTCACTGAAAATTCGGTACTTCGGTGCTGATGAGTCTCCCGGCAGGTAAAAGTGACTTGTCCTGGGGCTTGACAACCGTAGTTCAAACCCCGGTATCCACCTTAGAAGAAAGAAAAAGACTCTACAAAGCTGGCTTCTGATTTCTACACGCGCCGAGGCACTAGTTGCCTCCCTCTACCCAATAAGTAGATAAACGTAGTAAGAAAAAATTTTTTTAAGAATTTGGTTTAAGAGGGTCCTAGAGTTTGAGCAAGAGTTCGTGAGCACTAGCAAGGAACTTACTCTCTGGGTTTTAAAAACAAGTCACTCATTTGCCTTTTTCGTTCCGCATGGGTGGGAATGACAGCTGCCGGGAAGCTGCAATGTTTCTGCCTGGTCATGCACAGTTCTGCAATATAATGCATAAATGTATAACAACAACTTGGGCTAGCTGGATACCTCTCCCTGGGCAGGAGGAAACGCAGCCAGCCTGGCGCGTCCCCGCGTGCTCGTGCACGCGCGCGCACACACATACGCGCGCACCGCGCGCTTCTCTCTCACGCGCGCGCGTACACACACACACACACACACACACACACACACACGCGCACACACACACTCACACACGCGCGTGCGCGCGCACGGGTCAAAAGGTGATCCACTCCTGAGATTCCCCCCCAAGCTTTGCTTTCCCTCCTCCTGGCAGGTCCGGCTTCCTAGCCTGGGGAGCAGCTGGGCTGGGGGACAGGGAGGGCGGAGGGTGGCGGAGGGGGGGGGAGTGGCGAGGGAGGCGGGAGCCGGGTAGGTGCGCGCCGCGCCCGCTCCCGCCCGGGGAGAGTCCGGGCCGGGTTTTGCGCCGGGTCCCCGGGCTCGTCTCACGGCCTCCAGCCGCCGCCGCTGCCGTGTTTACTGAGCTCGCGCGTCCTGATATCACTCCGCTGGCATGGAGGAGGAGGAGGAGGTGGAGGAGCGCGAGGAGGAGGAGGAGGCGGCGGCGGCGGCGAGCAGTTGATCATTGTGATGGTGGCGGAGGCGGCGGCGGCAGCGGCAGCCTGGCCGAGCGTTAGGGGCTGCTCTCCGCGCGGCGTTTCGCAAAGGACTTCAGCGATCTACTTTTGCAGTCGCCTCGGACTGTCCATGTGTTTACTTGCCCCAGCCCGAGGACTCGATGTCTAGGCTCCTGTGAAATGCAACTGAGCAGCCAAAGTACTTTGAGAACACGGGGCGGCATAAACACCAAAACTTTTTTGTGGAAGGAAAATGCAATAAGCAAGCTCGCCGTTTTCCGATGCGGCGTGGAGTGAGTGTATGTCGCGCGTGTCCGCACTGGAGGCACACGCTTGTGTGTGTACATGGGGTGTGTTTTTCGGTACGTAGGGAGAAAATGCTTGCCAACCACCGGAAACCTCCTGGAATTTATTAGAAAATAATGGATTATTAAAAGGAGGCAGGCGAGGAGCGGATCTCCCCTTGAGTTGCAAGCCTATCTGCTGCCGGCTCAGTTTGTTGGGATTCTATTTGTTGATAGGTGTCTGATGGTATTCCGATAACACCCCCTCTTTCCTTCCCTCGATCTTTTACAGTTTTTCTTAAAGGAAACAACAACAAAAACCACCCCAAAATCTCTCCCCCTTTTTTTTCGCCCCGTGGGGATCGCTGTTTTCATCCATGTGCTTGCGTCTCCCCCGCGTTCCACTTAAACTATTTTAATCCTTGGACCCAAGGAGGAGGCTGATAGGGGGGGCGGATTAAAAAAAAGTTCTTCCAAAATAGTGTGCCCCGGGAGCAGGATGGGGGATTTTGCAGCCCCCGCTGCTGCCGCGAATGGTAGTAGTATCTGCATCAACAGCAGCCTGAGCAGCAACCTCGGCGGGGCCGGGATCGGCGTGAATACCACTCCGGCTGCTCCGAGTGGCAATCACCCCGCTGCCGGCGGCTGTGGCGGCTCCGGGGGCCCCGGCGGCGGCTCGGCGGCCGTCCCCAAGCACAGCACGGTGGTCGAGCGGCTCCGGCAGCGTATCGAGGGCTGCCGGCGGCACCACGTCAACTGCGAGAACAGGTATCAGCAGGCTCAGGTGGAACAGCTGGAGCTGGAGCGCCGGGACACCGTGAGCCTCTACCAGCGGACCCTGGAGCAGAGGGCCAAGAAATCGGGCGCCGGCACCGGCAAGCAACAGCACCCGAGCAAAGCCCAGCAAGATGCGGAGGCTGCCTCGGCGGAGCAGAGGAACCACACGCTGATCATGGTGAGGGCGCACTGGGGCGCGCGTTGGGGTCGGGGGCGTGGAGTTTCTGGCGTTGGGGGGTGTGAGGGTCTGATTTGCACCGGGGGGGGGGGGGAGTGAGGTGGGATGGAGACGAAGGGTTAACGTCAACTTTTCTCACGGTAAACGCTGTCGTTGACGCCGCTACCTGTTAATCCGTCAGGGTTGTCAGATTTGGGGAGGAGGGGATGAGAGAAGCCAGTCACGACTGCAAGGGGAGGAGGGAGCTTCAAGAGCGTTGGAGTGAGGCGCAGGAAAAGTTTCCCCCTCCTTGTCTTAGAAACGGATCCGAGTGAGAGTGAACCCGGGAGTAGAAACCACGCTGCTCCTCTCCGCGCCCCGCCTTCACCTCTCGCCGTGCCACCGCGCCTCCCCAGATCTGTCCCCTTTTCGCCCACCCCTCTCATCACATCCGTCGGCTGCAGGGAGAACCTGATGCCGTCGCACATTCTGAGCGGGCACCAGGCCCTTAACCCTTAGGAGGGAAAGGAAGAGTCCCTAGCTTCCTCTCCTTTGGGCTTGGGAAAGTCTGAGAGTTTTGTGAATGAACTTTGAAGTGGGTGAGATGCGAGCGAGGGTGGCTGCGCGCGCGTGCTCGTGGGGACGCGCGCGGATGCGGGGCGCGCGAGCGCTGCGCTCGCCGCTCGAGACCTGCGGCCGAGGCAGGCAGGGCAGGTGGGGCAGCCGCAAGGGGTCGAGAGGGACGCGGCTGGGTGGGAGCGAGGAAGCCAGGGCTGTGTCCTGAGCCTGCCACTGCAGCAAGGCTCGGGACTGTCCCCCATCTTCTCCTTCAACTAGCCCCCACCTCGCTCTCCGCCAACTTTGAGGCACCGGGTAATGAGCCCGGAGGAGTGGAGGGGAGCAGGGAGGAGAAAGGCTTAAATGGCCGGGTGGGTGGGTTCGCGGGAGGAGGCGCAGCCAATGGCTTAAGTGCTGGGTTGGGGGGGGGGGGGAGGAAGGGGCCAATCCCTCCCCTAACCCGGAGGGTGGAATCCTTTCTCTTATCTCCTCTCCCGGGTTCTCTAGCTTTCCTCCTAGGGAGAGGAGGAGGTGGAGGCAGGAAGCTTGGAAAGGTGTCTGCACCCCCTCCCCCCACTGTGTCTCCGAGTTCGGGCCCCGGGTAATGGCCATCTCCTAGGAGCGCGCCCTCGCTCCCCACCGCTCCTCCACCGGCTGCGTGGGGCCGGGCGCCGGACGCCCTCTCCGTGTGCGTTCTGTGCCTCGCGCACGTTCCGGATCTCCGAGCGCCAGGGGTGGTGCCAGTGTCGCCGGGCGCTCGGGCGGGCGGGCGGGCGGTGACAAAGAGCCGGCGTGGGGGAGGGGAGGCCGTGGAGCTCGCTCTCCCCCACCCCCCACCCCGCACGTGAAGAGGAACAATTTGTTTATCTTGGGCTTCAAGAATCCTTCCCTCCTCCCTGCTCTCCTTGGCCCCTCCTCCCTGCCCTCCCTCTTCTGCGCGCTCCAGCCCAGTCCCGCCGGCAGCGCCCTCCTCCTCTTCTCCCTCCCCGGCCTCCTTCTCCATCCCACCCCTCCGGCCCTCCCTCCCCTCCCTTTTGGAACGCGGCCGTGGGGGAGGGAGCGGGAGGCGCTTTGTCCGCCTGGCGGCCCTGCGCAGCCCCGGGGACCGCCCAGCGCCTCCGGCCCTGCCCCCTCCTCCGCCTCAGGCCACCAGCTCGGTGGGAGGAAGAACCCGGGTCCCAGAGTCTTCTAGGGAGCTTCTCGTTTACAAACAGGAAGCCTCAAACCACGGCCACACTGGCTTTTTCCCCCCGATTGTACCCTGAGCTGGAACGAGGCCGGCGTCTTGACTGTAGCTGGGGACCCAGGTGGCACCGGTATTCATAGCAGTCCTCCCTGCCCTCGCCCTCAGTCGTGGGAGGTTCACGTACGGAACCCAAGGCTGGAGTAGAATAAGCCAGGCATCAAGGAGTCCATCCTTGCTCACCCCCACCCCCCTTTAGTGTTTGCACACCTCCTGCTCTCTAATTGCATCGGAACGGACTTTTTGCGTGAGGTTCCAGTATTCCCTTCTTCTGACACAGCTTACGACCTTTGGGGATGGTACTGAACGACTGTAGAACAAAAGCCACAGTCCTTTTTAGCGACCTGGTACGGAGGCTAGAGAAATACAGAGTTAGGGACCAGAAAGTTTTGTCTCTGGGCTCTGTCCTCCCTTAGCATCCTTTGGTGGTGGCAGGAGGGCCAGATGGGGGCACCTCCATGCTAAGACACCCACAGGTAGAAGCCAGCCTGAGGGTACCTAGGAGGCAGGTCGCCCCAGCCAGGGTTTAACTTCAAAATGAAAATAGAAAGCTTATTTGAATAGAAGAAGACAACAGTTATACATTTCACAATGAACCCTACTTTAGTAAGTTAACAGCAAATAGACGTGAAAAACGATTGCCTAAAAATCACATTTTTTTTTTCTGTCAGTTTTCAATATTTTAGCTTATTGACTTCTAGAAATAGCAAAGCCATGTGCAAAACAGTTATATTCTAGCTTCGCCTGAATCATAAGCATCTCACGGGTGCCCGTGTGACGTACATGTGATGAGTGGAATGAAAATAAAGCGCTTTAATCCCAAGCAAAGACTTGTGTGTAGATTCTGTGCACAGAGAGAAAAATTAACATCGTAACCATCCTTTACGGGTTAAATTCCCCTGTAAAATAATTAGTTTCAGAATTCACATCCGCTTCTAAGATGCAAAAATACTTTAAGCTTAGCTTATCTATGAAAAAAAAAAAAACCCTTCAAGATGGGTTACTAAGAAGATGTTCCTTTTCGTTTTCTCAAATTGACTGCTGGATTATAGTGGTACTCCGGTGAGGCACAGAGCAATTAAATTTAGTTCTCGAATTGGACTCACTATTTGGAAAGCCCTAAAGAAAAATGATCAAGCCTAGCCAAACCACAGTGATGATAAAAATAAAAGCGAATAGGATTCTTTTATGTTTTATTGCCATTGTTTACCTTCTTAGGACCAATATGTCCAAAGCTCTAAATATCGATTGATTCTTTCTGCCTGGCTTGGGTTAAGGGGACAATCTAATGAGGGTTTTGCTGATTTTGATTTGTTTTCCTATCTTACACATTTACAAGCATAGGCCTGAAAGACACACACACACAAACCAGCAAGCCAAAAGCAGCCAGAGGTGGAAAGCAGCAATCTGCCGGTTCTAGATTGCTGTGGGTTCTCTGTAGTCTGGTGCACAGAGCAGGAATCACTCCTAGATTTGAACATACACACTACTTCAAGTGACAGGTCCTTTCTAGACATGGTAACCTCGATCCAGGCATCAGCCTCTCCCATTTCATTTTTACAGAGCCCCCCAAGACTCCTTGGTTCCTTGATGAGAGCTATTGACTTCAGGAATTTAAGAATCTCAATGTTTTCCAATGGTGTCTTTTCCCCAGACCTATTTCAGGTAGCAAAATATGTTCCTTGTAGCACTAGGAACAGGATCTGTCTGAGTCCAGTGTTAAGATACGTTTTGATTTTCAAACCCAAAGATTGATTGACTTGACAAAGATGTCATCAGAGACATCAGAAAGCACATCAATGTCATTTTGACAGTCTCAAAATGGCGGTAGTCTCACTCACCCTGGAGACCTGCACTGTGTCTGGCCTTTCCCTGTCCCCGTCCTCACAATTTATAGACAGTTTGGAGAGTGCGTAAATCTGTGTGACCCATGCTCTGAAGAGTTCAGCGCATAAAATTCATTTGATAATGTATGTATTAATCACTGAGTATTGGATGTAACTGTATCCCATCCCCAAATGTTCCCATCCATCCTTGGAATAGATCCAGGAAATGCCAATATACTAGCTCACTGCTGAACTTTCTTCTCAATGAGTCCTGTTTGCCTTTTAAATTTTTATGTTATTTTTGTGGTAACCTTTCCAGCTTTCCTGTCTGGCTGTTGTTGTGGGTGAGAGGGATGGATTTTGCCAAACCTTCCCACTGCCTGACCTAGTGTGTCTTAAGTTCATAGAAAACTCTGAACTTTTTATTTCTCCGTCCTCAACAATATGGTGTTCTTTGCTTTAAATCTCAGGAAGCATTGTTTTCAGGTAGCAATACATGTAATCCTGTTTTAGTCTTTGGCCATGGTACGTTTTATTTAGTGCAGAGTGGCCAGCAGTCAGCCCATAGAGTAGAACTTCACTTAGTTAATCATTAGTCATAATCTACAAAATGAGATTCAGGCAGAGTCCCTTTCCAGGTAAAGCTGATCCTCAAGTAGCTTTCTTGATACTCTCCCATCCTATCTTTCTAGAATCATGAGGACAAACTAGATATTTTTTAGATTTTTCTACCTCATTAATATAAGAGAAATGAGCATTTTCCGGTCACTGTAGGAGAGATGAGGATCATGGGCAGTCAGGTTTCCTTACATTGAGTTTCTTTCTACCTAAGCCTGTGAGACTCACAGTTTGCTGCTAGATTTCCCAACAGGGTTTTTCATGGTTGAGATAAGAATGCTTAGCAAGTGTTCCCTTGTGTTCCTGTACCCCTCTCCCCAGGATCTAGTGTAATAAAACATTTTGTATGGTACATAGTAATTTTGGGATGCATTCAAAGCACTTGGACTTTGCAGATGTTCCTTGAGGAGTTTTCTGTGCGTGATGAGTATTCTTTTTGTTTTCCAATACTTCTTTTGCTGTACTTTGTCCTAGACTTGATGATGGCCAAAGCCTGCCTTTTTAAATGCTACCCACCACAGAGAAGTGTGGAGTCAATCAAACATCCAACTCTAACAGAGACACAGATTGCAGACCCACTCTCCAGGTTCTCCTGTCTGCCTGAAGTCTCAAAGAGCAGTTCATGTTTACTCGGTTGAAGAACTCAGAATTGGGTGTGTGGCTACCTGCTTTCCTTCTCTGCCCTGCTGTGCTGGCCTTCTCTTTCTCTTGCTCTTCAGCACTTTTATCACAAACTGGGAGGGAGCCACAAGCAGAGGAAAAATTAACTCAGGTGCTTCTGGCTGTCACGACTCATGAGACAATTGGATATGACATCATTTTGGATTAGTGTGGATTTGATTTTATACACAGTGCTTACTCTTTCTTAGAATAAATAATATAGCATAAGCTGAATTTTCAGCTTTACTTATTGCATAGGACTGATACACAGTCTCTGTAGTACTTCACAGAAATTAAATTACTAATTGTATTTTAATTTGCATGACAATGTAGTTTTCATAGGTTGCCTTGTTATGGTAGCTTATTTCAAGGGTATAGCAGATTGCTATTAAATCAATAGTCTTTTGTGTCAACCACTTAGCAACTTCAGGCCCTATATCTTCCCTTGCCATGATATTTTGAGAAAAATGATTTGGTTTATTCTCCTGTTATTTCAAACTCATTTGACATTGGTATTTGAAGGCGCTAAGGGTGGGGGTGATTTACAGATGATTGCTAATAAGATTTTTGTTGTTACTGCTTTTTGTTTTTCTGAGACAGGGTTTCTCTATGTAGCCCTGGCAGTCCCTGAACTCCCTCTGTAGATGAGGCTGGCCTTGGACTCAGAGATCTGCCTGCCTCTGCCTCCCAGGGGATTAAAGGCGGGCGCCACCACGCCTGGAACTGGTGAAGTTTTAAGTCTTTCCAAATTAAGTTCTCATTAAGAAAACAGCATGTATCTCAAACAGACACGTCCGAAAGTTCATTATTTAGGTTTGCGAGATGGGAATACAGCTTCGGGTAATAGCTATCGCCAAGAAGTGATTAATTCCCCTTTACCTAAGCTGTTTTTATTTAAATCTAAAAACATTCAAAGAAAAAAAATGAAATAAGAGTGGATAAACTACTCATAAAATGCAGTTGAGGGCTTGCTGTTTAATAAATGCTTAGAAATCACAGGGTTCTGATAGCGGGGGCAACAAAGGAGAATACATTTTATTTTCATTTCTGAAGGCTAGCTGGCTGTTCTCTCCCACAAACGCTAGAGAGGTTCTTGAATCCCTTTCTCTATTTGAGAAAGAAGTTTGTGTTTAGTTCCCCGAGGGCCACATGGGCACAAGCCGGAGAAAAAGAACGACCCGAGACGGCTTTTGTTTGTTTGTTTTCAAAGCCGGCGTGCTGCTCTTGGGGAACTTAATAAAAACCACAAAAGTCTTGCAGTACTTCCTCCAACTTAAGGAAAGTGATTCCTTAGGGATCACTTAGGCTCCGCCTTTTAATTCTGTCAGACTTCCCATTGGCTGGGAGGGACCTTATGTTGAAATGGAATCTTTTAAAATACTAATAACTGACCTTCATCCCCTTCAGCATTTCCTTAACAACCAGAGAACACTTCAATGAAATATTTAATTTTACTCTAACAACTTCCAGACTTTCCTTTCTAACCCCTTAAACGCCTGTCCAGGTGGTTAGCATCTGGCTCTGTAATGTTGCTTGAATGTGGACCTTTCAGTCCTCAGCTGTGCCAGCCTTTGCTTCTGCCTAGGAGGAAAGGATTAGGGTAAGTGGTGTTTGCCGCCCGCCCCCTCCCCTCTCCCCCACCTCCGGACACTTCTTTCCCATCAGGGGAATGGGCTGGACTGCTATGCCTGCTTGTATAGCCAGCCAGCCCTTCATACCTGTGACTGGGATGGATGAGATGACGCCAGCTCTGAAAGATGAAGTCCATCCCTGTTTTCCTCACAGGGGTCAGTCACTTTTCTACCTTTGATTGACAGATGTCGGGTGTAGGAAGCCAGAGACTGTGACTGAATCTGTAAGGGCTGCTAAAAGCAGCTGGAGGGAGGTCAACTATGTAGAAAGACTGAGCAAATTCTGGTAGCCGGGAACAATAAACATGGAGGAAAAGATGGAGGGAAAATAGTGGGTCTTGTCATTTGCAGTTACCAACAGTGTGGTGTGGGTAGTTGGAGTTACCAGGTAAAGTGTGCTTTATCCTCATCCACACCTGACACTTTTGATTGTTATAATTTAGAGGTGCTACAGTTGTCTCCATGGTAGGAACCAGGCGTTTTGACAGGTATCCTGCAAATACCACTATGGTGGGTAGTTGAGGGGTTTTGTTTGTTTGTTTGTTTTTGTTTTAATTTGACACAAAGCAGGGTCCTCAGGGGAGAGGGAACTTCCACCAAGAAAAAGCTTCCTTCCATCAGATGGCCTGTAGGCAAGCCTATGGGCCATTGTCTTGATTGATGATTAATATGGCAGGGCCCAGGCTTTTGTGGGCAGTGTTATCCCTGGGCACTTAGGCCTAGGCTGTAATAAAAAGCAGGCTAAGCAAGCCAGAGGGAGCAAGTCAGTAAGCAGTGTTCCTCAGGCCTCTGCTTCAGTTCCTGCCGTGAGTTCCTACCCCAGTGTCCCTCCATGAAGGCCTAGAACTTGGAAGCTGTAATAACCCTTTTGGCTTTTGGTCACAGTGTTCATCACAGCAGTAGAAAGCAAACTAATACATCTTCACGATTAAGAATTCACCTGATCCAGAATGTTGTTGGTACTGCTGGGCTTGGGAAACCCTGCTTTGACCAAGAAGCTTCCGTGGAGGTAGGAAGGAGGGGTGGGGTGGGGATGGATTTATGTATGCCCTGTGATTTTACTCACGGTTTCTTTGTAACACATTTGTTGCTAAGCCACTGCAGGCAGGGCTGTGATGAGGTGGAAAGCCGGTGATGCTTGGGTTTCAGCTCTGTCCAACTCACTGGGGATTTTGTGGCTTTTCACTTCAGGAAAAGTTGCCGCTGTCTCCGTGCCTGTCTCAAAAGCAATGAGTGTCTTTCTCACACCTCATGGCACTTAGGATCGAATGTATCAGTGAGGCAAGGGTCTGCCACGCCCCTTAGCTGCGTTTTCATGATGGACTTTGGCTTTGCCCCGTTACCTCCTGCCCAAATGCACCCTGAGAATAGAACACCATGAGGCTTAAGCTAGCCCAGCCTCTGCATGAACTGAGGTCTAATGAGTTCGAAGTGGACCACTGCTACAGGTTGGACACTCTTGTAGCCACTGGAAACTCCATAGTGAAGGATACTCTTGTCCTCACTGGAGGACGAGAGAGCACATAGTTCAAGAAGTAGTCCTTGTGGTTCTGGTAGATACACTCATATTCCTGGGAGCAATAAACTAACATTTAGGAAAACCCCATGGATGATACATTCTTTCTATCTTCTAAGTATTGATTTCTATAGCAAAGCTTCTTCCCTCCCTCCTTTTTTGGAGGCAACGTCTCCAATAGCTTTTGCTGGCCTTGAACGCACTATGTACCTGAGGAAGGTTTTGAATTCCACCTTCAAAGTGTGGGATTTACGTGTGTGTGCTGCCACACATTGTGCTATAGTTCACATTTTTCCAAACAGCTGCTTTTAGGGCACGATCCACTGGCTTGTTGTGGTGGATAAGGGCGTGGTTGCTGAAGCCCATGGATTTCATTTTCACTTCCTTTTCCTTTCTGACTAGGTGGCACTTGTAGCGTGGTGGTCATAACTCCACGTGGGGGCTTCAGACAAAAGGAGAATGCTTAGCTGCAGGCAAGCAGGGAGGCGCTAGGGCTGGAAACGGTGCAGGTGGAGAGCTGAGGGTGGAGCGGAGTGTGTAGAGATGGAGGGGGTGAGAGGACCCCTGACTGAAAATATCTGAAGGGCTGTCGCTCAAAGAAAGGATGAGAGGTGCCCCTTTAAGACCTCAAGGGGGTAAACTGAGGATCCGTGCTTGACAGTTATTAGAAACCAGGTTTTGGTGTAATGTTTATTTTAAAAACCAATCTTGGGCTGGAGAGATGGTTCAGAGGTTAAGAGCACCGACTGTTCTTCCAGAGGTCCTGAGTTCAATTCCCAGCAACCACATGGTGGCTCACAACCATCTGTAAAGAGATCTAGCGCCCTCTTCTGTATACACAATAAATACATCAATCTTAAAAAAAGGATTTATTTAAATTAAAAAAAAAAAAAAAGAAAGAAAGGTGTCCCGAGATGGAATGGGCTGCCTTGGTGAGTGGCAGTGTTCCAGCAAGGGTTTTAGACTTGGCTGGAGCATGGGAGTGGGAGCAGGGCAGGGAGACTGTCTCGTTATTTACTTTTATGTCCTCGTGCTTCTGAAAGGACCTGTCTGTGACAGGAGGAGCTCAGAATGCTGCTTAAATATATTACTAAACCAAGGCAAACAATAAGAAAGGCCTGATTTCCTCCCTCAGGGCCATTCACCAAACCGTTCAGTCTCCATGGTTTCGTGCGTTTGACTTGTATTCCTGTCACCAGTTGTATGTAACTACGTGTTAGATGTTTTTACGTAATTGGACTCATATTGCATTATTATCCTACAATAAACCTTTCCCCATTTAAACAGATAGGTACTCTGCAGTTACACACACACACACACACACACACACACACACACACACACACGAGGGCTCAGTGGGTAAAAGTGTTTGCTGCTGAGCCTGGCGATGACCTGAGTTCAATCCCTGGGACCCACATGCTGGAAGGAGAGAACTGACCCCCACAAGTTGTTCTCTGACCTCTCCATGCACCACGAACACACGCACATACACAGAATAAATCAATCTAATTCAACAACAACAAACCCACCAAAATCAAAGTCTCCTGTGTTCCTGGCTGGCCTGGAATGCGCTAAGTGGCCAAGGATGAGTGTGAACTTCACGTCCTCCTGCCTCCACCACCAAAGTGCTGGGATTATGGGCATAGGTATGCCACAGTTATGGCTGATACAGCGCTGGGAATCAAATCCAGGGTTTCTTGCATTCCAGGCAAGCTCAAGACCAGCTGAACTCCATCTTCAGCCCTTCGTGTTATTATTTAGCCGTCTGCCTCATGAGGTAGGTGTTCCTGGAGCCTCAACTCTTCCTTTATGATGATTATGAATGTTCTACAATACAGTGTAAGAGCCCCTGTTGGTAGACACAGTGACTGATTTCTCTGTTTTGGTTTGTTTGCTTGCTTGCTTGTTTCCTTTTGAGGTGAAATCTCATATTCCCTCCTCAGGTTTTGGCAATTAAATATTGCGGTCCCCTTATCCACACATCCATTGTATACATTAAAAAAAACAATTTTTTTTTTCCAAAAAGGTAGTCATCTGTCATGCCAGTCTCTGTCCCTTGTCCCCTCAGCTTCTGTACTTCATTTCTTGTGCTAAGGATTGAACCCAGGGCCTTCTGCATGAGAGTTGAGTGCTCTACCACTGAGCAACACCCTTAGTCCTTTTTAGGACCTTAGTGAGTTTTAAAGGTTGTGTCTTACAGGGATGATGTTCTTTCTCTTCTGTTGTCCTAAAGTGGAGGCTTCGGCCCAGTCCATGGCCCTCTTTGTGCTTGTTGGTGTTGTGCTTCCCAGGCTGGGTTGGGTGGTGGTGGTGGTGGTGGTGTGTGTGTGTGTGTGTGTGTGTGTGTGTGGTGTGTGTGTGTGGGAGGGCCGGGGGTGAGTTGGCCCAGTAGTACCTGGGGTGTCTATGGTTGTGCATTCAAGTGGTTGAAATCTTAGTTCTGTGAGCTGCCATTTCCTGCGGGTTAAATTGCCCTGACTAATCTAGTCGTCTGTGTAATGTGGTAATAACAGTTGACCAGCCAGCTCTGGGAAATGCTGGAGAACAGACTTGCCCTAGCCCTCTAGCAGTGATCACTTAGACAGAAGTCCCAACACTTTCTGTCACGCTCCGACATGACCCCTCCGTAATTGTGGCCACTTGGACTTGCCTTTGCCTGAGCAGCCTTCTGACATGAAGCAATTATACTCTGTGTTTTCACCATGGCTGGAGCGTTCTTTGCCACTGTGCTATTGTGCCTTCACTGGGCTGCAGGACCTCTCTTGGCAAGCTTGTCTGAACAGCCCCATTTTCTACAGAACTGTGTTCTCCCAAGGGGAAGGCCTTGTCTGCCTGGCTTTGCCTGGATGGAGGCAGATCAGTTTGAACAGGGGCCAGACTCGAGGAACGTGGCCTTGCCAGGCTCCCAGTTCTGACGTCTCCTGGCCTCACATACCTCTGACCTTGGGTGGCTCTCTCTTGTCTGCTTTACCACCCGTCTTTGTCAGGGTGACGGTAGGACCTGAAACCTGAACAAGGTGTGGGTGGCAGAGATATGACCAGAGAAATAAACCAGAGGTGGTAAGATAACTGGGGACCTGTTCTTTACCTTCCTCTTCCAAGTAATTCCAGCAAACTAAGCATTGTACGTCAGCTTATAACTACAATACCCGGTAGCTACTTCTGTGTGTGCAGGTTTATGTGTGCCTGGGTATATGCATGCACACAAGTGTACATGCGTGTGGAGGCCAGAGGACAACCTTGAGAGCCATTCCTTGGGAGCAGTCTACTTTTTGTTGTTTTGTTGAGACAAAGTGTCTTAGTGGCCTGGTAACCCCCAAATAATCTAGACTGGCTGGCCATTGAACCCCAGGAATCTACCTAGCACTAGAATTACAAGCACACTATCCTGTGGTGGCTCGCTCCTTCCTTCCTTCCTTCCTTCCTTCCTTCCTTCCTTCCTCCCTCCCTCCCTCCCTCCCTCCCTCCCTCCCTTCTCTCTCTCTCTCTCTCTCTCTCTCCCTCCCTCCCCCTCCCCCTCCCCTCTCAATGAGGGTTCTGTGAGCTTGAACTCATGTCCCCATGTTTGCAGGACTAACATGCTACCTGCTAAGCTAGCCCCCCAAGTCCATTTAGCCACTTTTTGCCGAACCAAAGTGTCTGGCTAGCTAATGCAGCCATGTATTCAGTGCAGGTTCAGGGAAGGGCTTCACTACCAATACCTCTTTTCCTTTCAGTAGCTTACGTGGTGAGAGTTGCTGTGTATGCAGAGTGAGGGAGTTCTCTCCTCACTGTGAGTGAACCTTGCACATCCAGCATCACAAACAGAGAGAGTCTTGGGGTTGCTGCTGGACAGTGGCGTTCCGACCCCTCTGCCTTTCCCCTAACTATCTAGTTAAGTACTTGTTCCCCTAGGCGTGTGTCTTTTCTCTTACTTGCTTTTGGTGTTTCTGGGTCTGGGTTTTCTTATGTTGGAGGTTTTTCCCTTCAAGATGACTTTCACCACATACAGGGTACACAGATGTCTTGCGTTGGGTGTGAAATAGAACCTTTACCAAGGGCGTGGTGACCCGAGTGTTTTCCATACTAGTTATTTCATAGCTGCCTGATTATAATAAAACACATTTTCAAAGGCAATTGAGAGTATTCCTTTGTTGTGATGAACGGCTAACTTCTAACCCCTTAGAAAACATTTACTTCCTAAAGAGACCAGCTGTAAAAATGACCGGATTATAGAACTCTAAAAAAAAAAAGATAACTTAGAAAAAGTAGGCGCTTCAGAAATGTTTAATTTGTTATTATTTTTGAAGAAAGCTGTGTTTGGGGTTTGAGGCTAATCTTGAGGGAACAGCTATAGAGAAGTTAAGTAGGACCAAATGGGGGCATTAGTGTTAACTTTCATGCAAATGCATCTGATTTATGTCCGGTTAACACAGAGTCAGCTTTAGGGGTACTGACTGAAATAAATGAAGTCAACTCTTTTGGTTGTTTATTCTTGAGTGTAGGTGCCCGGTCCTGTCCTCTGCCTCTGGGGGAGCAGAGTGGGTGGCTGTGAGAGCAGAGGCCTTGGCTGAGCCCCCAGGTGTTGTTTTCCTTCAATCAGCTCAGGCATTTCCTCACCTTGGGGTGATGTGTGTAGATCTTTCACATCTAGCCGTAGCCCCTTAGCCCCCACCCCCCCTCAGATTCCTGGATGTTGGGTAAACAGCGGCTTTTACACAAGAGGCAGCTTTCTCAGTTTAGAAGTTGTTATGGCTAAATGGTTGAAAATGTGTTTTGTAGCTTCACTAGGAATTTCTCAATGGTTTGCAGCTGCTATTGAATTTTTAAAAACAACGTTCCTCTTCCGTAATGAGGCCTGGAGAAGATTGTTTCAGATTTGGACTTGATGCTACCTCCTCAGAACGTGCTGCAGGAGTATTTGAGAAAGTTTTTGGTAGTGACAGCAAATGAGCAGAAATAATTTTCACACGCAAGTTTTATTTATCGGAATGGAATAGATCTGTAGCCCACAGTGAAGCCAATGCAAAGAGCATTTTTGATGGTGACAAAGGAGGCTGTTTAGGCAGCAGATGTATCCGGCACCCAGGCTGTTGAAATCCAAGAGGTGTGTTTTCAGCATTTGGTTTGATCTCATTCTTAGGTTTAAAGGACCGATGGGAACCATTCAGGGGCTTTTGAGTAACTTTCAAATTTGTGGCTAAGGTTGGAATTGGAACATTCCAGAATATGTAACAATAGTCTAATGGTGGTATGTGCTTTTCAGAAGCTGGCCTTCATTCCCTCCTCTGGGGCTCAGGTTGTTTGTGTTAACTGCTGTGGTAGACTGCACATTGATATGTCCTCAGAGTGTCAATGTCCTGCAAATCTGAGAAGTTTCCTTGCCTCTCTACTCCGGAAACAGCTCCTGGGATTGGCTCTTGGGTGTGGGCACCGCCATATATGGACGAGGAAAGGGGACTGGCAGCCTGTGGTCTCCTTCACAGGTCGTTTTCATTCCGTTAGCAGAGAGAGTGGATGCTTGGGATAATTATTTATGGCTGTCTCCCCCCCCCCCCCCCCCCCCCGCAATGCAACACACACACACACACTTCCCTCGCCTTCGTCAACTTTGTGTTTATGATACACGGAAGAGCAATAGATTGGAGGAGAGATAATTACCTCTGACAGACTTACAGAACCGCGTGAGAGGCAGCAACTAGAAGACTGCCTCCAAATCCTCTGGGGAGATCGAGCCACACGAGAGGGTCTCCCTTGTCAAGAGTCAGAGCCTGAGAGGTAGTGCAGGTGATAAAAACGAAGCAATAATGTCCGTGATTTTCTTCTTCAAGTCAGACATTTTTCATAGTTTAACAATTTCGCCCTTTTAATTTTCAAAATGGGACGTTTCCGTGGAGGAATTCAAGGAACTTGGTACGAGAGGAAGAAATAGCAATGCAGCTGTTGAGGTTAAAATCCGAGGCTACGCACTGCGCCCTTTAACGTCCCATAACTGCACATTATTTTTGAGGACACTAACAGCCATCTGATTGTAAAGAATGGTTTTCCTTTCACTTTGGTGGCTCATATAGTTGGGGACGTGACCTTCAAGAATATGATTCAGTGGGCATTCACCTGACTTCCTCCTGGCCCTCCCAATGTGGGCCTTCTTTACAACGGTGAATAGTCTCAATGTCTGTAAAAGAGATTCATGGTGGGGTGGCTTACCCTACTATTGTCTACTAATTTTCTAATTTCTGGATTAATAAGAACACTTGGAAGCAAATAAGAGCTTGGGCTCTGGGCTTACAGCTCAGTTGGCAGAGTGCCTGCTTACCATGCGGGAAGCCTTGGTTTGATCCTGAGCACCATATAAAACTGATCCAGAGAGACATACCATGCCTATTATTAGCACTTGGGAGGTAGAGGCAGGAAAAACACAAGTTCTGGATTATCATTGGCTAATTGATGAGTTCTTGTCCATCCTGGGATATATGTGACCCTATCTCCAAAAGAGAACAAGACAAAACAACAACCAGGGAATTGGTGAGACGGCTGAGAGGTTAAGAGCACTGATGCTTTTCCAGAGGACCCTGGTTCGAATCCCAGTACCCACATGATAGTTCCCAATCCTCTGTAACTCCAGTTCTGGTGAATCTGAGATGCTGTCTTCTGGCCTCCGTGGGCACTGCATGCAGTTGGGGCATATGCATACATTCAGGTAAAGCACTCACACATAGGGCAAAACCAAAAAAACCTGAGAGAGAGGAGAGAGAGACAGAGAGAGAGACAGAGAGACAGAGAGAGACACAGAGATATGGAGAGAGAGAGATGGAGAGAGACAGAGAGAGAGAGACAGAGAGACAGAGAGAGAGACAGAGATGGAGAGAGAGAGACAGAGAGAGAGATATGGAGAGAGAGAGAGAGAGAGAAAGAGAGAGAGAGAGAGAGAGAGAGAGAGAGAGAGAGAGAGAGAGAGAGAGAGAGATCCTTCAAGACAGAAAGTAAATAGGTTTGGAATTCCGTCTCCAGTTTTTCTGTGGTTCCTCCTTGGTGAGCCCTTATCCACAGTGGAGTTCCTCACAACACACGGGGAAGAGATGGAGGGGGTTTAGCTAGAATATTCTCAGAGAGCATGCCTTATTGCTCAGAAGAGAAAGGGGGCTTTTTTGTCGAATTTCACTGAAGAAGAAAATGCTTGCACAGTGTTTATAGTCCAGTCGATCTGTCTTTGCCCATGGCAGCTCTCAGCAGCAGGGTCTCCACACAGTGACTAGAGAATTCTTTGAAGTGGGTACTCCCAGAGAAGAAAGGAAAAGCCAAAAGGTTTGCATTCCCCTATAAATTAAATCCCGTGTCAATGGGGATCAGAGTGAGAAACTTTAAATGTCCAGTTTTTCCTCCTGTCCACACAGAAAGCCGCCTCCATTCACCTCCCCCATGCCCCATGAATGAATGTTAAGTGCTTTGGTGCTTACTACCTGATAGGAGGAAAGGCCATTCATTCACTAGGGCTGGATCAGGAGGGGCGGGAGACGCCATTTTCCTCCCTGTGCGCTCAGCTAGGTTACACTGAAGTGAATTCCAAGAACAGTCATAAAAGAGTAAAAACAGTTATAAGACAGCTACCAGATCCACAGCTCTGCAGCCCTCAGGACCGGAAGACAGGCCTCTGTGTTGTGGCAAGACAGCATTGCTGACCATATGGTGTCATGGCAGGCCAGTTGTGGAAATCAGTGGCTGGCTTTTGTTTGGGGAACTCGCTCAGCCGTGGGTCTGTGGTAGCTCTCAGGGACTTCCTGTTTCCCTGGCGGGCGTGCTCTTGGCCCCAGGCCAACCTTGCTGTACTATGGCAGACCGGGCCCAGGAGCTCATGTTTGCTGATCTTTCACTGTTTCCGACTTCGGTCAGTCATCAGACCATTTGTTCCACAAGTAGACACTGGGACCGTTTCTCACAGTAGCTCAGGGGCCACGCTTCAAAGAGAACATTATTATTATTATTATTATTATTATTATTATTATTATTATTATTATTATTTTTACATGCGTATACACGTCTGGTTTCCCAGATACTCAGTCCTGCTGGAGAAAGTGAAAGTGGTTTGTGTTTTGAACATTTTTCAGAACTTTTCACATTACGTCCTCATTCCTAAGGCTCCACTAGCTATTAAGACTAGAGGATGCTAGAGGCGGGGCTCCTGGTACAAAAAAAGAGAGTGAGTCCCCATCTATCTAGTTTTTACACAACGGGCTAAAACAGGCCCTATGCTTAGCCTGGGTCTATTTTTTGAATGTGTGAAGCCGGCATGTGTGTGTGCGCATAAAAAGGCTAATTAACTCCACTCTCTCCTGGAGAGGTCTCTTCTGCCACGCCGTTGGCTTGTTCACAAGGCCAGTTTCTCTGTCATCCCGAGTCCTGGATGGCTTCAGTCTCTCTCAGTTAGGGCTACCCATTCTGGCTCCTTTTTTTTTTTGCCCCCCAGATATGTGAATGTTTGCCGAAGGACACATGGTCCTGAGGAGGTTCTTTCAAACACAGCAGAAGGCGAGACCCAGCGAGGCTCACACTCCATGAGGAGAGGCTGTAGCCCATGCTATTGTGCTCCGTGAGGGAGAATATTTTTATTCCAGGAACTGAAAGGAGGAAACGGATGCCACTCACACTTTGATTGAGGAGCACCAAATGCCACCATATTCTTGGTCTCTATGGGACTTTTGTCCTTTTTCATGTGTGTGTATTCATGTTTGTCTGTCTGTCCATCCGTGTGTGTATGTGTGTGTGTGTGTGTGTGTGTGTGTGTGTGTGTGTGTAGACCAGAGGTGGCTGTTGGGTGTCTTCCTCTATTGCTGTTTATATCTTGAGGCAGGGTTGCTGATACCACAGTCTAACCAATCAGCTTGCTTCAGGGATCATCTGTCTCCACCTCCAGCGTGCTAGACTTACAAGTGGGCTGTCCCACTCGCTGGGCCTTTATGTGGGCACTGGGGATTTGAACTCAGGTCCGCATATTTTGTGGCAAGGGCTTACCCACTGAGCCATCTCCCTAGCTCCTGTAAAACTGGTGTCCAGCACCTGCAAAGGTTAATTGGGTTAAGTGGATTTCTTTTTCTCATGAACAAATGTCACTACAAGGCCAATGCTGATGTTTCTTAATTATACATATATATATGTATATGTGATCTCCTACTAATGACTAATCAGAGATTTTTATTTTACACACTGGGCTATGTGAGAGGAATGGATATATTTTTCACCTCATTCTTTCTACTTTTCATTATTGGCTTTGAAAAAACATTGTTTTTAAGTTCAGAAAATTGGTGTGCTTGTAAATCTGCTGTTTGTGAGTTTGTCCTTGCTATGTTAAGTCAGGCTTCAGGAACTGTTGTACCTTGTCCTGGGAGTGATTCAGAATATCCTGAGGCAAGGCTGGGTACACTGTTCTGTCGGCTTGCTCATTGGTTTGTACCAGCAACTTGTGTGTGAGCCTCTCCTTGGTGGTGCATTCGTGTAAGTAGTCCCTTGGGTCTCCTAAGCTGGGTGAACAGGCTACCCGATTTCCTTCTGTACCCTGTTCTTCCTGGTTCTCCTGTCACTATCAGGACTTCTAGAGGGAGAGGAAGAAAGATGGCGGAAGACATGGCTGGTATAAAGACAGCCAAAAGGGACGGATGGAAAAAGTAGGGAGAAGAGGGAAGAAAGGGAAGAAACTACTGAAATTCTGGGGTCTTAATAAGGGGTGACATTTCCAACATTTCCAAAGACGAACTATTCTTGTTTCCTTGGAATTTCTAAGTATCTTTTCAGTGTGTGTGAGTGTGTGAGACTGTGTGTGCGCGTGTGTGTGCATGTGCGTGTGAGTGTGCGCGTGTATATGTGTGCGTGTGTATATGTGTGCGTGTGTGTATGTGTGCATGTGAGTGTGCGTGCACGTGTGTATATGTACGTGTGTGTGCGTGCGCGCATGAGTTTGAGTGTGTGTGTGTGTGTGTGTGTGTGTGTGTGTGTACATATGCCATGGAGTGCATATAGAGGTCAGAGGATGACTTTTCAGGAGTTGGTTCCTCTGCATCCACCATGTATATTTTGGGACTTGAATCCATGTCCTCAGACGTAGTGGCAAAATGCATTTCCCCACCATCTTGTCCAGCCATAAGTTTGTAAATATCCTTACAGTCATTTTATATTTTCAGAATGCTAGCAGATATTCCAGCTATGCAGCACATTTGTGAGACAAATATAGCAAGACCCTGCTCACTTTCCAAGTGGCCGAACAAGCAAGTGGCCAGACAACCCTGGAGCTGCCTGTCCTGCCTATGGCTTAGCTGCTCCAGTGGGGAGGAAGAAATCCGAATCTGGGAATCTAACTGTGTTGTCTTTATAAACTATTAAGAAACATAATCTTTGGGGATTCTTAGGACAGTTCAATTATACGTATAAAAAGAACCCCTGTGCCTTAATGAAATTTGTATTGTAATTATGTAATACCTAAAGGACTCCTCTAATTGAGTTTTAGGGGTGCTTCTTAGCACTGTGGCTGGCAAACATCACAATCCCATTCACTTTGTGGTCCTCTAATTGTTGTCCCAAACATTCACAAAAGGCCCTGTGATTCAATTATGAGACTCTTCTGGGGACTGTGTAATTATATAGTCTGTAGTTATCATCTTAAAGTACAAGGGACATTAAAGCCAATATGATAGTTCAGTGGTCCATGGTCATTATCCTGTGATTGACAGCACAAGTTCCTTTGGGCCATGCTATCTATCACTGTGATAAGAAAATGAATTTGGGGGGGAGGGGCTGGGAAAAGTTTATCTACTACTTTTCAAATTACACAAATTTTATTATTTTTGAGACAATGTCTCTTTCTGTAGCTCTGGCAGGCCTTCAATTCCAAATCCCCCTGCCCCGGCCTCCTGAGGGCTGAATTACAGGCGTAAGCTACCATGCCTGGCCTGGGAACATATTTTTGACAGTCAGTACTCACAACTTTGAACTGAGCTCACTGAGACCATGTTAAGCAACTGGTGGGCAGCTTCTATCTGAGTAAATTCAACAAGAAGCTAAAGACCGAGACCCCAGATCTCCAAAGTTTACAATTATAGACGGGGATGTGCAGTTTTGTCTCACACAGATGCCAAGAACAATACAGGAAAATATGCCGAACGTGGGCATACCTAGTCATCTTGGATGAAAGGTGTTTCTGGGGATGTTTGTACAGCACCGAACTCTGGCTGCCTGCTCCCAGGACCCTCAGGAGGCTTTTCTTGCAGACTCTGCTTTCTTCCAGTGCCCTTTAAAGTGGTCACCAGCTCTCAATAGCAATTGCTTCCGAGTACTGTTCAAACAACCCTGACACGGGTCCCTTGGTATATCATTACCTGCTCTCCTATTTAACCTTTTTCTAATAGCCTCCCAAACTCCTGAGTTTTCAGGTGATGCGGACAAAGTTATAAGATGCTTTTTTCCCCTTGCCTGCACAGCTGCAACGGCCGGAGTTACCGGTACATGGCTCTTCTGCCTTCTCTTTGTCTTTTGAGTGGAGTACTGGATCTCATGTCACTGTGTTCATAAGGACCCTGGTCATCCACTCCTTCCCGCCTCTCTCTCTTGCTTAGCCCTATTCTTACAGGAGGGCCAGGTAAGGAAGTTCCTCTCCCTTTCTTGGGCGTTCCTTTGTGTTTGTTTATTCGTTTTATCTTATGGTTATTCATTTTATCTTATGTGTGACTGTCTTGCTGGCATGTATGTCTGTACACCATGTGCATGCTCGGTGCCCATGGATTTCAGAAGAGGGCATCAGATCCCTCTGGCCTTGAGTTTTAGATGGCTGTGAACCACCATGTGGGTGCTGGGAATCGAACTGGGTCCTCTGCAGGAGCAACAAGTAGTCTCAATCACAGAGTCCTCTCTCCAGCCCTTCTTTGCTGTTCTTAAGCTCCACACTGAGGCATGTGTGTCGAGACCAGGGCAATTAAAAGCTGTAGAGCAGGACCAGGCAGTGGGGGCACACACCTTTCATCTCAGCACTCAGGAGGCAAAGGCAGGCAGATCTCTGTGAGTTCGAGGCCAGCTTGGTTTACACAGTTCCAGGACAGCCAGGGCTACACAGAGAAACCCCATCTCAAAATAATAAAACAACAACAAAAATATAAAAGCTGCAGAGTTGTGGGCAGGCCTGACAACATCAAGGATGACTCTGTTGTGTCGGCTCCATCCTGGCAGCCTCTGTGGTAAGCAAGACCTGGGTGCCCAGTTGCCCCAGCATCTTTAGAGAGAGGCTGTTTTTCTTATGAGGAGAGGCATGTGGAACTGATGACATCATTATGTCCCAGATAGAAACTGCAGACAGTGAACTCAGGAGATAAAGACGTGAGTTCAAGTCCCAGACCTAGGTTTTTAAAAAAGCCAGTCATGGTAGACAGGACAGCATACACTTGTGATCCCAGCCTTGGGGTGAAGGAGAAAGTTAGGGCCCTGGCACCAGCCAGCCTCATGACAGATTCCAGGCCAATGAGAAATACTGTCTCAATAGACAAGGTGGACAGCTCCTGAGGAAGGACCACTGAGTTTGTCCTCTGCCCTCTGCATGCACACATGCACTTATGTACACACACACACACACACACACACACACACACACACACCCTCCCTCCACACACACCAGAGACAGCATCAGGAGACAGACACAAGGAATGTCTACTCTGAGTGAAGGCCAGCGGTGGATGGCGTAGGCTGCAAATGCCCTTACCCCGCCACCATCATCAACTCTGATTGCCGCCCCTGAACTTGACCGTGACAGTGGCTTAGGGGGATGAGATGGCTCCAGAGGTGAGAGCTACCAGGGAAGAAGAGAAGGGGGTTGGTGAAATAAATCAAAACAGAGAATGCTTGCAGACATTGGGATATTGACTGTTCATTAGCAAGAATTGATTTTTTTTCCAGTGGGGAGAGGAAGTGTCCCCCCCCACTCCACCCCACTTTTCTTAAAGACAGCTTGTGGGAACTCCACTCGGCATTCCTTTCTGGAGGCCTGTTCCTGGTTCCACACAAGTCCCAGGCGCCTTGCCCTTCTGCAGGTATTCAGGAAGCAGCAGCTTGTGCAGCTGCAGATGCGGAACCCCACTTTAAGCAGAGTGCTTGCGCCCCATTTTCTGCTCCCCTCACCCCGTCCTTCTCCCGAGGACTGTGGACCCTGTGCTCTGTGGTGTCATACACAGGGACACCACAGCCTGTACGGTCTCAGAGAAGGTCTGCTGTGCTAATGGCTTGCCTCTTCTCTGGGTTTCCCACTGCAAATCCCCTGGCCAGTGTCTTCCTTTGACTGCTGTGGTAATCTGTGTCACGTACACAGAATTTCTGATGATCACGTATAAACCATGTTCCCGCTGTCGAAGCTGATGTGGCCCTCACTGCCACCTGGGAGAGGCAGTTTAGTTGAAGGAAAAGTGTATTACACTGAGCCAGGGACTCAGGTTTCCTTCAGGTCTGTCACTCAAACTGGGTGACTTTGATGGAGTCACTTAATTTCTGAGGACCACAACACTCGTGGCTTGATCGGATTGATCTGTCGGGCTTCTTTACAGTAAATGAGAAACAGGTTCGTGGCTGCGGATGGCAATTAGTTGGCAGAGTGCTTGTCTGACATGCATGAACCTCTGAGCAAATGGCTGAAAACCTGTCCCTCTAGAGTAAGGTCAGGAGTTCAAAGCCACTGTGGCTACGTAGGGCGTTCTGGGCCAGCCTGAGTTACGTGAGACCCTTTGTATAGGAAAAACAAACATAAACCCAATTTATGACATGCAAGATTTTGGTAATACGTATCCGGGCCATATTGCTGTAACTCCCCAGAGTGCCTATAGCCTTCACCACTGAGCCCAGTCAAAACAACAACTCTTACTCAAGGGACTAAGGGTGATATCCAACAGACCATACTTAAACTTTTCTCTCTTTCTCTCTGTGACAGGGCTCACATAGCTGAGGCTAGCCTTGGAACTCACTGTGTAGTCTCAGCTAACCATGAACTCCGATCCCCCTGCCTCCACCTGCAGACTGCCAGGATAGGTGAGCACCAGGGCCCCTGGCAATACTGTTAGTTTGTTTTGGACAGGCAATGATCCTGGGCTTCATCACATGCTTCCGTTGCAGTCTCGGGGCTAGTATCTTCCAGGGCTCATATCTTCCAGCGCCTTCCCTAGGCCTGCACACCTTTCATCCAGGGACTTACGATTTCTTTCCCCATTGTTTAGCCAGTACTTCTGCTTCCAAGAGTGACGCCAAAGCGTGCTTGTAAATGCCATTTCTCAGTGGTTTGTACGTAAACCCCTTCTTTCCATAAAGGCAAGAAACAGCTCAAGAGTTTTATGCTTTTAAAAACCGTTAGTATTCAAAGTGCATCATATAGACCCCTGCAGTAGATATGAAAGTGACCTTCAGATGGCTTTTCAGACTCTCAGTTCCTTACCGGTAGCCTCTTTCAAACAATACTGATCATACCTGTTTGGACTTCCTTTCTTTCTTTAGAAAATACGTTTTGTTTTGTTGAGAGAGGGTCTCATATATTCCAGGCTAGCCTCAAGCTTGCTAGGTAGCCTAGGATAACCTTGAAATTACTGTCTTCTGGTTTTAACCTCCTAATGCATGTTTGGAAGGATAAAATTGTGGGTATGGCCCATGAGAAAGCGTGCAGGACTCACCATGCCTACAGAAGACGTGGGCAAAATAAATAAACACAGATGTTGTTTCTTCACTTTTTGAAGAGGTTTAGCTTCTTAGCAGGTGGGCCAGCACATTTTCTAATTTAATGAGGAATCTGGGGCAATGACTCAGTATGTAAAAAGCTGGCCACACAGGCCTGAAGACCTGAGTTCAGATTCCCCCGAATCCGTGGGAAGCTGGATTTGGTAATGTGTGCCTGTGATTCTAGGCTCTGTAGTGAGATGGGAGGCAGATAGAGAAGAGTCCCTGTGAGCTTGCAGGCCACCTAGCCTGGCGTGTTCAGTGGCAAATAATAAGTGACCCTGCCTCAAAGAGGGCAAGGACCAACATCCAAGGTTACCCCAGACTTCCACACATGTCTGTGGCATATCCTTATCTGTACTCACATGAGCCTGCACACGAACACACACACACACACGCACACACACACACAGATTTTAAAGAATTTCCTACTTTAGCATGCTTGTATTATCCCCATAATACAACATCGAGCCCTTTTCTAAAATGCTGTGTCTAGCTCGCCTGTTCTGAGGACACAGACTTTTGCCCGTCTGTAGTGGTCTCCTTGGTCACACATACCTTTTCCCTAGGATCTCTAAATCAAAGTCAGATTGGAGAACAAGTATATTGTTTTATAATCCCCAAGTGTACGGGGGAGAGGGGGTTGTCTCTGACCAAATTCAAGGAAGTTGGTGGAGTTTAGCGTCTGTTCTTTGCTTGGCTGTTGCCCAGGTGGTACTTGGATAAGCGATGTGTCCCAGGCTCCAGCTGAAAAACAGAACACTTGACGTTTGCCTGCCTGTAGTGTCTGCGTGTCTCTGGTGTCTGACGTCTTCAGCCAACACTTAGTTTTGTGTGTGACGGATGCCTTTCCTGCCGCCGCAGAGTCACAGAACAGTAACAAGTCTCACAGGTTCTTTTCTGTCCTAAATGACCGGCTGAGCCTTGGCTCCCATAGTTGCCCTCCTGGTGGTGCATCCCCCCTTCCTTTTCTGGGTTTCTGCCCTCTGGTTCGTTCACTGGCTCAGCCCACCATCGCAGTGGTCCTGGGAAGTAATGGTACACAGCCCTCCCTAGTCTTTGGCCTTTGCCTCTCGGTGATAAACACTATAGTCAAAAATCAATTCTGTTTTAATTTTTCTCAAAAGTAATTGTTTCAAGCTACATAGGGTATGGCTCAGGGCTAGAACATATTCCTAGCATGCAGGAGGCCTGCGTGTGATGCCCCAAACCGTATAAAGTAGAAAGAAAGCTCATGCAAGAATCCAGCAGTGCAGGGACTGAGCAGGATCCTCCGTGTAGAATGTTGGCTTGACTTTGAAGCCGGAGTGTGGTTGAGCAAAGGCTGTCGGTGTGTACAGCATCCAGGTAGCTAGCTATTGGCATTCACCATGGCCTGGAACCTGGGGTTCCCATGATGCTAGATATGAAAGAAGTCACTGACCACATTGAGAGCTTGGGTTTCCAGAGTACTCACTTGCAAACGGACACTGTTTGCAGTACTTCATAAGGACTGTCCCTTTACTTTTACAGTGTCGCCTTGTGGCTGATGTAATTATTATTCCCATTGCAAAAGAGAGGCTCCTGGGTCTCAGAGAATTCCAGTTGCTTGTCATGGCTCATGAGTGGGAGAACGCAGGAACAAGTCTGTGTGACTAGTGTGCACAGTTGCCTCTGGTGATGGTCCAATGAGGAGACTTAACAGTTTGGGGACTCAGGAAAGCTTCCTTCTAGTGTCACTGGAACAAGTTGGGGGAACTCATAGATATCTCCCCCTGGCCCCCAGGTTCTGGTTGTTATCACTGTCCTCTGACGGGTGTCTCTGCTCTAACCTTCAAGTTGTACAGGTGTCTGCTGTGTCGCTGGTCCTACCTGTGGTCCACTTGCTATGGTAGGTCTCATGGCTGGTCCAATCCATCAGTTCCCTCCGCTCTTAAAGTGCCAGAGTCCAAATTCTGTTGGCTTTTGAGCGTATACTCAGAGGACCAGAGCCAATGATCCTAAGTGCCAGATCCTGTTTTCAGTGCTGACATGTGTGCTCAGCATGCATCCTGAGCAGAGCTGACACTCCATTAGATGGACAAACACCCAGTAGATCCCCGAGGACACTTGACTTAGTGACTGTCCACGCACGTGGCACAAAGGTTCCTGTCTGAGTTCAGTGGTCTCTGCTGCTTCACCCATCTGTGGTATCTAGAGCCTTCTGGAGCCTTTGGGGATTTCTTTGCTTTTGTACCTTCCTGGGTAATGAATGCTCCCTTTGTAAAGAAGTGGTCTTGCCTTTTCAGAGTTTTTGTAAAGAAGTGGTCTTGCCTTTTCAGAGTTTTTGTAAAGAAGTGGTCTTGCCTTTTCAGAGTTCTAGGGAATTCTTCACAGTCAGAGGTAGGAGGAGCAGTCTTGTGCAAGCCTGTAAGTAAGATGGACAGACGAGAGCCCAAGAGAGCAAGGCACAGGCAGAGGGCCCCAGCAGAGAAAGGAGCAGCTGTCTAATGTGCTGCTGATGTTGAGGGAGACTCTTGACAAGGGCAGTGACTGTAATTTAGCGAGGTCGTTTTTCTGTGGTAGGACAGCAGTTCAAAAGCTTGTCAGCACAGCAGAGTGTCATTTCATTCCTGGTTGGCGCTCAATGTGCACATAAATCGGGGGACCAACTAAAAACATATGCACATGTATGTGTACGTGTCTACAAGTAGACGTGCATACCTGGCTTGCGTCCTTGTGTGTTCCTTCCTTCATGCTAAAGTTAGTGCTTTAAGGGGAAGTACTTTCCATCTGGACTCAGTTTCCCCATCTGTAGAGTAGTCCAGTCCCTTCCTCCTAGTATTGTGTGAAGACTGAGAGACAATTTGTGTAGAAATTTCACTGACAGTCCGGGTGAGTATCGCACTTTCTATAAATACAGGCTGTTATTCTTGGCACATCACCAGGATGCCCACTTCTGTGCTGATGGTAGGCTCAGCAGGTAGGAGAGAGAGAGAGAGAGGGAGAGAGAGAAGGAAGGAAGGAAGGAAGGAAAGAAGGAAGGGAGGAGGAGGAGGAGGAGGAGGAGGAGGAGGAGGAGGAGGAGGAGGGAGTTGAGCTTTTGCTGGCTTTCTTGTATTTCTACACAAAACATGGTTAGCTTGTTTAGGTACCGTGGTTATGTGAGTCCCTGTGAGTCCAAATTCTCTCTCCTACTTTTAGCTGTGACATCATTTTAGACTTACCACATACTGTTTTTCACCATGTAGCACTTACTATAGGCTAGTGTCAAGCATTGCAATACAGCCAGAAGGGTTTGGGGTGTGTGTGGACATGGACAACACAGAGGTTGGCAGGGTACCAGGCAGGGTGTTTGGATGTGCTGAGATAGACAGAGAATAGAAATATGGTGGGAGAAGAAGCCTTTATGATAGACAGGGATGCCGGGGGCCTCCTCTGCTGTGTTCAGGACTTCAACTCTGTGATGTAGGGGACAAGCAGCCCCAAGACAATTGTTAGCAAGGCAATGGTGTGTTCTTTATACTTTAGATAAGGCACTGGGTGACCATATAAGAGAATGTTTGAGTCAAAGATTTGGGGGTAGGAAAGAAAGCCAGCCAGGGTATTATTGAATATTCCAGCAAGAATCACTGAGGGGCTTGAAGCCAGGGAGTGGTAGGTGGAGATGAAGATGCATTATTCAATAAGAAACTCGTTGACTAGACAAGGGAGGATGGAAAGAAATTGGGGTCACTCCCAGGTTTCCGTCATTCGCATCGTAGCAACTAAAAGAGCAATCTTCTATGCAAAGGGAAGACATGTAGCCAGGAGCATGCATTGTTTAATGAGCTTCTTCAAGGCCCCTCCTGGAGGAGTCTCAGCAGTCATTTGGATGCACAGGTCTAGAATTCAGCCCAGAGGGCTGAGTGACAGGAAGAGACATTGCAGATGGCTGAGGCTTCCGAGTTCATGGCCGACTACGCGGAGCACCGAAGGAGGAGAGTGCAACCCACCTCGGGAAGCACAGTCCTCAGTGTGGTTTGGGAGATGAGGAAGGAAGAGCACAGTTGGTCATGGTCACCAAGGTCAAGGAGTGAACAGCAAGGTCGCTACTTCCGTCTCAGGACGAAACAAGGGCCAAGTGCACCTTGGGATTGGCAGTCCCGGAGAAAGCGCTAGTGAGAGCAGATGCCAGACTTGACCCGGAGGACCAGCAGGCCTAGTGGGGAGGAGGAAAAGCCAGGAGGGGCTCTCACCTTCCAGCAAGGGCCACTTCAAGGGGTGGCTTGGCTTTGGGGGACAAGAATGTTTTCCTTTTCTGTGATCTCGTAGTCTTTGCTGTTGTACTGTGCATCTCAACCCCATGCACTCACGTTGCCTTCCAGGGTACTGTTGGGCTTGAGTGTTATGGCTCATGATAATAGTTAGTCTTTTATCAGTATCTTAAAATAACATTCATTAAATCAAAATCTGCTGTTGCATCATTAAGACACGTACCATCTTCTGTACCTAAGGAAGGAGTTGGGTTGGATTGTGCATATACATATGTGAATATGTGTAATGCAATTTGAATATTTGCAAAGGATGAGTATGAAAAACAAAGCTCTATGATTACTAATCTTCCTTCCTTCCTTCCTTCCTTCCTTCCTTCCTTCCTTCCTCCATCCCTCCCTCCGTCCCTCCCTCCCTTCCTTCCCCCCCTCCCCACTTCTTTCTTTACCATTAACTCAAGCCTTTTTTCCCTCCACCTTCTAAGGGCTGGAATTATAGGTCTGCACCACTGTGTCTAGCTAATTACCACTAATATTTGTGGTGAAATTATTCATTGTTTCAAAATACATACTTTAACAGCTACTATTTTTATTTTTAAAAAAATGCTTATTTTATTGAGAACTGTCCAATGTATCTTAGTATTAGTTTCTTTTGGGTTATATGCGTAGAAATGTGTTTAGTAAAACACACAGGAATTGAAGGTATTAAAGAATAAGTTAAAGTTGAACTTGATTTAAAAAAACAAAAACAAAAAACAAAGCCATTGCTCAGTTTCCCTCATTAAAAGACACTAGAGAACAATTGATTTCTGTGAATGATTTCTCTTGAAGGAATTTGTGTCTTCTGCATCAGAACCTGCTGGATAGAGTGCCTGTGTAGACTGACAATTGGCTGTTGGTTGAGGCTTTGGGTGCTGGAGTTATTCTGTGATTCTGATACTAGAAACTAAGGTTCCCAGGCTTTGCATCTGTACTTTGGGCTTTCTTGAAGTAAGAATAAAATCTACCCCCGTGTTTTCTAGGCGTTACTAGCTAACTGATTCAAGTTGGAAGCAAGCCTGGGATTCCTGAATCTCAAAATGCTAACTTGAAATCCACATTGCTTGTTGTGGTGTGTGTGTGTGTGGGGGGGGGGCTGTCTGTCTGTATGTCTGTCTGTCTAGTCCAGGGCTTGTGTACTCCAGGACTGCATCCCCAGCAACCCACCTTTAAAAGATGAGCTTAGGATTCTGTTCTGTGATTCTTGCTCTGTGAACTTACTGCGCTTCTCAGGGGGGATCTTTTTATATTTTATTTTATATTTTTGGAACAGCCTTTCTAACTCAGACTGGCTTCAAACTCCTGATGTAGTAAAGGATGACCTTGAACTGCTGACCTTCCAGTTTCCATCTCCCAAGTGCTGTGATTACAAGTATGGGCCAGTTTGCCTGGCTTATGGGGTGCTAGGGATGAAACACAGAGATGTATGTGTGCTAGGCAAGAACTTTACAATTGAGCTACACCCCCAGATTCTGAAGAAAGACTTGTGTGGGTCTTCGGGCTCTTGAGAGAGCTTTCCTGATAGATGTTCCTAATAGATGTTACTTCCTTTCAAGTTAAGACAGACATGAAAATGGCTGAGTGCTCTGCTGTGCTAGCAGCTCTCCCAGGCTGACCTGGTCAGCATTACTGAAGGAAGTCACCCTGCTGCATTAGGAGCTGGGAGCTGCCTTCAAAGTCTGCTAGAACTGCACATACGTAAGTCAGCTAGCTTGAGCTCCGTCTGTCACGGATGCGTCTGGGAGCCAGTCAAGAGGGAGTGTCTCAGAAGTCACATTAGCATAGTGTCTATTTCAGCTCTACAGGAAATGACTTCCTGATGCTGACCAGTGCGCAACAGAGCACATGGCTATGGGGGTTAAGACACATGCTCCAGGCTGAACATGGTGGTGCACACCTTTAATCCCAGCACTGGGCGGCCAGGCAGGCGGATCTTTGAGTTCAAGGCTGGTCTGGTCTACAGAGTGAGTTCCAGGACAGCCAGGGCTGTTAATGCAGACAGACAAACCTGATGGTTGTGGTCATGGAGGGAGAGGAGGAGGAGGAGGAGGAGGAGGAGGAGGAGGAGGAGGAGGAGGAGGAGGAGACAACACATGCTCCAACAGCCATAAGATGATGTGGAGAGAGAGCTGATGTGATCATCAGGGTCTTGGTGGCTGAAGAAAGGGCTGTGTTTCAGGAAGGAACTTGGACTTGGAAGTTGGAGAGGAGAGAATGATTGTTGGCATTTGTTTAGAAATTTTGAGAGTGGTTCAGATTGGGCTTTTCTTAAGACTTGGAGTTTTCAATTGTAACCTTCACTGCTTTCTGGTTGACTGTGAAATGGGACCCGGAGAGTGTTCCTTGCCTTTGGGCTGCACAGACTGGCCTGGTTTCACCCCAGGAAACTTGATGAGGTATGGGGACACTTCCTGTCTTCTGCCCCTTTGTGCCCAAGTACTTTCTCCACCCCCCCCCCATCTTTTATTTTATTGTTCCGAGGAGGTAGGCAGTCTCTGTCTATACAGAAATAAATCGGAAGTCCTTGGAAGGTGCTGCTTCCTCCAAATTGAATGTAAGATTTTTTCCCTGTCTGAAATGCCATCTCATTCCCTTCTAAATGATGGGAAAAGCAGTGTGGGTTGCCAGTAGGATGCTCCCTTTGAGGTAGCCAGCACTCTTTTGTTCTGTGGCCCTGAAGGAGAGTCCACAGACTCTATTAGACTCAGGTGCCAGAAAATGGGAGCTGTAGGGAAAGTTGAGAGGAGAGAGGGGATGGAAAAAGGGAGGGAGAATCAGATTCAAACAAGCTGAGTCATTTCTCACCTATTTCCTAAACACATCCACCCTCTCTCCCCCCCTCCCTCCCCACCTCCACAATTACACTATTCAGACGCGAATGTGCTATAAAATTGAAGCATAATTTTGCAGACTTAAAAAATTGTATACATTGTCTGTTCTCACATTTGATTCTGTAGTTAATTTTATGATTTATTTTGTTGTGTTTTTGTTTGTTATTTTTCATTTTTTTTTCAGACAAGGATTCTCTGTGTAGCCCTGGCTGTCTTGGAACTCGCTCTGTATCGGAGGCTGGCCTCAGAGGTTTGCCTGCCTTTGCCTCCCAAGTTCTGGGATTAAAGGCCTGTGCCACCACTGCCTGGTTGTTTGTTTTTGTAAGCCACAATAATTAATCTTTTGTGAGGGTGGGGAAAATACCCCCAAAACCCAGAAAAGTAAATGGTTGGAAAAGTGCCAGATACTTCTGACTGTAGTTATTTTTTTAAAAAAGCCATAGTGCTGGGAGGTGGTACAGTGGCAGACTGCTCACTTAGCATCTAGGAAGCCCTGGGTTCAAACCCAGCACCCTCCACCTACTCACTTTGTTTAAAAATAGAGTTTTGCCTAGAAGAACTTGGGAATACTCAAAATTTCTTTTTTTGTCTTATTTCTTTTTCTTTCTTTCTTTTTCCCCCGAGACATGGTTTCTCTGTAGCTGTGGAGCCTGTCCTGGACTAGCTCTGTAGACCAGGCTGGCCTTGAACTCACAGAGATCCGCCTGCCTCTGCCTCCCGAGTGCTGGGATTACAGGCGCGCGCCACCACCTCCCAGCGTCTTATTTCTAGTAGTGTGAGCCTACTGATTCAGTAAAGAATGGGGGAGTTCAAGGGTGAGACAGTAAGAAAAGGAAGTTATCGGGAATATCGGCATGCTAAGCACGCACTGTCCTTGTAGACTGTGCCCGGATCTTTAGTTGAATATTGGTGTTCTTTATTTCAGGACACTTTGAGACTTACAAAATGTTTTTTGCAAAACAGTTAGAAAAAAGCTGAGTTATTCTTTTCACCAGAGTTGTTTTTGTTTGTTTGTTTGTTTTTTTTAATTTCAACACTGGTGACTGAACACATGCTAAGCAAATACTCGAGCAGAGAGCTACATCCTCAGCTCTATCAGTACTAAGTATCTAGACTTCTAGTATTTTGCATTTTGGTTTTTTGTTTATTGGTTTTGTTTCCAGACCTGACTCAGGTGTCACTTTGACAGAGTGACGTCATTTCATAAGTTACTTTTGTGAGTTCTGAGTTTCATCTTGTTGCATTGGGTATCAGCATAGCTGGAATAGGGATGGGTAGACCTGAGCACAGAGGCCTTCCCCACTGACAGAGCTCCCTTTGCCTCACACCTCTCCCCACCTCTCCGTGTGCTTTAGTCATGTTTGCTAGCCAAAGAACATTACTGCCAAGTCTCGGAGCCCAGAACCCCATTCACTGTCATAATCAAGAGAAAGATGTACTCTTCCATGCTCAAGGGGGTCTGCCCTAAGGTTGAGTTCCTTATGTAAATCCGAGGAGTGTTGAGCCTTTTGAAGTTCACTTGGGCCATGGAGTGAAATGGAGTGAGTGACATGTTCCTATTTGTAATTGGCTACAGTGGGTGTCTCTGCCTGCAGGGACCACTGCACAAGATTGAAAAATAAAACGTTTTAAGAAGCCAAGAAGCTGGACGGTGGTGGCGCACGCCTGTAATCCCAACACTCGGGAAGCAGTGGCAGGTGGATCTTAGTAAGTTGGAGGCCAGCCTGGGCTACAGAGTGAGATCCAGGAAAGGCGCAAAGCTACACAGAGAAATCCTGTCTCAAAAAACAAAAAACAAAACAAAAAAAAGAAGCCAAGAAATCAGTTCTGAGCACCTCATCATTATATGTCTGGGTGAAGATGGCCGTCCTTAGTGTTTCTATCTGCAAAGTATCCAGCAGCCAGCCTTTCAGGAGAGCATCTTGTCTATAAACTTAGCAACAGGCAGGCACTATGAGAAGCTTAAAGTTAAGCCAGCCCCTCAGCTGGGATTCAGAGTTTTAGCCCAAAAGATTTCCTCTGATACTAGAAGTACTTTTCCCTTAAAACCACTGTGTGTTTTTTTAAAATAATGGCTAAAGACCACTGCCATGTAACTGACTCCCAAGGATGCTGTAGAGGTGAAGACTTGAGTTGTTTTTGTAATCTTCAGTTCTGGGAATGAGTAGGCTGCAGGTAATTTCAAAACAAAAGGACGGGTTAATCACATAGCCTGCGTTTCTCAATGAGAGGGGAAAGATGTAAGGAAAAACTATTAGATTGTAGCTGTGACCAGTCTTTATATGGGAAAAGATTAATTCTGGTGGACTAACTACATCTAAAATTAGAACTGTGGGAACAGGATTATATGTAACAAAATGCAAGAGATTAATGTGTCTGTGTGTGAGTGGGTTGTGGGAGTTGAGAAAGGAAAATACGAAATGAATATCCAAGAAGGTATCAGATGAGTGTAATTAAATTGATTTCTGCCTTACATGAGACTTCAGTGGCTGAACCTTGTTCTCTTCATGCTTATGGGGTCTCTTAAAACTGTTCATAGTCACATCTTTTAATGATGTTTAAAAAGGATGGCAATCATTCTATTTTTCTGACTAGTCAGAATAGAGGTTAAGACAGAATCTTGAAGTTGACCTGATTAGGTGAAATTTGAAAACACCCCAATGCCACACCTAGCTTTTGACTTGAATTCTGTGGGAAATGCAGTTCTAGATTTTTTTTTTTCCTTTTTTGTGCAGTTAGTAGATGTATGAAGGGCTGAAGTGTAACTAAGGGGCAGAGTGTGTGCTTAGCATGCCAGAAGTCCCGGGTTCAACTCTGCAAATTTTAGAAAATTAGAAAGTGTATTTAGTCACCTTTATCTGAAGCTGTGGCTGTCTACCACTTCTTTTCATAAGAAGCCTATGGCATCCCCGTATCCCTTCAGGAAAATACTTGATTTGGTTGACGTGATGACACCTTGAATGCAGGACCCCATATCCTTCCCTGGTGTGTCCTCTGAGGCTTTGTATGTGGGAACAGTGAGAGAAAATATGATCAGCATGGCACCTGGGTTGGAAGTGACTCTCCCGGATGCCAGCCACTTCTGGAGCTGGCGACTGTTGGGCTGCCTTTACCTGGCACTGTGGGCGGTAATTTATAAATCTTGCCCTTAGGAATGAATCGGGGCTTTTCGGAACTATTTCAGTGTTACTACGCTTGTCCCAGTAGAAACTCAGCCTTTCACACTGGGACAGAGTAGAAGTCCTTCAGGAAGATGGTCGTCATATTCTGATCTCCGGTCCTCACCCGTGGATCGGTTGGCACTCACGTGGTATTTATAATATGGTAGACTCTGTATCAAGCAGTAACTCAGCAACTCATTTCATCTTCGGAGCTACCCAGGGAGGTAGGGATGTTTTCAGCTGGGGAAACTGAGGCACAAGAGAGGCTGTGTGTCTTGACTGAGGTTCCATAGCTAGTAAGTGGCAGTTCTCACTTGAAACCCAGGAAGTCTGGTTCCGGAGCTCGTGAATGCTAGGCAAATGCTCTATTACCACCCTCGACCCCAGCCGTGACTGAACATATTAGGAAAAATATATCAAAACAAACCCTTAAATGTTTAGATGTACAGGTTGTGGCTGATGAGAGACCATCTTTCTTGTAAATGTTTAGCTATGGAATGAAGAAAGGCTTGCTGTGGGTTTTTAATCTAAGAACTAGATTGGATTTTCTTTTCTTTTTTTTTTTTTTCACAGAAAAAAAAATCTCTGGGGTGTGTGTGTGTGTGTGTGTGTGTGTGTGTGTGTCCATGTCCTACCAGACATGTTTGGAGGGCAGAGGACAGACAACCTGTGGGAGTCAGATCTTTCTACCATGCAGGTTCTGGGGATCAAACTCAAATAGTCAGTCTTGCTGGCAAGGGTCCCAGCCAACTGAGCCATTCTCTGGCCCGGTAGTTTTCTTCTTGAATGTGAACTAATGACCTCAGATGTTGTGTGGCGTGCTTACAAAACCTGTTCTGCTTCTGTGCTAACCTGAGACATTCATAACTCCACCAGAGACGTGGCTGTAAACTTTTAACTCGAACCTTTGTGGGACTGGGAGAGGAAAAATTAGATTAAACCAATTTCTGTCATCTGTCAACTTACAATGTATTTTGTGAATTTCTAAACGAAATTGTAGAAAAGACTTCCTTCTAATTGGGAATGCCTTGCCTTGTCACCTAGGAAACACCTGATTGTTTTCTTTGGGGAATATTCTGCAAATCAGACTTTTAAAGGCTTGTATTAAGAATGCGCATAAAACATAAAGCTGCATTTAAACCTAGCTTTAGTTTTAGAAATTAGGTTTTTGTGTGGTCAGCAGATACAAGTAAGTGTGTAAGTGGAGGAGCAGCTTCAGCAGGAAGACAATAGCCCATATTTAGGAAAATTCAGTGTGTTTGGATCACCGCCCTTAGCCATACAAATGTTTGCTTTCAGACTGTGGTAAAGAAAATGGAAGATAATGCCTCCCCCCTAATTCCCATTTTTGCTTGTATTAAGATCTAGGTCTCACCTCAGTTCACATGAGGCAGATCCCCATTTTGAGAACAAAATGCAGAACTTTTTAATTTGGGGAAGGAAGAAGAAACAGGGACCCTCTTTTATTCTTCCGCGGAACACCAAAGGCAGCCTGAGCCTGGATCTCTGGATGGCTCCTGCGCAGGATCCTCGCCTGGCTCAGGTGCCCAGTGCGTCCTGAGGGTCCTCTGGGGAGCCCGTTGGTGGTCCAGGCAGACACATGGTACCTTGTGTAAAGCTCCCATGCTTGCTAAAAATCTGCCCGAGAGTGGCAAAGCAGATCTGGAGTGCTAATCCTTTGTCATTGGTCACAGTCCCTGGACACTTCTTTACCAGCTAAGTGCTACTGATTCAATTTGGTCGACAGTGCTTTGCTTCCTTAAAACCTGCCACAGTTTCGGGTGAGTAAAGCGATGATTCATTTCCTGCCCCGTGGGGTGTCAGCCAGCTCTAATGGTTTTGTCTGCAAAGCCCACAGCTGCCCAGGATGGAGGGAATGACAACTTGGGAAGCCTTGGGGCTGGCGTCTGGGCTCAGAGGGGCTGCTTTCTTTGGTGACATGGGGAAGGGATTGAATCCAAGCAATTGATTCAGCTTGACGATTTGTGTTCTGTGTTGTGGCCTCCCGCCCTCGTATTGAAGCAGAACAGACTTCCTCTTGATTTCTCCTGCCTGTCAGTAGCCCCGAACATGCAGGAGAAATGTTCTCTGTGTGGGTGTCTTTCCCAGGAGAACATGTGAGCAACACTGTAGAGCCAGTTTTGAGTAAAGAGCCCCTACATTGATTCTGGATATAGGATAAAGTTGATTTGGGTAGGTGACGAAACACACAACACACACACACACACACACACACACACACACACACACACACCACAAACAAAAACCCCACAAACAATCCTGGGAGTACAGTATAGCTCCATTAATTTATCTGAACGTTCATAATTTGCTGCTATTGTAATACAGCGCATCCTTCTTTCTTTCTCTTTTTTTTATTTTCCGAGGCAGTTTCTCAGTGTAACAGTCTTAGCTGTCCTGCAACTCGCTTTGTAGATCAGGCTGGTCTCGAATTCACAGAGATCCGCTTCCCTCTGCCTCACAAGTGCTAAGATTAAAGGCGTTAGCTCAGTGGTAGAGTACTTGCCTAGCAAGCACAAGGCCCTGGGTTCGATCCTCATCTCCATTAAAAAAAAGAGAGAGTAAAGGCGTGCGCCGCTGCCGCCACCACCACCACCACCACCGCCGCCGCCGCCGCCGCCGCCGCCGCCGCCGCCTGGCTTTTTCTTTTTTTCTGAGACAGGATCTTACTATATAGTCCAGAGTGTCCCAGAACTCACAGAGATCCACCTGCTCCTGCCTCCCCAATGCCACCGTGCCCAGGTGGAATATAGCCTGTTAGGTTGTGTGAAAGTATCAGCAAACAGAAAGAGACTTAGAGTCTTATATTTAACCTATTTAATACAGTGTTTTTATTTACATTTTTAAGTTACACTTATTTATTTGAGTGTGTTCTCACCACAGAGGTCGAAGTCAATTTGTGTGGGTCCCGGGGATCAAACTCAGGTCCACAGGCTTGGTGGCAAGTGCCTTTCCCTGCTTAGCCACCGTTGTTTATTAAGAATCATTCTTTATAAATCTCAAGGAAGCAATAGAATAACAAGAAATAAAGTCAGTAAACCAGAATGTTGATGACTGGGTTTTTAGTAAATACTTGTAATTTGTAATTGGTTCATGTTCCCCTCCCACACCTTTCTTTCAAGCAGGGTGAACTGGTACATATTTTCTATATTTAAATCAACACGTGCATATTTGGTGGGAAAACCTATTACATTCAAATGCAGAATTCAAAGGGATGATTTTTGTGTTATTAAGAATTTCATTTGGGGCTAGAGAGATGGCTCAGCAGTTAAAAGCACAAACCGGTTCCCAGTACCTGGTTGGGCGCTCCCAGGGAATCTGATGCCCTCTTCTGGCCTCTGGGACACCTGCATTCATGTTCACATATCCTCCCCATCCTACACACACACACACACACACACACACACACACACACACACACACACATTGTGTGTGTTCTTTTTTATTTTTTATTATAATTAATTTTACATATCAGCCACGGATTCCCCTGTCCTCCCTCCTCCCACCCTCCTTCCCCCATTCCCATCTCCTCCAGGGCAAGGACTCCCCTGGGGATTCAGCTCAACCTGGTAGATTCAGTTGAGGCAGGTCCAGTCCCCTCCTCCCTTTACCCAGGCTGAGCAAAGTGTCCCTGCATAGGCCCCAGGTTCCAAACAGCCAGCTGATGCACTAAGGACAGGTCCAGGTCCCACTGCCTGGGTGCCCCCCAAACAGTTCAAGCTAATCAACTGTCTCAATTATCCAGAGGGCCTGATCCAGTTGGGGGCTCCTCAGCTATTGGTTCATAGTTCATGTGTTTCCCATGTTTGGCTATTTGTCCCTGTGCTTTTTCCAATCATAGTCTCAACTATTCTCACTCATATAATCCCTCCTCTTTCTCGCCGTTTGGACTCCTGGAACTCCATCTGGGGCCTGGCCATTGATCTCTACATCCGCTTCCATCAGTCATTGGATGAGAGTTCCAGCACAACAGTTAGGGTGTTTGGCCATCCGATCACCAGACTAGGTCAGTTCAGGCTTTTTCTCGACCATTGCCAGTAGTCTATTGTGAAGGTATCTTTGTGGATTTCTAGGGACCTCTCTAGCACTTTGCTTCTTTCTATTCCCATGGGATCTTCATTTATCATAGTCTCTTTTTTCCTTGTTCTCCCTCTCTGTTCTTGATCCAGCTGGGATCTCCTGCTCCCCTAAGCTCTCTTTCCCTCAACCCATGCCCCCCCCCACATCCATTTGCTCATGTAGATCTCATCCATTTCTCTGTCATTGGGTGATCCCTGTGTCTTTCCTAGGGTCCTCTTTTCTAGGTAGCCTCCCTGGAGTTGTATAGCAGTCTAGTCACCCTTTGTTTTATATCTAGTATCCTCCTATGAGTGAGTACATAACATGTTTGTCCTTCTGAGTCTGGGTTACCTCATGATGATTTTTTTCCAGATCCATCCATTTGCCTGCAAACCTCATGATGTCATTGTTTTTCTCTGCTGAGTAGTACTCCATTGTGTATTTATTTATCCATACTTCAGTTGAGGGGCATCTATGTTGTTTCCAGGTTCTGGCTATTACAAATAATGCTGCTATGAACATAGCTGAGCATGTGCCCTTGTGATATGATTGAGCAATCCTTGGGAATAGCTCCATACACATATTTTTAAAGGAATATATATGTTAATTTTAATCTCATGAAACGCTTAGCTTTAAAATCCATCTAATGGTGAAATTGCCACATAAAAATATGTTCACCTTTTCCAGAAATATTTCAGTTCATAAATTAGTTACATTTCCATTTTGCACCTGTTTCCTATTCCAGATCAAGGGGTGTTTTATGCATGTCTGGAGTCACTGAGAGGTGAACTTACACACTTGCGTTGAGTCTGAGTGTTAACCCCATTGTGGACTGAGGCACTCATTCCTGCCTCGAGCCATCCTGGTGATGGTTTTTGGTATGCATTGACATGGGCTGTTGTTGACAGAAACATTTGTGGTGTGTATTCATTTACATGCTCACTTAAAGCTACCAAGGCATGCATTAGTTACTAGTTATGCATTCCTTACTTGCCTGGGAGTCGTGGGGAAATGGCATTTTCCCTTTACCTGTAGTTTTATTTTAAAAGCTCCAATTGAGAGTGAAAGCATTTGTGGTCATTGAGAGTGAGAACTGGGTTTCCAAGAGGAAGAAACGCTTGTGTACTAAGCCTTAAAAAAAAGAGAAAAGGATTGTTAGGGGCGATGAAGAACTCAGAAATAGTGCAAACTTGTGTGAGGAAGTCTTTGTGGGATAAAATATTTGAGTAGAAAAATACTGAATTGAAAACAAATGATGTTAAGTGTCTGTGTGGTACAAATGAATGCTGAACACAGTTTCAGCAGTAGAGTTAGGGCATCGTGTTGAAGTGGATGTGGGAATGGTGTGGGTGTGTCAGATCTGAGCTTGGGACTTTTATCTAAATAAGACAACTAGTTTGTGAGCTGTAGAAAACCTAAGGGCAAAGGGATTGAAAAGATGGGTGTCTCAGTGCTCGGGAATATCAGGTAGAGTTAGGGAGAATTACTAAATACTCTCTGGATGTGCTAATCGTGTTAAGGTTGTATTTTGAACCAAGCAACGTAACTTCTAAAGGTATATTCTACAATATTTACAGATGGAAAACGATGAGTACAATTTTCTTTAATGTAATATGGGAAAGGAAAATAGGTATTCAACATGGATGAGGAAATATGGGCCAGGAATGAAGCTGGGTAATGGAGCTTATTACATTACTCGGCTTACATAGTTGGGAAAAAAAGTTTTTGAAAAGGAAACAGAAGGCTGACACAATGGCTCAGAGGGTAAAGTGCTTGGTGTGTGAGCATGGGGACTGGGGTTCAAATCCCTAGAACCCGTGTGGAAGCCCAGCACTCCAGCGCGGCCCGCCAGTGTTGCTGTGGAGAGCTGGGAAGGCGAGATTGAAGAGCCTGGCGAGCCTGCTGGTGTGTGCTGTGCCTCGAGAGCCTGCTGGTGTGTGTGTGCTGTGCCTCGAGAGCCTGCTGGTGTGTGCTGTGCCTCGAGAGCCTGCTGGTGTGTGCTGTGCCTCGAGAGCATGCTGGTGTGTGTGTGCTGTGCCTCGAGAGCATGCTGGTGTGTGCTGTGCCTCGAGAGCATGCTGGTGTGTGTGTGCTATGCCTGGAGAGCATGCTGGTGTGTGCTGTGCCTCGAGAGCATGCTGGTGTGTGTGTGCTGTGCCTCGAGAGCATGCTGGTGTGTGCTGTGCCTCGAGAGCATGCTGGTGTGTGTGTGCTGTGCCTCAAGAGCATGCTGGTGTGTGCTGTGCCTTGAGAGCCTGTGTCAAGCAGGAGGCAAGGGGAAGAGCAACACCCCAGCTCGTCCTCCGCCCTGCCCACGGCAAGTGTTCGCTTGTCCTTTCTCTCTCTGTGTCTCTCCGTTGCTGTCTCTTTCACACACACATACACTCACACAGATAAACACAAGAAAGCACCAACACTAAACTTACTGAGTGGAAATTCATCAGTATTTTATCAAAAGTAGTTAAGGAGTTTTCGGGGAAGGAGACACCTAAAAATACCAGAGGCTTGATTGCACTATAATTATATGCAGCTATATACGGCTATATGATTTTTATAACCTACTAATATTGTAGTTTTAGTTTAATTAAGGCAAGCCTCCACTTAGGTGAATGGAGAAAGAACTTCTGCTGTTTGACCCACGTCTTTCATTCAGCAAACAGGTTCTGAAAGCGCCCTGGGTGCCAGGCACTAGAGTGGCTGCTTCAAGTTGACAGAGGACATGGTGGGGCCTTGGACGCATGTCAGTCACCAGGGAGATTTCTTTAGGTCGTTCCACAGTATGGTGTGATAAGGGCTCTCATGGGCTTAGGGAAAGTCAGTGGGCACACAGAAACCAGAATGATGTCATCCTGCTTCGGGAGTCAAGCAGGCAAGTGAGGGCTGCCTTAGACGACCTGGAGACCAGTCCGTATCTACTGTGCACCCTGCGAAGTGTAGGGTCCCTCTCAGCAGAGGACGTGACAAAGGTGTGCCAGGTGTAGGAAATAGCAGCGGCCATAGCACAGACCTAGGGGAGTGAGTGGAGCCAGCAGGGCCTGTGTGCTGCGAGTGTGGGAGAATTGGGAGAAGGTCTGTGAACATGAGAGTAAAATGGGAAAGGGGGGTCTGCACCCACCCCGTCAGAGAGCAGCATGCTGACACCCGTTAGCCTGACTTCCCAGCACCCACGTCAGACTACACTCCATGTGACTGGATAGTTTGTCGCCCTGCCTAGTCGAAAGGACTCTGTGGGTCCTGACCACGGCTCTGCTTTACTTGGGTGCAAGGCTGGTGGTATCCACAACCAAGTGAACCCGACGGAACAACAGCCAGCTAGACTCTCTTCCCTATGTCACACGTTGTTCCCCAGGCTTTGGTGAGAGTCTGCTTGTTTTCCTACTTATATTGACAGGGCCTCTGAGTAGCAATATCCTTGATATTACTTGCTGGAGAAGAACCTGGGAGGTCTGACTCATCCAGGCCAATTCAGGGCCACATGACTGGCCCTGCTGAGGAAGTGGTCCCCAGCTGTTAAGTCCTGGCATCCAGGGCCAGAAGCTAGATTGCTGAGCTGTGGTGGGCTCTTACCAGGGACCAAGGAAGTCTGAGCGTCTGTTTCCTCATTTGTAAAGCTCTGGATGGGCCTGGAGGGGCTGCCATGCTCTGCTTTTCATTTGTTTTATTATTATTGTTGTTCCTGAAGGAGGAAACAGTACAGGATGAAACCAGACACATCTTGCTTCTGAACTTCACATAGAGGTTCTTCTGTTGTATTTTTCTGTTTTTCTGAGAAGGACATAAAAATATTTTCTCCCCCGCAGATAAGTCACATGTTACTATGCAACTGTGTGTAAAATGGGACCACGTGCTGACTGGGGGAGGGGGTAAGCTGCATATGGTGAATCATTTTTAGAGAACTCATCCCTCCTGGGGACACTGATCTGAAATGAACCCTCACTACAATTGGTCCCCTCCAGGAGACTAGCTGGCATGCTGTCTTACCCTCACCATCTTGTACCCTGACTCTGGGACTCTGATCTTTATGTTCTCAGTTAACCTTCCATGTGTTTGACCTTTAGCCACCCTGTGACCTTCAGAGCTCAGCTGTGTGACCAGTAACAAAGTACAAGGTTCTGATGATCATCGGAATGAGCACATCCTTTGGCTTTTTCTGCCAAAGGAGATTGACACCTCCGTCCTAGATGGAAGACGTTGAGAGTTAAGTTGACATCACACCCTTGAATGTTTTCATATAGGCTTGGAAGGCATCATGTTAACATTTGAAAAGCTGCAGACCATAACCTGGAGGAATGGCTATACTCCTGGGCCAAGGCAAAGAAAGCACAGCATGACTTTTTGAGCTACAAAGTGGAGTGAATTGTCAGTGGATCAAAGGGTCATGGGCCTGATTGATTGATTGGGTGATTGACTGGCCAGATTGGGAGATGTTGTCATCATAATCAATATTGTAATGGATTAATTACCAATCCATTAAATATAAATTCCTAAGTCAATACTGATATAGAAGTTTGTAGGTGGAGTTTTCTTTCCTGCCTGCTACTTCCCAAATAACTGACACGGAGACTCAATGTTAACTATAAATGCTTGGCCAATAGCCCAGGCTTGGCTGATAGCCCAGGCTTGTTACTAACTAGCTCTTACAACTTAAATTAACCCGTATTTCTTATCTACCCTCTGCCACCATGTGTAGTACCTTCTTTGAACACAACACGTTCATCTTGCTTCTCTCCGAATCTGCTTCCCACTCCTCCAACTCTGCCCATCTTCTTCCCGGTGTCCTTAGTCTGGTTCTCCCGCCTAACCTTATCCTGTCCAGCTGTTGGCCAGTCAGCTTCTTTATTAAACCGATCACAGTGACATATATTCACACAGTGTGAAGGAATATTCCATAGAAGTTGATAGAACAAATAATTGAGGGGTGAGGTGAGTGCAGTTATTGAGAGCCTGTAGTGAGTATAAAAAGGAGTGATAGAATTGTGAAATCATCTGTGTGTGCAGAACTGGTAAGTGAATATTTGATGAGGATCAAAGCATTTACAGAGCTTCAAAATATCTACCCACAGATGACTTTTTAATTACAAAGGCAAATTTAATAACTTGATAACAGGGGAGTCTGGAAGATATCATGTTAGCCAAATGATCCAACTTAATTTTACCAATATTATATGCTTCTTTTTTTCTTTTTCTTTTCTTTTCTTTTCTTTTTTTTTTTTTGAGGCAGGGTCTCTCTTTGTAGCCTTGGCTGGCCTGGGACTCACTCTGTACACCAGGCTGGCCTTGAACTTACAGAGATCTATGAGGCTCTGCCTCTAGAGTGCTGGGACTAAAGGTGTGTGTCACCACACCCAGCCAGTCCTGTGCTTCTTGATAGGATGCACTTGGAGGGTCATGGAAATACTTCTGAGTTATTATAAAAGGAGAAAAGAGTAACTGTCATCGAATCATGATGAAAATGACACAAACTGAGCCAGAGGGAGTGGAATTTTAGTCCTAAAGAAGGTCAGATTGAAAAGGCAAAGGGATTCTGAACTTGGCAAGGGTGATGGCTGGGCTGCACAAAGGTGTGAGTCGAAGGAGAAGAGATCAAGTCCTTTCACTTTCTGTTGGTTGTGGCTCATGACATCTATAAGTGGGGGTTTTAAAGCCAGTGTCCAAGTTTGTTCTTCAAGCAAGGAGGGATGATGGAGACCCTTTCCAGGTCAAGATTCCAGAAGACATTATTGGAAGATGGACATAAGTTGGGTCTCCTTTCACAATGAGGATGATGGGAAATGATTTTGCCAATGGTGGCTTGAGTCCCCAGCTCTGTGCTATCAAGGCATTTATTTTTATCTAGCCTTTGTTATCTGATCTCTTGCTGTTGTTTTGGTTTGGTTTGCTTTTGTTTGTTTGTTTTTTTTCAAAACAGGGTTTCTCTGTGTAGCCCTAGCTGTCCTGGAACTCGCTCTGTATAACAGGCTGGCCTAGAACTCAGAGTTCTGCCTCCTGAGAGCTGGGATTAAAGGTGTGCTGTTATCTGAATTTTGTTTGTGAAATTCCACTATCCGGGAGAGTAAAAACTTGGTGAAATCCACAAATAATTATACTAATACGTTTTATTTAGTGTTAAAGTTGGCAAAACTGATTGGAATGTTCTAGACATGTATTAACCGGTCTGAACAGAGGTGGCTGAACATCCAGTATGCCTGTGAGCATCTATATTGACAATGCGCAGCCTTGGTTGGGAAGATGCCTCAGTGGGAAAAAGGACCGGAGTTCATTCCCACTTTAAAAATAAAGTGAGCCTGGTGGTGTGGCACACACCCCCCTCCCCTACGCACACACACACATCCCTATTGCATTTTCCCAGTAGGTGGCTCAACCTCAGGGTCAAGTCAACATCTTTTCTTGCCTGCCCGAGACTGATAGCAGAGGTAAGAATGCTAAAAATGATCAAGAGAAAGGCAAAAAGACCCAACCACCACCAGGCACTGTGTATGGGAAGAGGCTTTCAGCTGAAGAGCTTTCGAGGTTTGCTGTATGTTTGCAACGCCATGTTTAATACATTTAGCCTACCTAATGTCAGTTCGTAACTGTAATGTTTTGACAGCTGGTTAAGAGTTTTATGGTTATGGTTTGTCAGGTTTAACCATAAATATAACATGTCAACCACATTCTGACAGGTGCGTAAATACTAATTTAAGAACTCGTTGTTTATGCTTAGATTTTTATCTTACTTTTTGTCCTTTTGGAGATTAGGATTTCTTTTACTCTGTGAATTGCTTATTTTTCTCTTAACGAAAGTGTTTTCATGGTAACCACCAGCGAGAGAGTACTTTGTGTGACTTTCTTGGGTAGTTAATGGCCCTAGCTTTTATTCCTGCAAAAATGGCGGAGGCGAAAGAAGGCTGTAACCCCCTTTCTTCCCACAGTCAAGCCACCTGCATCACTGGAAGGAGTTACTGGAAGGGTTATCTCACTCTGTGCCCTTTTGTCCAGTTTTCTTATTCTTTGGAATTTGCTTTGCAAGTCCACACGACTTTTAATACTGCTTTAAATTTAATTACTGTTTCCTGTAAGTACTTCTCTCCTAAAGGTTTTTCCCACAAAAGTGTTTGCTGGTCAAAGGCCACTTTCAAATACAGCCTTTAAAAGACTTTTCTTTTACCCACCAACAAGAAGGAGCAATACTGGGTGTGAAGACTTGGACAGTCCTGCCAGAGGAAAGGCACTCACAGGGCCAGCCTCTGCTGACCACTTCTAGGCCGCTGAGTGTCGCCACACAGGCTGCCTGATGTCCTAAGGGACCGTGATCCCTGTGCAGGGTTGTGTTGGGAAAGGTTGCTGTCTTATTTCCTGACCCAGATTTTTCCAAACCTTCAGATGAGAGTCAGTGAGCCAAGGCCATCCTTGGAGCTCTCTCACTGGTAGGGTGTCCCCAAGGCTACAAAAGGACAGTTCACACAGCTAGCTGCATTTATATAGTCACACCCTTCTTCTCCCAGCCTCCCCTTCCCACTCAAGGTTTCTTTCCATTTTTTTTTTTTTGCAAAGCAGCCATGTGAGAGGGATAAAATAATTTTGAAGAGCATTATATGGTGGGAATTTTGACAATAAGTAGAGGATGGTAATTACTCTTCCATTAGGCTCAGTGGCTTTGGACAGATAAGCTGCATTGAAACGGGTGACCAGGGTATGGGATCATGGATTGTCTTTCATAGTTGTCATGGCGACAGTGATGCAGGTGGCCTGTAACTGCCGGGCTGTCAGATCTTATACATCAAACCGGTGCTAAGTGAAAATATGTTAGAGGCATTGAGGAAAATTTGCCAGCAGTGTTTACAGGATCAGCCAGAGAAAAGCCAGCCTGGTTGAGGAAAAGGTTTCCAATGATTCTAAGGAAGCCAGCGTTTTCCCTTTTTTTTATTAATAAGATGAAAGTGGAGTATTAAAAAAAACGGTTTGTGGGTATTGGGTGGCTGTATATGTAATTAAAATTATGTCTTCCTGTTTACTTCTTGAACTCATGTGATCATGTAGTAGCTCAGAAGAGGCAAGCATGCCAGGCCCTCCAAGGCCTCTGCTCGGGCTTAGGCAGCCGGCCAGTGGTGCACAATGACAGACCTTGAGTCTGTGTTTTGTCTGCGTGTGTCACTGAACATTTGCTGGCTGGTCTCATAAGGAGTCTTTACAGGAAAAGCCCAGTGGGCTTCTTGTAGCTTCATACAGCTAGACCTATAGTCGTCTGTGCGTCCCATATGGAATGTGGAATACACACAATGGGGGAAGGATTTCCCTTTACTCAGCATGGTTACCATACCTCCCCTCCTTAACTCTTCATTTCTTCCTGCCTCCATTTCCCCCGGGTCCCTTCTCTCTTCTTTAAAATCAACAGATGTCTAGAATTGAAACTCTCCAATGTTAACAGATTAGGGAGGGCCTGACCTCAGTGTCATGATGTGTGAGAGGCTTCGTCTCAACAAGTGAAGACCAGCTTTATACTTTGCAAATAACCATGCAAAGATTGGAAAAGGAAAAACAATATAGAACTTGCCATTGCCACGTTATATTTGAGGGAAAAGAGATGGTAAAGTTAAAAAAGTCTTGGTGGCGAGAACATCTGTGGAGAATTGGAGAACGGGTGAGGTGGTGGGCACCTCTGGAAGACAATTTACAATGGACAACGTGGTGCCATTTCTCAGTATTTGTCAGTAGTTAAATTTAAGTTAGAAAGAGATGGCTGCTCCGTGTCCCATTGGAGAGTAACAGGTCAGAGTATTAGCGATTAATCACGATCCACCCTATGTGCACAGGGCGAGTACATTGGATCCTGTCATTTGGAAGCAAGTTGACTCTGACAGTTGACAGTTGTTGAGCACCTACTGTGTGTCAGGCAGTCTGATTGTCAAGTCTTCAAAATAATCTTGAAAAGTAGGTTACCAAGCAGGGTCAAGATGCAAAGTCCTGAATCCAGACTCCATACTGATTTTTGTTTTGTTTTGGTTGGTTTTTGAGACAGGGTTTCTCTGTGTAGCTTTGCGCCTTTCCTGGAACTCACTCTGTAGCCCAAGCTGGCCTCGAACTCACAGAGATCTGCCTGCCTCTGCCTCCCAAGTGCTGGAATTAAAGGCGTGTGCCACCCAGCGATACTGACTTTTTGTATGTAGAGTTTTAGAGGCATACAGGATGAAGCCTTGCCTTCAAGAAACTCACATTTTTGTTGGAAAAACAACAAAGTGTTTCCCAGCTCATTAAGTATGGTGGTAGACCCAGGAGTACAAATCAGGAGACGTGGAGTGTCTGAGAGGATCTCATGATAGATTAAGCTGGTTATATTTAAAAAAAAAAAAAAAAAAAAAGTGTGGCTAATTGGAAGGTCAGGTGACTATGAAAGGGAATTCCAGAGTGAGCTGATAGTGTGAGTGAAGGCACATGGCGAGACCGTGGCACATCCGGGGACAATGTGCGTGCGTGTTTACACTCCTGTGTATAACATGCACCCACATCCATACTGGCCTGGGAGCGCTGGGGCCTAGGAAAGGTTTATACAGAACATGGGCTATGTCCAGCATGTCTTTGATCACATTGGTGACTGGGGTGCGAGCCTGTCCTGGTGGTTTTGCATGTGAGCATCCTCTGTGGTCCCCTTTTGGGGTTTTCTTTCCATTTATTATTGTCCCTAGTGCCTTCTCTTTCCCTCACCACCATCTTTCCCCCTCTTTCTTTATTCTGTCAGAGGCTTTTTTTCTTCTATAGGAGACCTGTTTTGTTCCCTAGCCTGTCAGATGTAGAAAGCCAAAAACCCATCCAACATGGACGCTGGGAGCTGAACGCTCACTGGTCCTCTTAAAGAGAAATGTGAGCTTTTAGCCACGGAGCCATTTCTGCACTCAGAGAGGAAGGGTTTTTCAGATGGTTGATACCACTGTAGAGACTGCCCTTCCCATCAGCACTGTCCATACATGTCTGCTGTATTTCCATGAAAACACCAGTCCAGATTTATTTCAGAATTTAACCCCTGGTGTTTGCTAAAGTTTCCTTTCAATCCAAAGGGAACCAGTTTGCTCTCAAGCTGTGACTGGTTGCTGGGACTTTCCTAATAGTCGGGACAATTAGTAAGCCAATGACTAAGGAAAAGATAAACTTACAGCTGTGAAGCCAGGCATAGTGACCAACACCTGGGATTCCACTGTCCCCACCCTCAGGATGTTGGGACAGAAGGATTACTGTGAGTTTGAAGCCAGCTGATATAACTGAGTAAGACCATGGGTTAAAAAACTAACCAAACTACCAAAAAATGAAAAACAAGCTAGCAATAAAGCCACTTAAAATGTTAAGCTAAAAAAATTGGTACCTTCTGTCTGTTCCAATGGTCATATCACTGAAAACTCAAGACCTAGCACTCCAGCGGTATTGGAAATGCTTTTTGTTTTCCTTCCCTAGTTTTAGATGAAGAAACCAGAGTTAAGGTCACAGTGGCATAAGTATGTTCTTCTATTATACTTTCCTTGTCTGTGTGTATGTATAGACAGACAGACAGACAGACAGACAGACAGACACACACACACATACACACACACACACACACACACACACACACACACACACACACACACACACACACGTATACTTCTGCTGAATCAGGACTCCAGTGACGTGGGACATAGCCCTTTACCATGCAAATCATGTAAGGAGATTTACTCAGGAGCTTCCCGAGTAGGTTGCTCAGATCTGGAGCTTGAGAGCAGTGAGAAGGAACAGGCTCTTTCTGTGACTCTCAGGACCTTGCTGTAGGATCAGTCAATCTAGCCTTGCACCAAGCAAGGGATGCCTAATCAAGGAGAAGGAATTTCAGAGAAAAACAGGAAATGGAAAGTTAATCTGAGCTTTCTCCCTCCCCCAGTGTGTTTACATGTTTCAGAAAGGGCCCCTTTTAAAAAAAGAAAAGAAAGTTTGCTTTTAGGAAAAAATATTCTGGAAAAAGGAAAAAAGAAGAAAAGATGACAAGCGATTCCGTCATGACCGTCCTGGTCGTGTGGCCTAATGCGGAGTGCTGAGTTACTTGTTGAGTTAAAAGTGTGACCGGAAGCACGGAAGTAGAGAAACACAGTAGATCATTTAAAATCTAGTTGATTTGGAAATTATAGCCACTTCATATTCAGTTCTAAGTTTCTTTGTTTATTTGAGATAGGGTCTCCTGTATCCCACGCAGACCTCAAACTTGCTGTGTTTCTGAGGATGCTGAATGTCCATGAATGCTAGGCAAGTGCTGTGCCAACCAAGTCACATTTCAACCTGTTACAAGTTTTTTTGTTTTTTGTTTTTAAATTATTTTAATTTTATGTGTATGCATGTGCATACAGTGCCTGCAAGGCCAGACGGGGCATCGGATCCCGTGGAACTGGAGTTATAGAACCCAGGTCTTCTGGAAGAGCTGTCAGTGCTCTTAACCACTGAACCATTTCTCTAGCCCCTTGGTATATACTTTTATTGGGCAAATGCTTTACAAGCATCTCATAATTTTAACATCAGTGGGCCAGCAGCTCCACTGATGTCACATAGGCCATACCAGGGCACAGGATTTTGGATTTTGCCTCTTTGTTTTTTGCAAGCAATTTCCTAGAGTTACATGCTCACTTATTAACTTGTCAATGAAAGTGTTTAGGCAGGCAACTGTTCATTATTCTTTATCAATAACAAGCTTTGTAAACAAGAAAAGTGAATGTGATCTAACTCAAAAATGCCCTGCTGGGAATAACTGTCTTGCCAGACAGAGGGGTTGACCAGTTGTTTCTTTCATGTTTATTCTTAGTACTCATTCTACAAAGTCCTGAGAGTTCTTGCAGGCTGTCTTCACACCTACTTTGCTTTTAGTTTCTGTCTGAAGTTTCTGTGGAGCAGGGGACACCTACAGTCCCACCCTGGTTAAATCTATTGCCATGATGTTTCGGTCAGCGTTTTATTATATCTGTGTATATTAGTGTTTTGTCTGTGTGCATTTCCAAAAATGTATACTAACAGGAAAGGACTTTGTTTATGCAATGTTTTTTTTCATGTTGGGACACGGGATTTTCCAGGGTGTAGGTTAGTTACATGGTTTCCAGGGTGTAGGTTAGTTACATGGTGTTGATGATGGTTTGGGGGAGAATGGAGGATGTCACGTGATCAGTTAAGTTAAGGGCTTCAGGACAAGGACACTGCAGCAGATTCCAGCTAAGCAGGAGGTTCTGGGGGAACTGTTCTCTAGCTTTTCTTCCTTACTCCAGAGGTTCTGCTCCCACTTGGAAATTTTAGGGGAGAAAAGCGAAGAAGGCTTTGGGTGAGCATCATTAAAGAGGTAGAGTGTCACAAACAGACAACTGAAAGATGCACATTAAAATGTGTGTGGCTTTAAATCCTCGTGGTTGGTTGGAGCCTTATGATGATGTCTTTACTCTTCACATAAGGTGTTGTTTTAAAAATTATTGCCATTTGCCATTTGTGCTTAGGGTCAAACACCATGGGCCAGATAGTTGGTTCGCTGCAGAGTGTGGTCTTGTAAGCTTTTAATCCCAGCACACTGGAGGCAGATGCAGATAGAGTTGAAGCTCTGTGAATTCCAGGCCAGCCTGGTTTTAATAGTAAGTTCCAGACCAGCCAGGGATACATAGTAAGACCCTGGATTAAAAAAATAAGAAGAAAGGAAGAAAGAGAGAAAGAGAAAAAGAATAAAAGATGAAAGATGAAAGAAAAGAAAAGAATGGGGGGAAAAGTCCACCCTCATGGGCCAGAGAGATGGCTCAGTGTGTTACATGCTTGCCACCCAGGACCGAGGACCTGATCCACGTAACGTTGAAAGCATAGAACTGGCTCCACAAAGTTATCCTCTGACCTCCACACATGTGCCACGGGATGCATGCTTACATACACATCTTGCACATACACACAAATAAACATGCAAACACACACACAACAAATAACATTTTAAAATAAGGTGCACCACCATTTTAGAAGAGATTACAGACTCAATGTGTTAGGCCTTGCTATTTTTATGCAGGGAGATTGATAATAGAGAAATATTCTCCCTTGAACCATTTCCAGACTGGTTTGTCATACTATCCTGTAAATCAGAAGTAGTTTCTGCTCTGATGAGGCTGAGAATGTGGTTTTGAAGCACATTTTTACCTCAGCAGCTGTGCTAGCTGGAAGGCCTTGGTCATCTCGCACAGCCCAGCAAGGTAGCCTAGTACTGGACAGGCAAGGGGCAAGCTCGGCTCTGTCCCTTTCCAAGGGACTTCGATCCTGCTGTGTCTGCCTGTTGTAGAAAAGTTGGGTTCTTCATATTTTCCAAAATAATACTCAAGGGGCTGGGGAGATAAAACAATCGATAAAGAACTCACTTGGCAAGTGTGAGGACCTGAGTCAGAAAAGGACAAAACATGGTGGCATGCATTTGTAATCCCAGTAAGCAAAGAAAGGCAAATTCCCAAGGTTTGGTACTAGCCTAACTGCACTGGAAACCCAGGTCTTTCCCTTCTCCAAAAGCAAAATAGATTCTGCCTGAGGAGGAAAAATACTCTAGGTTGTTCTCTGACCTTCACATGCACACACACACACACACACACACACACACCTGCACACACACACTCATACATACACACACACACACACACACACCTGCACATACACATTCCACATACCCCCAAACCAAAAATACTTGGACATATCTTAATACATTGTATAAAGCCATATCTCCAATAAAGTAGTTTAATTTTGTATGCAAAACTTCTTTATGCACAAAAGAATCTCAGCTCTTCCTTCAGAACCCAAACAAACACATATATACAGCAACAAAGCAAGAGTCCCAATTATGATCTTCAGAACACAAATACCCATTTAAGAAAAACGCACCTAACAATTCTCTGCTAGCAGCCACCATAAATTATTGTTCTTAAAAAAAAAAAAATAAAAAGAAAAGAAAATCCAATATAGTTGAAAGCTTTCCCTCTATAAATACAAGCTACTTAGCTGCATTATCTCCAAGAAAGAGAGACTCATGTCTTACTTTGAGGATTTGACATATTCTGACTAATCAGAAAAATCTTTATTAATTGTGTCTGTAACCTCTATAACATTCCACAGAGGGTTTTGAAAATTTTGGGTTGCAACATATGATGATGAGGAGAAAAGACTATATTATCTTATAATTTTACAAAATGCATGTGACTGAGTTATGCGCCAGGATGAGTTCTAGTAGAAGTGGGAGGGTTGGCCCCTCCCCTATTGGAGAGGAGTGGGAGAAGTTTCCTCCTGGGACACGGAAACCAGCATCTTGGGCGGGGCGGGGCATTGGCTCTGGAGGAGTGGTTCCGGTGTGAGCTGCATTTCCTGTCTGCTAGTCAGTTGAGTCAGTTTTTCTGAGTGTTTCCCTGGCTTTACACAGCTTGGCTCCCCTTCTTGATGTTGCGTCCATGCTCGCCCACCACCGTGGTGATTACACAAGGTCATTTTCTCGAGACACAGTCACCCTGTGAAACACCACAGACAACAGGTGAGCTTTGGAGAGATGGCGCGCACCCCAGGCCCATCACTGCATACATAGGTGACTTCAGGAGCTGCATCTTGAGGGTCTAGGCTAGATTGTAACTATATTTGGAAAGAGGCCCTTGAAGGAGGTAACTGGGGCTGAATGGGGTTATAGGTGAGAACCTAGTCAGCATGACTGGTACCTTTATAAGTGAAGGAGGAAGCACAGGAAAGATGACTTAAAGATACATAAGCCATGAAGACTTCGGTGAAACCAACCCTGTGGGCACTTTCACTTGGGGTTTCCAGCTGCTAGAACAGGACGAAAATAAATGTCTGTTATTTGAGCTGCCTATTCTATATTGTTTTGTTATGGTAGCAGTAGAAAAAGCAGTGCAAGAGTGTTATGAAGTCTCTCTAGATTGCCAGCTTCTCAACTTTAAAATGGGGGTAGAATCAGTGTAGGATGGTGGACATCTATAACCCTAGAATGTGTAAAGTTGAGGCAGGAAAATCTCCAGTTTGGGGCCTGCCTGGGTAATACAGCAAGACCCTGTCTTAAACAAACGAACAAAAATGTTAGAAATTGGTAAATAAAATAAGGTTGTATTAAATTGTGGTGACTATCTTGGTTGTCAGCCATGGAGGAGGAGGGAACCTCAGCTCAAGAACTGCCTCCATCAGATTAACCTCTGGGCGTGACTGTGTGGTCTTCTCTTGACCACTGTTTGGTATTGGAAGGCCTAGACCACTGTGGAAAGCACCATCCCTAGGCAGGTAGCCCTGGGTTTTATAAGAAAGGCAATTGAGCAGCATTCCTCATGGCTTCTGCCTCAGTTCCTGCCTCCAGGTTCCTGCCCTGACTTCCCTCAATAATGGGCTGTAACTTGTAACCAGGTAAATCCTTCCCTCTCTTAAGTGGGTTGTAGTCAGTATTTTATCACAGAAACAAAAAGCAGACTATGACAGAAATTGGTACAAGAGAGGCTGTTGCTGAGATGGACCTGACCGTATTACTTTAGGGAGGGTTATGGGAGTGTTTTGGACTTTGGCCTGGAAAAGCCATTGAGTGCTTGTAGCTTAGTAGGCTGTTCTGTGGGAGCTTGGGAGCTAGGAGTATTTTGAGAAGTGCAGACAATGGAGGCCTGGATTGAGAAGTAGTTTCAGAGGGAAGCCAAGACTCCCTCTGGGCTGGCCAGTTGTGTGATATTTTCTATTAAGACTCTGTGGAAGGGAAAAACCTTTGCTCTACCAGAACAATGAATGCTGGTTTGCTGAGGCTCAAAAATCAGCTGTGATTAACAAGAGACCAGAATTATTGAGTTGTAATCTTCTGAGAGGCATTTCCTCAGGATCAGCACACAGAAGCTGTGGTTCAAAGGGGTCAAGGCTGCATTTCAAGCTGGCAGCAGAACTTGATAATATGTAGGTATCCCACATGATGCTGGTTTGGGCTGTATAAAAGCTGCAGGGTTGAGGATGTCATGGAGAGCAGCTGAGGTCTGGCACTGTGAGAGGCCACTGGTGAAGCTATGTACTCAGTTGCAGTGTAGTGGAGATGCTAGGACTCTGGGAGGCCCACCAAGGACAGCAGCAAGTGTGGAGTAGGAGCCAAACTGAGTCTGTGAGCCAAGCTGAATGTGATGTGGCTGCCAGAGCTGGAGAGGTATGACACCCAAGTGCTTTGGAACCCAGCAGATTGTGAGTGAGTCCCCGATGTTGGAAACTGAGCTATTTGCATTGCTAGATTTGGGCTTGCTTTGATTCTGTCTGTGCTCTGGTATTTTCCTCTTGGAATGAATGTGAGTTAATTCTAATTTTATATGAGCCCACAGTTAAGAGACTTCAGACACATAACTCAGTAGTGGAATAGAGAAAGCCATTACCAGTGCATCAGTTTAACCTCCCTTAATCAGCCTGGGAAGCCAGGAGACTTTCCTAGAGGAAGTGGTACTTGAGCTAACCTTGAAGGGGACAAGGGTCCCTGCAGGTGGACGGGGTGGTGTGACAGTGGCACCCACTGGAGGAAAATAAGGGTCAGCGTAGCAGAGTAGATGGTGTGTTCTAGGAACAATCCTTTGGGGCACAGGGGACCACGGACAGGTAGGGGCAGGGATGGATGAACCTAGACAGATGGACTAGGGACATGTGGACGTTGTTCTGAGTACAGATTTGTTCTGAGTATGATTGCCATAGCAAAAGCTGAGGCAGAGAGTAATGTCATCAAATTTTCTAAGTTTTGAGAGATACTGCTAATAGCATGCCCCACATAGTTTAGAAAGGTTGCCAACAGGAGGCTGAAAACCAGTTGGAGGTCTATGGGTAAGGAGGGCCACAGTAAAAATGAAGGGAAACCACAGGTTTTGAGGATGCATGTTAGGGAAGGGGAGTTTGTGAGACCGCTGTTTCTGGGGCCTCTCCTAGTGTCCTCTTTACATCAGCCTCAGGTGAGGCTGATGAGGTCTGGTGACATTTAAAACCCTTTTTGATGGGAGATAGTGAGACGTGAATAGGGTTGAGATCCAAGGCCAAGAATATTTGGTACACGGTGCCTCTGGCTTCCCATGATCCCTTACTGCCTCACCCAGTAAAAATAATGGAAGTTTCTTGCTGTGAGATGAGATGGTTGGTTGTGTCAGTAACAAAAACAAAGGGCTCAGAATTGTGTTTCAGCTTCGCAGAAGCGTTTTGTGTTTTGAGGTGTGTGTGTCTGTCTGGGTGTGGGTCAAGCACATGTTTCTGACTTGGATATAGTTATAGAAACATGTACTTTGTTGTTGTTACAAGTTTGCCAGTGAAATTGAGTGAAATGTCGTAGATAAGAAAGTATAGGAAATGCATGGTTCCTATCACTTTGACTGTTCCTGTATTTGTCACATTTATTCTTGCCCTGATAATCTGGTTTGAGTGCACAGTAGAGTCTTGTAAACAAAGACTCTATTGTGTCCCCCATGGACACACAAGACACCAAAGGGGAGGGCGAAGGAATGGGTGGGGAAAGTGAAAATGACTCAGAAAGTTCCAGAAACAATGGTGCGGTTCATCTGGGAGCTTCCTCCGAGTAGAGCCACAATTACCCCACTCTGCTGATATCCTCCCTCCCCCATAAATCGCCTTTCTCATTTTAAGAGCCGAAAGGGACAGACAGCCATGTCTACGTCTTGAGTTCCATTGCTGTCTGCACCCAGGCCTGGATCTTTCCAGACCCCTCCTTTCCCCTTCTCAGGTGAATAGCCTGGTAAGGACCAATAGCCACAGCATGTTTGTGCTCAGACTTCTTGGCCACAGGTTAGAGCTCACTTGAAGAGAACCCTGGTTTCAGGCTACACTGAGTGAGATCTTGCAAATATGGTCTTTGGAAAATTGGTTCCATGTCTGCTTGGTTTTGGTGAGGGGTTTGCAGAGCCCCTTGATAGCTCCTGGGGACAGCATGTGAAGGGTGCAGAGAAGGGAGGGACCTTGGTTCTCTTCTCTGTTGCTGAGCTGCCTGCAGGTCCATGCCTCGGATGAAGCCTGGCACGTGATGGATGCTCAGTGTATGGACTGACTGAATGATGGCTTAATGGCCACATGCCAAATTCTACTGATCGTTTAGCATCTCATCTCTCATTAAATCTTCTTGACCACAAGGAAACTCACTTTTCTGTTCAACAGATCAAGACATCAGTGTCCAGAGAAGTTGAGTGACCAGCGCAAGGCTGGCAGCTTATATATGTAAAACACAGGATTCAAACTTGGATTTCTATAGCTTTAAACCTTTGGCATATCTGCAGATATTTTGAGTGCACCATAGATACTCTTCATGAAAATATTATCTCAATGTAAATTGGCCCACTTTATATGTGCAAAATAGAATTTACCTCAAGTTGGAAATGCGGGTTTTAAGAACTCTCAGGATCAAGCTCATAGTAAGTGTTGAACAAATACAGAACTTATTTTCATTTCTTTATACTCTTACATTTTGTTGTTGGGGGGGGAATGTGTGCAAGATTTGGAAGTTTGTTTTCTAGACCATTTTCTTAATCCAGGCAGGGTGACAAAAAGCCACACCAGTTAGCGACAGCCAGTAGCACTGCTGGGGACACAGCATTGCTGTGGTCATGGGTAGTCCCCACCTACTCCACCTTGTCACCAGGAAGAAAAGTGAATGGGAAGGCACAGCATAAGTTTCCAGTTCTGTAGGAAGGGTTAGTAAACCCCAAATTCAGCTTCGCCCCTCAGTTTCTTCACTTTATGCTCCATGCCATTTTTAAAGAACAGACTCTCTCTCCTCTCTCCTCTCTTCTCTCTCTCCTCCCTCTCTTCCCTCTCCTCTCTCTCTCTCTCTCTCTCTCTCTCTCTCTCTCCCAACCCTTCACCTTTTCTTTTCCTGTACTATATTCCTTCTTGGTGTATCCTGTTTGGGAGTTTCCCCTTTCATAAATTCAAGAGTCTTTTCGTGTCTTCCCTTCCAAACGCCCATCTCTGCCCAACAGTGACCAGGTGTCCCCTGTGGCCCCTCCCTTGTGTTTTCTTTGGTTGCACTGGGAAGTGGCGCCATGTGACAGGAAGTAAGGAGAATCCGATTCTCACCAGCTCCCTCTTCCAAGCTGCTTTTGTACACACAGAAGACCTGAGATAAGGGGGTGGAAGGTGGGGGACTGGGTTGCGCAGTGATGTAGAGCAGTTGACAGGAGTGCTGACTTAGCATTTGCAAGGTCCTGGGTTCAGTCCTCAGCACCTCATAAAAACAGGCACAGTGATGCATGCCTGCCTTTTCCAGGACTCGTGAGATGGAGGCCCAAGTTCAAGGCCATCTTTGGCCATGAAGCAAGTTTCAGGCTAGCCTGGGCTACGTGAGACTCTTCTACCAACAGAAAATTGTTTCCCAACTTGAACCGCCTTGAAATACTTCTACCTCTTGCTCCTTCGTCAGCTTAAATATCATCTTAGTCCATTTGCTCATCATGGATGAGGAGCCCGTGGTGTGTTTGGTAGGTTTTGTTTCTCCATGCATTAAAATAATGCCTGTCCAAATGTATTCCTGTGGGCATTGAGCTCCTGTAGGCTTCCCACTCTTGATGGGTAAGGCCTGTGGAACGGCGACTCTCCAGTTCCACCTTAGATGAGGCAGAATGATGGGTCATTTCTCGGGTGACTCTGGTTTCTGCTGTCTCCCGGGTAAATACAGGCTGCTTTGGTAATGCTGAAACGATTTCATAAAGCTTCCTTGATATGAACAGTTCTTACACTACTCTAGATGTCCTTTGTAAGCCGAGTGCTGCAGAAGCTTCGTCTCTCTCTTTATCTCAGTCATCACCGTGGGGAGAGCTTTCCTTCTGTAACAGCGTGGTGCTGATGTCCTTCGGGGTTGGGATGCTGTGGAGAACTCATTGTAAATGTGAAATGTGAAACTGTAGTCCCTTAAATTTTGTCTCTGCCTTCTTTTACCCATGGTTAGTACTTTGCCTAAGTTTGTGTTGGTCTCTGGGAGCCCATTTCTACTCTGCTCTTCTGCTGTTTTTGTTCCTGGGGAAGGAGATCACACTGATGAAGGGGATGTGGGTTTTGTTTTCAGTGTCTATATGTGTGCGTGTATATGTGTTTGCATGTTTGTATGTATGTAGGTATATGTGTGTCTGTATATGTGCAGGTATGTAGGCGTGTATGTGTGTGTGTGTGTGTGTGTGTGTGTGTGTGTGTGTGTGTGTGCAGGTCTGTGTGCACCTGTGTATGTGCACCATAGGTTAATGTTGACTACTTTATATCTTGCGGCAGGGTCTCTCAGTTGAAGCCAGAGCTCATCAATTTGACTAGCCTAACCAGCCAGCTTGTTTCAGGGATCCTGCATGCTGGGATTGCAGGTGGGCCACCATGCCTGGCCAGCACTTACCCAGGTGCTGGGAATCCAATCCCTAGTCCTCGGGCTCCAGCCAAGAGTTCTTTATCCACTGAGCCAGCTCCTCAGCCCCTCCAGGTAGACTTAAAACAAGAAAAGCCCTGTGAAGGCAGACTCTACAGCTCCTCCATGAGTTCTCAACTGAAGTACTTTCTGGTACACATTTTGTCTTCTTAGAAGCGTGGCTGACTGTAGATCCAGGCTGGATTCTGGTTAGTTAAGATTTCAAGATAAGTGAGCTGTCTTGTGACTCATCCTGCACTGTTTTAAGCAGTCCACAGGCTCAGAGAACAAGAGGATGTCTAATCATCTCCCACTCCCTGTCATGGCTGACGTCACTGTCGCCGTCATTGTCTTCATCATGTTAAGTACCCCAAAGCAAAGAAGTTGCTAGACAAAATGTTACAGAGGCTCGGGCCTTGGTGTCTGGAAGTCTGCTGCCTTTAAATAGATAACTCCCAAATGGATCTAATTCAGACTCAGGTATTGATTGGTTGCCCTGTGGTAAGAAACAAATGGCATTAACCAGTAATCTGAAAGACCAAATCCAATATCCCAAATGCGGAGAGTCTACTGTTTGTAACAGGTGTTGGTGGTGTGTGTCACTGGGTTCTGAGACTAGACAGAGATATTGGACCCAATTGCTACAAACTCGCTGCAGTGATGTGTTTCAGGAGCCTGGGAAGAGCAGCGTGGAGCCTAGTCCAGTTGGGGAGCCCCTGAGCAAAGTCATGGGTTTAGCTGGGTGAAGTGGTGTAGGAGGGCCCGAACTGGGGGGTGGGTGACGGAGACTGAGCAGGGGCTGAGAGATTCCCAGTGGGACAGGGAATTGGTGCAGGGCTGCGCATGGTGGCGCTGGAGGGGAACAGCTTTCACATGCCGCACTGAGGGCCTTGGAACAATGACCGAGTGCATCTTGAGTGTTCGCTCTCCCCTGGTGTTGGGTAGGAGACCGGGAGGAGGAGGAGGACTTGTGCTTGTGCTGAGGGCCAGGGATCTCATCTCTGGGTTCTGGGAGCTGGATTTGAGAAATGGGAGTGAAATCAAGTGCAAAAAGCTTGCGGATGGAGGCGGCGGATGTGGAGGGGGCCATCAGTCAGAGGGTCTCTTTAGAAAGAAGCCATGGCGTCCAGCTTTTGATATGCAGGTATCTGTGAGGGCCCAGGGAGGCACTGGGGTCCAAGACAGGCTGCTTCTAACACCCTAGATAACCCACAAAAGACAGAGCCATTTATTTATTTTGCCTGGGGAGTAGAAAATGCTGGAATGGTAAAGTGGGAGGGACTAAGGCTCTTCCCCAGTGTCAAATTGAATGCGACCAAGGGGCGGGGGAAGGGGGAGGGGAGAGGGAGTGGGGAGGAGCCCGAGGGCAGGTACTCCGTGAAGTCCTTTGAGAAAGAGGCAGGACCACAGGCGGAGGCCACTCTGAAGCAAGGCTGCTCCCTTGTCTCCGAGGCCGGGATCCGCGCTGCTGATTGGACGGCTCGGTGTTCTTGGCCGTCGGTGGCAAGCTGCCAAAGCTCCACTGGGCTGTCACTCACGGCAGCGAGGGCCGCAGGAGAGGAATTTGCCTCTCCAGAAAGAGTCTTTTGGCCTTGAGACAAAAGAAAAAAGCGCAGCTTATTGCACACTTCAAGACCCAGAGAGCCAGCTATTAATGAGCTGAGAAACAGACAGAGGAAGTGCGGAGATAGCAAGGCCAGCAGAGTTTCAAACGGTTGTTCAGCTGGAGGAATAATACTATAATACTAATACTAATACTAATACTAATACTAATACTAATACTAATACTAATACTAATAATACCTTGCAAACTCAGAGCGGAAAGGAGGAGAAAGTTAGACTCATGGCGTCCTTAGGATGTTCACCCTGGGGCCACCATTTATCTGAGGAGCCAGTCTCCATGCTCAATTGTCACCGATGTGATGACAGAAATGAGCAAGGAATCTAGCAGCTCCAGACTTATAGATTTTCTTAATAATAAGGCCGGCAGCAGATGAGCGGGGGACAAATGGGAAGCGGTGGCCGGTGTGGGCAGGCTGCTGCTTTGCTTTAATTCACTGGTGATTTTCCTTTGCTTTGCAAAGATCAGATTTCCCGCTCTGGTATTCACTGAGGAGCACATAGCCCGAGGATAGCAATTAGCTCTCTCTGGGCCCACTCTCCATTGCACAGCCTCGCTGACCTGTGCAATTACTGGCACCCCAGCAGCTCTGTTTCAAACTTCGGCTGTGCAGGATGGGAAGCCAGGCCCACCTTCCCCGAGTCCTCTTTCCAGACTCCTCCTTACCTGGTGCACAGGGACCTTGTCTGCAAATAGAACTGACGTACCGGGACGTCATCGGGCCTGGCAGAGCTCATTGGCAGAGAAGTTCGAGTTTTATTTTCAACCCAGAGACAGGCGGAGATGGATCCAGCTAGAACAGGTCTCTTCCGGCTTAGGCTCTCCTCCGGTGGTTGCTGGAGTTGTGGAGGATGGAACGTCTGAGGGAGCTTGCCGCTTATGGCTTCCTTGCTGCTCAGTTGGAGATACAGAGTTGGCTCCCCACCCCGCTGGCTGGTCCTCTATCTCCTTGTTGGCTCCACAGTACTCCTGCGGTGTCAGGAGGGGGCTGTGTTCCCAAAGACCCTGCCTGCACCTCAGCTTCCTTTACTTCTCTACCTCCGGTGGTCAGGCTGTGTGTGTCTCCCTCAGGTTGATCAAGTGCGTTCCAAATAAAGATTCGGGCTAAGTGAATTCATTTCAGCTAGGAAGCTGCCTAGGCAGACAGGAGTGGTTTAAACCTTCTGGAATAGATGCTATAATGCAGTTCAGGGAATTTTGCTTTTATCTGGGAGGCAGAGGGAACCACCCTAAAAAACCAGGATCCACTCAGGCTCCACTTAGCCATGGGGGGGGGGGGTCCATCTTGGCCAAACCTGACTCTAGACATATGGATTCACAAGTTCTTTCAGTCTTTGTGTGTCGTCTCCGCCTCCCTTTTTCTGATTCTATTAGGACAATTCACATCTGGTTATGCCTTTAAGGAATCTTTTTCAGAAGGAGAGGGTAGGTACTCTTTGAGACAGTCTCCTTATGAATCCCAGGCTGGCTGGCCTTAACTCCCTTAACAGCCTTGGTCAGTCCAGTGAGGGGATCACACATGTACTGGGCCACGCCTAGCTGTCTTTTTCTTTCAAAATGTCGACACTAAGTACATGACTGGCCACCTAATATAAGAGATCACAAAAACAAGTTCTAGATGTCTTCACTTAGGGCTAGCTGAGGGGGCTCCCAAGTTCCCTGGGACTTTAGGGTGGAGCCAGAAAGGGATAAAAGTCTGCCTTTATCCATCCCTCACCCAATCCCCCAGCTCCCCAGTTGCTTGAAAGAGCAGTGTGGCCCAAACTGAGACTCCCTGCCTTGACATCTGTGACCCTTGCTTGTCTTGACTTAGCATTCATCCTAACAATCCTCGGTGTTTCTTGCCTCCTGTCTGCAATCACATTACAGCTAGATTTCTGTTGCTTTTTCAACGTCGCCATTATTATTTGCAACTGGACACTTTCTTCTCTTGGGTTGCCCCAGTGAAGAGAAAAGGAAGGCCTCTCCTTCCAGGAGGCCCCTTTGCTGCTCCCATACTGGTGGATGGGTGTGTCTCACCCAGTCAGCCTGTGGTTCTTGGTTGGTTCCTGTCCCCCAAGGGTTTCTCTTGTTCTGGGTACCCCGCCTTGGCCTCCGATTCCACACTTTGAAACGCAAATGACAGCTGTAATTGGCTGAGAGATAGACCACAGGAGTGAGTGAGCAGGGCTGCGGGAGTTAAGTGGCTGAGAGACAATTACTGTGTGTGCTGCAGCCTCCGGGATCAGGAGCAGCCAGGCCGAGTTCCTACTAGGTTTTAAAGGAGCAATAACACATTAATTGGAGGCGGGCTTCTGGGTTAACAGGCCTTGCCTGGCTCCTCGCTCTTTTGAGGCCGCTTTAGGGATGAGAGGGGGAAAGTCAAGTTTACCTACTCTCTCTTTCCCAGCTCCATCCCCCTTCTTCCAGGTGAGAATTTGGGAGATTTGTGTTCTTGATTCTGGGAGACAGACTGATGGTTTAATTTGGAGATTTTGTAAAAAGTTCCTTTGCAGTAGGAGGTGATGTGGTAACTGTCAGTCACAAGGGTTTGGTGTCCAGGAAGGACCTTAACTCAGCCAGACCTGCCATCTTTCCCATCAGGCAGGCAATTAACTCTGATTTTTTTTTTTTTTTTCTATTATGTCTCTATTCCAAAACGGATCTCTCAGTCAGGTATAAAGAGCAGAGGTGACACCTCCCTGCTGTTTGTAGCCCTTCCAGTCTGAGGTGAAGAAATCAATAAAATTATGATTTCTCTTTTGCCTACTCAGTAGAAACCCTGACTAAAGAGGAATATGGGATCCTTGAAGAGAGAATAATCCAGTGTAGTAGGAGCTGGGCTGGGCCTCGCTGCCCCTCTGAAAGATCACTAAACCCTATTCTGGCCACAAATAACCATCAGAATGATTAGTTTAGACTTGAGATAAGCAGACTAAACAAGGCATGATAGCCAAGGAGCTCATTCTCTCTGGTCATCTGCCTTCTACTGCAGTGGAACTCGGGAGGGCCCAACACTTTACAAGTGGTCTTGCTGTTTTTTGTTTATGTTTCCTTCCGGCCTGCACAGGACAGTGTGGCCACTTCTCCCTTTTACCAAGCATTTCCTCTGGGTTAAAGGAATGTATTGGTTTGTCTTACCTTAGGAGAGAGTTAGCCATTTCCAGATTAGGAATGGGTCTGCTTTGGGACATGCTTGTAGCCAGAGGCTCAAACTTGCATGAAACACCAGAGTTAACTGGAGAAGAAACTGGTGTCTCATGGAAGTTCGAGTCTTCATCAGCCCGATGTTGAAGGGCATTTAGAAAACTCTCTTCAGCAGTCTTGAGTAGGGAGGGTGGCCTGGGTATGAGGCTGTGCCTGTCAGGGAGAATCTTCTTGGAAGGGCTCGTGGAGGGTCTCCATTGTAGACCTCTCCAGGATGTCACTCGGTCATGGTAGAGAGGCTGGTTTGTCATTGTTAGAGAACAGCTTTAGTCTGTCCTCTGAAGGAAGGCTAGGTGAGAATCCATGGTTTATGTAGCAGTCACCATAGTCTTCCCAAGAGGAAGAATAAATTATTTAGATAAAGCTTTTCTAGGGCTGGGTCGATGGCTCAGTCAGTACAGTTCTTGCTGTGCAAGCCCGAGGACCCGAGTTTGATTCCTTGTGAACCCTTGTGAAAGCCAGATATGGTGGTGAGTGTTATACTCCCTGAGCTGGGAAAGCAGATCCCTACTGTGCAAGTTCCCAAAAAAATGAGAGACCCAGTCTTCAAAAAATGGTAGATGGTGTCTGAGGAACAATACCAGAGGTTGTCCTCTGCTGTAGACGTATACAACACATACACAACTCTTTTTCACTATAGTGTCTTAGCTTTGTGGTAAAGGGCTGGGCTATCTGGGTTTTAATTCAGACTCTGCCATCTGCTAGTCATTTGATTGTCTCAACTGCCAAATGAGATAATAGTGTTTCCCACTGGAGGCTTATTCCGAGAACTACATGAGCTGCTTTTCCTAGCACTTAGTAGGACTCTACAGACCCACTTGGAACAGTAAACATGAGCTGCTGCCGGTGACTGCTGTGCCATGGCTGTTGGTGTTGAGTACCTTATCTTTTTAGGATGAACCATGAGAGCAGTCACAACATTTGAATGTTGCGCCAAGGCCACACAGGTCTGGGCAACCTGAGCAGTTTCCTCCATCCAGTTTTTTTTGGTTTTCATCAGTGGCCGTAACATCCTGAGAAAGATTAAAGACAATAACCACAAAAACAACAGCCAACCAATTGGACACATTGATTGGGTCATCATTCTCATAACAAAATAGTTATAGCGAATACAGGAGACCAGTGCAACTCTCTTGGGGCACCGCACTCATGTTGAGAGTTTTAAAAATGATACAACATGGGGGAAAAAAGCACATTTTTCAGTGACTTAGAAAATTTAATTCATAAGAAATACTGTTACTCTTTTTTGGTGTGCTGCTCTGGGAACTTTGACAAAGGCAAGCACCTCCTAGTATGGCAATATAGAACTGCTCCATCATTACATCCCTGAAGGGCATTTTTATGCTACCCTGCTGCAGACATACAACCCCCATTCCTCAAATCCCTTGCAACCCCTCACCTGCCCTCCACCCATCCCCATCGTTTGCCTTGTGACTATAATCACACACCACCTATCTGGCTTAGTCACTTAGCACAAAGCATTTGAGTTTCCTCCAGTCTGTCCTGTGTGTTAGAAAAACACTTATTTCTAATACTCATACGTCAAACCTTAGAACTGGATAAAATCTTTGGAAAAAAAAGTCAAAGATTCTTATTAGCCGGGTGAAGAAGTGGAGACAGCTGAAGGTGGGATGCCTTGCCCAAGGTTGTGAAGCTAATTAAAGAACGAGCTGAGCTGGGAATCCCCTCTGCTCAGTCCGGGCCACACCTGCCAGATCACGCTGGGATTAAGGACGTGTGGCTGCCTGTCAGACGGCTGTCTTCCACTCATTTTCTAATTGTTATTAGGCAAACTGAGGCTTACTTATGATAACAATTTGAGAAGAATTAGTTTCTTTTAGAAAGCATGGAGATTAGTCTCATTCACCAACATGCTCCTTCTTGGAGCACATCTGTGTCTTTGCTGGAACGTCTTAGATAGGAGTCCGTAACAGCTGGAATGGAAGGCCCAACGTTTGTTCTGCATTCTTCATCATTGATGAGAGAGTTCCCAGCATTACTGTTTCTCCTTGTGTTCATTACCGATGTTCTAGGTGGTTTGCTCTAGTAGACAAGCTAGTGCGTCTGACTGTCGTGGGGCTGCCGGTTCCTTAGTTTGGTGATTAATGATTCATGCAGGTTCTTCCATGAAGGAGCTGAGCTCTGAAAGATAGAATGAAGACATGACTTTAGTAAATTTACATTTCCTGACTAGATGCCTTGAAATGGGCACAGCAAAACCTCTGGCTTCAACTCCCTATTTAGAGTTCTCAGGGGGACACGTAAAATCCCTTTAAGCAGTGTGAAGGCATAAAGGCCCGGAAGCCATAAGAGAACACCTAGAGAAGTCTGGGTAACATGCTGCTGCTGGAAGGGGGCTCTGTTGGCGAGGACCAGCGGATGCTCAGTTTGTAGGTTGCATAGAGTGCTCAGGAGTTTGTGTATGGAAGGGACAAGGTCAGGGCTGTGCTCCAGGAGGCAGATCTAGGAGCCTGGGATGCAGAGAGAAACTGGCCATGAGGGCAGATGGGAGGCAGGTCCTTGGGTAGCAGTAATGGAAAGGAAGAGATGTTTTGGTCAGGGAAATACCCACTGGAGACAAGAAAAGGGGGTCAGAGAAGACCAGGGTAATGTCCCTAGTCTACCTGGATAGATTCACCATGCTCAGGAAAGGAGAAGGGGGTGGGTAGGCAGGTGGTGGGTTTGAGGCCTAGAAGGAGAGAAAGGTGTTCTTTCTTTGACCGGGTCAATTTTGTTTTCGTGTGCTTATGTGTGAGCCTATTAACAAGTATTTGTGCTTGATTATTACTCATTTCCAGAAGGCTAATTATAATTGCATTTTCCTTCAGTAGGGAATAATAGTGGTTTTTTTTGTCCTGATTACAATGTTAGTTATGATTAAACAAATGTTTTTGGGTCCTTTCTCCCTAGATGGCATGATGCTATGCTTTAAAAAGAATCAGCTGAGTAGTGAAAGAACAGGTGACATAGAATGACATGGTGACTATAAGTGTTTTATTTATTTGTGTGTGTGTGTGTGTGTGTGTGTGTGTGACTTTAGAATATAGTTGTCTGCCTAAATAATTAGGAAAAAAAGTGTAAACCCAGTGTGATCAAGACATGGGCAAACACCTTCACTTACACTGTGCTGATGGTTCTGTAAGTCTATTCCAACATACCCAGAGAAGAATCTGGCAACAATTAATTGATTGATTAATTAACCTTATTTAATGACAGGGTTTCTCTGTGTAGTCCTGGCTGTCCTGGAACTTGCTTTGTAGACCAACCAGGCTGGCCTCAAACTCCTGTAGTTCCACCTGCCTCTGTCTCCTGAGTGCTGGGAGTACAGGTGTGTGCCACCATGCCCAGCTGAATCTGGTAATAATTTAAAGAGGGCTAAAGCTTTGCCTAGCCTAAGTGCCATGGGAAACTCCAAGTGTTTGCTTTATTTTTAAGACAGAGTTTCTGTGTGTGATCTTGCCTGTCCTGGAACTCGCTTTGTAGACCAGGTTGGTCTCAGACTCGAAGATCTACTTGCCTCTGCCTCCCAAATGCTGGGATTAAAGGCATTCACCTCCGTTGCCAGGTTGAAACTCCAAATAATTGTAAGGAATTAAGTATCTAGTGTCAGAATGAGAATATTTATTAGAAATACATCCCAAATAACCAGTTGCTTAATAAGGTATTTTCTTTGGCTAACTATGGGCAGCTGTGGCTGGGATGAGTATGTACAGTGATATGGAATGGAGGCATGAGAAGTGTGGACCCCCTTGATTACAATTAGAGAACAAGAGGCAGGGTTTTTCACTGGCTTAGATCTCACCTGGTAGTTTAGGTTGGCTAGCAAGCCCTGGGGACCCCCTGTCTCTGTCTCATCAATACGGGCACATTGCCATGCCATGATCTTCATGTGGGCTCTGTAGATTAGACTCAGGTCAGGCAAGCAGTTAACCCACTGAGCCAGACCCCAGTCCTGAAAGTCACCTCTGGACCCCCATTTTGCCTGCTTCTGAACTGCAACCTAACTTGGTGACGATGTAGACTTTAGTGTTCATGTCTGTGTTGGGTTCGAGACCATGCACTTTGAGAGGATTTCTAGCTCCCCTGTGAAATAGGTAGCTCTCTTCACCACCACGTTTCAGTCATTCTGAACTTTGTGCTTTCATATTTGGATTTAAGCAAGCCTGATTGGCCAGCGGTTCAGGTGAAGTCACTGAATTTCCATGGCAAGGAAAGACAATGCTGTGGTTGTTCGAAGTGGTGGTCACTGTGCCCTGCAGAACAGCAAAGCACACCAGTGCCTACGACCTCACACCACCAGTGTGAACACACATGCCCAATGTTTTCTAAGAGCAATGTTTTGAAACACTAGTCATTTTCTCGGGTACTTTGAAAGATTTGATGGCCCATTTCTGTCACTTTGGGACATTGGAATCTTTTCTCTGCAATACATGCTTTTGTTGTCATACCAAAGCATCTTAGCTGAAGGTCTTTTGCAGCAATGTGGCAAGGATTTTTTACTGTTGGATTAGACTTTTCTTGGGTTTTCTGTGTATAGTTCCATTTTCTCTTCATTTTACTGTTGAAACTTCCTTTCACTTCAAGGGCATAAAGAAAAAATAAAGGAAGAAAACAGCCATCTATCTATCTTGGAATATCCTGAAATTATCATTTTATAGTCACCCTATTGCATAACAGAACACCAGGACTGATTCTTCATGTATAACCACGGCTTCCTATAAGTGTGTATGTGTGTGTGTCTGTCCCATGCATGGATGCCAGGAGCAGACATCAAATCCCCTGGAGATGAAATCTCAGGTGGTATCTCAGCTGCACAGTATGGGTGTTGGAACTTAACTGGAGCCCTCTGGGTGAACAGCGAGGGAATCGTAACCACTGGGCCATTTGGCCAGCCCTGACAGGGGTGTTGTTAACATAGGGCATGGATTGGCAGAAGGATCTGCTTCCTGTTTGCATTTCTTTTCCTCAGCGAGTCAGTAGGGACAAGGATCAAAATAAAGACAATTTCTTGGGAAATCCTTTCCTACATGTCTGTCAGTCCCCTCTTCCTCCTCTTTAGTCTGTCTCCTGTTGACAGAATCCTCTCCACACAGAGAGTGCGGTGGAGAGGCTTCATCATGGCTGCCAGAGCCTGAGATCTCCGTACTGTAGGTCCTGTTCATCCACACACCTTGTGTTTGTCACAAAGTAGTCACAAGTAGCTGCTTTAAAATTTTTTTTCCCTCCCATAAAAAGTGGCTGGAATTTCCTGGTCCTGTGTTCTCAGTGGAAGGCAAGATCAGTGGCCTGGAGCATGTAAAGGCGCAGGATTGACCCTCAGACCAATGCATTCTTGAACTCTGTTCTGAGACAAAAGGAGATGAATCGAACAGATACTGGAGACGAACTGCTGCGAGTTAAGAGTCCGAGCATGCCAGTCCATCAAAGTGGAGCTCAGGGAGTCACCAAAGGTGCCTTTACCCAGCATGCTCATGAGGCTGCTGGGAAGGCGGAGAGTGAGAATCTACCGAGGGAGTTCTGGCTGCCCCCAGACAGGAGCCGCAATGGATGTGTAGCTGGAGCTATGAATGCGCTCTGGGTGTGCAGAACGGAGAGAAACAGGAAAACAAACACCCGTGGAGGACCTTCAAGAGCAGATTCAGAGATGAGAGAAGCTTTGTGCTGAATCCGAGAGAAGAAAGTGTCACAGGAGGATGGGAAGTTGACCGTGGACATGGGCGCAGGCTCCCTTCAGCAAAGTCACCGTAGCTCGGTAGTTCAGTGGAGCTATCGGTCAAGAAGCAGCCTAATCTGTCCAACACATAGCCACAGGTTCAGATGAGTTGTTTTTAAATGTCACTTCTCAGTTCAACTGGAATTCCAGTGTTTAGGCTGCAGCCATACTCTTTTGGGCGTTTCTAGGTAACACGGATGCCATCTTGTTTATTGTGAGACCATCCTGTAAATTAAAATAAAGAGGTATTTCATGCATGCTTTCAGGCTAGATACAAGGGAAGAAATGAACAGGATGTTCAGAATTCTTGGTCCCTAGTTCTGTGTTTTCCTGCTTTGGTGGAGGAGCCTGGGGACCATGACCTTTTCCGGAAGCTAGCATAAGGACACACAATGGAGGTTGTCAGAAATGGGAGGGACCAAGGTGGAACCTGTCTCCTGGGTCATAAGTCCAGTGATCTAGAGAAGACAGTTCTTTTGGTGTGTGTGTGTGTGTGTGTGTGTGTGTGTGTGTGTGTGTGTGTGTGTGTGTGTGTGGTGACCAGGGGCCAGGGAATGAGGTCACTGCCTCCTCCAGTTTTATAATGTGCCCTGGGGCCTGGGCTCTGTCCCCTGTGAAAGACATCCAAGCCAGTATGTCCTTTGAAGTTACTGGCTGCTGCACTTGGGCCAGCCCAGTGACCGCACAGCAAGTATGTAACTCCCCATTACCTGTTTGCTAAGAGCTAGGGAAGAAGTAAGCAAAGACAACAGAAAACAGGTTAGATGACAGCACAGGCCTTCCTGTTTCCCCAGGCCGTGCTGGCGTGTAAGCAATTCCTGCATTGGCTGAGTTCTGCTGCTGTCCTGGAGCAAAATACACAACAATACAACACAACCCCACGCCCTTCAGAGGGGCATTAAAGGGAAGGGTTTCAAGCTATCTCCAGGCAACAATAGCAACATGAGCTGTGAGACCCTTTGTAAAAACTGCACAGCTGTTCCCGTTTGCATTTCTTTAAGGTTACTGGTCTCCTACAGTAGTTAATTATGGGGAAAAATGGGATCACGTTTTAAATATTGGAACTATGCATCCTTCCCCACCATTACTACAGAACAAACAAAACTTTGAACACAATGCACCCAATTCTTTTTTTTTTTTTTTTTTTTCCATCTTCAAACTAGGTTAAAGGATTCTCTTTCCCTGGAAAAATAAGTTTTGCTTATGTGATCTAAAAATAGTCACTAACATGTCTTCCGCTGCTTTTGTGTGTGTGTGTGTGTGTGTGTGTGTGTGTGTGTGTGTGTGTGTGTGTGTGAGAGAGAGAGAGAGAGAGAGAGAGAGAGAGAGAGAGAGAGAGAGAGAGAGAGAGAGGGACCTTTTCATTTAGGAGGTCCGGAAGTAAATGCTGGCTTTTGGTCAGGCTTTGTTGTACCTTGAAGTAAAAAGTATTTGAATGAAATAGAGAGGAGGAAGGGTGTGGGGAATTTGAGACCAAAACTCAGGTATGGGAAGTTGGCCATTCTGAGGGAAGAGTAGACTTGAAAATGGCTGCTGCTGCTGGGAGGATATGGGATGGACAACACTGTCATGAGCAGTCTGCTCTCTGGAGCAAGGATAGCCCATGCTGCACACACTCATGGCTGGTGTCTGCACGCTTCGTGTGCTGCTCACGTGGCAGCACACTGTGGAAAGCAGTGGATCGTTCTTGACAGACGGAGCAGTCTGTGGACTGTCACGTGACTGCAAGGCATTGGCTCTGAAGGGGTGCATCTCACTAAGGAGGGAAGAGCTGAGGGGTCTCTTACTTTGTTTGCTTTGCTTTGTTTTGTTTTTGAGACAGGGTTTCTCTGTGTAGCTTTGCGCCTTTCCTGGAACTCACTCTGTAGACCAGGATGGCTTCAAACTCACAGAGATCCTCCTGGCTCTGCCTCCCCAAGTACTGAGATTAAAGGTGTGTGCCACCACCGCCTGGCTTCTCTTACCTTTTCCTCGTCTAAAGTGTTCTGTAGGATTTGACAACGTTTCCTCAAGTTGAGGCTTGCAGGATCCTGTCGTGGCACGCTTCAGTAGATTGGGAAACATTGTAGACGTTCAAATGTGGAGAAATAAACTGGACCAGGTGGGACAGGCCTGAAATAATTGCTATTCAGAAGGCTGAGGTGGAAGGGTAGTCAGTTCGAGACCTGTGTCAGCTAAAAACTGAGTCCGTGGCCAGCCCAGATAACTTCATAAGACTGTCTCAAAAAAGAAAAGGAGAAGGAGAAGAAGAAGAAAAGAAAGAAAGCACTCAGGAGACAGAGGCAGGTGGATCTCTGTGAGTTTAAGGCCAGCTTGGTGTACAGTGAGTTCCAGGGCAGCCAAGACTACAGAGAGAGACCCTGTCTTCAACAAAACAAAAAAGTTTTTAAAAAGAGAAGAAATAGTAGTTTGGTGGGAGAGCACTTGCCCAGCCTTTGTGAGGCTCTGGGTCCAGTTCTGAAGGCCATAAAACCAAACAAAAATAAGAGACAAGTCCAACCAACCTACCACAGACTCTCCCAGGAATGACCAGAACCAGGGAGATTGGCCCTTCTTAGGGAGGGGGTTAGCAGTGAGTGTTGCACCTGGTTCCCACCAAGAGGGAGTTCCATTTCAGCAGGGTTTGTCTTTTAATCTGGGTGTTTCCTTTGCCACGGCTCTTCTTTGAAGCCAGCAGGAGTTGGTGTGTGGGAGAGAGCCTGGGCCTGAAGGAGGTGTGGCTTGGGCCAAATGCCTGTTAACAGCCTGGGAGAAGCAGGGAACAAGTTGATTCAAAACCAACAAAATCCCCAGACCCTGTCTTTGGCAAAGCATCATTTGGCCTAGATAAAAGCAGGGGAGACGAGATAGAATCTTATGGTAAAACTGAGAGACATGGACGGAGAGAGCAGGAGGCATTGTCTGTACAGCAGGGTGGGTGGTACAGTAGGGTTCTGACTGGCCTTCGGGTTAGAAACAGCCCAAGTTCGGGGGCTGTGTAGGGTAAGGCGGATGACATTCGCATCCCCACACCGCCCTGTTTTTCTGACTTCTTGAGATTCCACACAAGACTCTCAGGCCTTCCTCCACGTGGCCCAGGGCAGTAAAGGGACAGGGCCACTGAAGTCTGGGTGTGCTTGTTCATTTATCCAGAAGCTGTTTGCTGGGCATCTACCATGCCACGGTGACAGGCATAAGCTGAGAAGGAGTTTTCTTTCCCCCATCTGAGAAGAACTGTCGATGAGCTGGCATGTGAAGGAAGAGACAAGGCCTCACTTGTATTTTCAGTTCCCTGTTTGTTTCTGCAGATCATCTAGCAAGTCTGAGCTATAGTTTCTCCAAAAATGGGAGTAATCAACCCTTCTCCCTCCTTTCTTCCTTCTCTCCTCCCCTCCTCTCTCTCCTCCTTCCCTCCCTTATTTCCTTCCTTCTTATTTCTTTATCAAAAAATAATTTTATATATCCCAGGCTAGCCTCAAACTCACTCTATAGCTAACGTTGACCTTGACCTGGTCTGTCTGCCTCCACCCCCAGAGTGCTGGGATTATAGGTGTGCCCACCCTACCCTGTCAGTGTGTGTGTGTGGGGGGATCGAACCCAGGCTTCATGCATGATGGGAAAGCAATTAGTGTATTAACAGGTAAAGTGGTTCCTTAGAACAATAGTGAACTAATCTACCCAGAGCAGGGTGGCCTCCCTGTTTCCAGTTATTACCGATTAGAGGGAGTCATTCTAATCGACTTTAGGGTATATTTATGGCAGTTTCTTTTCTTTTTCGTCTCCTTTTCTTACATCGTTGAATGGTTTCACCTTGTTCTACAGGACATCCGTGGGCCCCAGGGCTTTGGGGGCCGATGGGACTTTGTGCCTGCTTCACTTCAGCCTTTACCTCCTGAAGTTCAGGGGCCTGGAAAATCCTAGACTGTGTATGTCAGCTTGTCACCCAGGTCACCTCACTCTGTGGACCCCACCGTCCACCAGGAAGCTGCCAGGCAAGGAGGAAGGCGCACTTAGCTGGGTTCCTGTGTGGTTTGATTTAAAGTAAGACCGAGTCTCCACTGATTGTAGAAGGTCGAGTTTCACTTGCAAACTTGAAGATGAGCAAACTCATCCCCCACGGGGCCTCAGGCAGAATAAACTTGCCGTGCAGGTCCTGAACAGCAGAAGAGTTATAAAACATCTCTTCCTGGAGCCCTTTTGACTGGGACGGAGGAGGCTCAGGAAGGAGAGCACAGCAGGAATCCTCTCTTCCAGCTGCCTCTTCCTGCTTTGCCCACCTCCCCTCCACAGATCTCACTGGGCAGGTTTTATGGGAATGACTGATTAGCTCTGGTTCTGCCTTTGTTGTCCTCTGTGGTGCTATGGATACTCTGTCACGTTTACTGCCCCTTGCCATTTCTGAAAAGGGGTCTTCAAAGCGAGGGTCCTTTTCTAAGATGAGTTTCTGAGCAGTAAACTTGACAGGGTTTAACATGGGCAAAATAAACCTAATGTAAAAGAAAGCAACGTAAAAAAAACCCACACCAAACCAAAACTGTAGTAATGTCCACCAGAGCCTTGAATGGGAAGAGGCCCTAGGAGGACCCAGGAGGATGGTGAGAACCATCGCACCCTCCAGAGTGGCGGAGCGTGGGGCTGCATCTGTCTCTTTATGTGACCTCAGCATTGGTAGCAGCAGCTGACTGTTTAGGTGACATGATAAAATCATAGTAGTCAGACTTCACTGGTGACAGCAGGGACTCAAATCCAGCCACCACTGACCTGTCCTTTTGTGCCGGAGACTTATCCTTCCCCCACACATCACTGCCATACATCTGGGGACATTTACACTTACCAGTTGAACTAGAAATCAACTTGCCAGGGAGTACTTTACGAGCTTTATGTCAGTAAACATGTAGTATTGGTAAATAATGAGGCTGTTGGTAAATAATGAGGCTGTTATCTGAGGATGTTTGGGTCTATTTTGTGTGTGTGTGTGCGCGTGTGTGTGCATGTGCGTGCGTGCGCTGTGTGTACTTGAAGGTGTCTGTGGAGGCCAGAGATAACATCAGGAAGTCTTCCTCCATCATGTCTACATTTTATCCACTTTATTTTTTGACAGGGTCTCTCCTTGAACCTGGAGCCCCTGATTTCAGTTAGCTACCTCACTCTGGGGTTCTGCTTGTGTCTGCCTCCCTACCTTAGATTACGGAACTTTTTACGTGGGTGATGGGGGGGGGTCAGGCTTGGGTCCTCACACTTGCAAAGTAAGGACATTACCTCAAGAAACCATCTCTCCAACCCACATATTTTTTTTATTTAGTGAGAAGACAGCCAGTCAGTGGGGGGATTTGATTGATGGTGTTCAGGCGTGGGTCATGCACATGTGTTTACATGTGTGTTCAAGTCCCTGTGTATATATAGTTTTGTTTTCTTGATATGTTTAATCTCATAAGAAAGACACTTTTTTTTCCTGTTTTTTTTTAAGATTTGTTTATTATGTATACAGCATGTATCTCTGCAGGCCAGAAGAGGGCACCAGATCTCGTTACAGATGGTTGTGAGCCACCACGTGGTTGCTAGGAATTGAACTCAGAACCTCTGGAAGAGCATTCAGTGCTCTTAACCTCTGAGCCATCTCTCCAGCCCTCTTTTCTTCTGTTTTATACCTATACTTCTTCAGAAGCAATTCTCAGTGTATTAGTGTGGAGGGGTCTAGGCAAATGAAGTCTAAAATATATTTAGAAGATACAAAGTGTCATTGATAAAGTCACAGATATTCAATCAAAAGTGTTACAATGTATTTTAGGATTATGTTACAATATATGAGTTAAAGGAATATATTAAGTAACCACATTGTATCCATGTATTGAAATATAGCCCTTTATAGTAAGCCACAAGGGGAAAAAAATACTCATCAACAGCTCTTATATTTGGGGTTTAAGGATGTACAAATATTTGACTATGTTTAATAATTAAAATGATTAATTTCCTTTTCCCCATAGAAGAGTGCTCAGTGCAGAATTTCCCTTTATAAACAAACAAAACAGTCACATGGGGTTTTGCCTTATATAGAAGAGCTAAAAAACATAAAGCTATATGTTGGTTTTAGTAAAATCAGGGTTCCATGCAAAAATAGTCATCGCTGATAGCCTCTGCTAACCAAGTTGACTTCTGTGTATGGAGAACACCAACCAAAGATTAAAAACAAACAAACAAACAAAAAACCAAATGGAAAACTTTCTTGTCTAACTCCATGATGGGTGTTTACTAAATTAACAGCGCGCTCTCTCTCTCTCTCTCTCTCTCTCTCTCTCTCTCTCTCTCTCTCTCTCTCTCTCATTCATATATATATATGTATTTCCTCATTATATAATGCAGGGTGGGTTCCATAGCCTCTGTGAAATGCTGTCAGTGTTTTAGGGACACAAGTCCAGTGACCATAGTTTGTGTAGCATTCTGTGGGCATACATACTAATCACTGGAGGGACATCTGCCCATCGTGGCTAAATGGGGGAAAGAGCCTGAATGAGTTATATTCCAGCTTCTCTGAGGTCTCAGCCTCCTGTATTAATCTTGAGTAGTCTTGGCCTCCAGTTCCTTATATTGTATACCGTCGGGTTCATTACACATGTCCTAACTTCACATTTTCCACAAATTAGCCTTTACTTCAAAAATGCAAGTGACTAAACATTCTTTTCCTACCTCACAATTAGCTACCACTTACACTGTGGAATTCTTTGTTCAAGGGAGTATTGTGTTGTTATTTTCTTGAATGCCTTGGAAGCAAATCCAAACATCTGTCTTGTGTTTTGTAAAAAAACTTATTTTAGACTGATTTACACCTTTGTGATTCCAAATGTTTTCCAGATTAGCCTGAGACATTTTCATGACAATTAGGAAAGTCAGTATATGGCTTCCTCCTGTCTCTGGCCTTGAGGGCCTGTGTGCTGGCCACGTGGACTAATGCAGAATTTATAGCAGTATTGAGTCATTGGGAAACATCAGCTGCTTCCTCATCTGCCGGCGAAACTTGACTGTTTTTCAGGAATCCAAGGAACCTTTGTTGAGAGGAGGAAGATTGTTAAGTGTTCAGTTTCTCAAGGAAAGGAGAAAAAGCATACGTATGCACAACCATTGCTTACTTATTATGTGTCCTCCTTCCACGGGACCATTCATCCATGATCAAGTCTCCCACCGTGGGCTCTTTAAAAGACCATCATGGTTGGGGTTGCCTTCCGTATTGGAGACTGAGGCAGCAGTGTCTTTACCAAGAGCTATCCTTTCCTGGCATCTCTACCTTCCTAGTGACCCTGGCAGGGCCTCAGACGGCCTGGTTGCTGTTTCTGGATAGCTGGGGCCCTCTCGGTTGTTTGAATGCTTCTGTGGACATTCTTTACAGCTTTGTCCACCCCAGACCTTTTTCTCCTGTCTTCTTTTCTCTCTTGTGACAGTGGTCTCTAGGTCCCCCATCAGTCTCCTCTCTAGTCCTCAGGACGGGCCTTGGTGTGTCTGCCACCCCGGGAAAGTCCCTCCCCTGTAGCCCAGCAAGGAGGTCCTTTCATCTTGGTGGCGGGAACCAGAGACAGGGCTGGATTAATCTGAGAGTGTGGTCTGTGTTGTTTTATGCCTGTCTTTCCCTCTCTTGTCTGACTCCCTCTTCTAGTTAGGGTTCCATCACTTACATTTTCCCCAGAAGACAAAGATCGCTGAGGTAGGCCGGATGGCATGCAGGTCTTCTGCTCACTTGTCCCCCAGGAAGTGGGTCCCTGATAAGAGTCCAGAGTGGTCTCTGGTTACCAGGATGTAGCTGGTGTCACATTAAACAACCCTGAGAGCCCTGTCACTTTCTCCACAGCACTGTGCAGGGGGCATAAAGGTGTAATAAAAAGAATCCTGTGTGTCTCCATGTCCAAACTAATGTCGGGTCTGAATGCTTGGACTTGGTGTTATGATACTGCACATGGGAGGCACCCAACTGGCCAGGCCAGGGTATCCCACAAGTGAGGGAAAACATGCCAGGCAGATGCAGCAGCGGCGGGCTGCAATGCGTAGACAGTCACTCATACCCCAGGCACTGCATCCACATAGAAATAAGTTTATTATAATAGAGAGATAAGAGAAAGATAGGGAAAGATAGAGACAAAAAGAAAGAGGGAGGGATGAGAGGGGGAGAGGGTGCACACCTCATGGGAATGAAGAGAGAGAGCTGGGAAAGGGCAGTTTTCTTTCTTTTTGGAGCTGAGGATGGAACGCAGGACCTTGCCTTTGCTAGGCAAGTGCTCTACCACTGAGCTAAATCCCCAACCCCGGCAGTTTTCTTTTTTAAGGGGGACTTTATGTCAGGACGATGGATCTCCAAGGGGAGTCAGATTACTTGCTGGTCTGATAAAGTTGGGAATGGTTGGTACCAGTGTGAGTGACAGCATCCTTGTCTCCTCACTTCTGACCCCCTCCCTCAGTCCTGGGGTTGCCTCTATTGTTCTCTCTTATCCTTGGCTTTCTTAGTGTTCTCAGGCCCTCTTGGGAGGTGCAGGAAACAGGACCTAAGAGAGAGCTTTGGCTTCTGAGAAAAGCTGTCGCAACCGATTCACTTCCAGAAGCTCTGGAAACAGAAAGACTCGACCTGGTTTTCAACTCTGCTTTGCTCTGAAGGGCTGGGGGCACTTTGATGAAAGATGTCATCAGCTCGCTTCTGCATTGCCCCCTAGAAAGTTTTTGTCTTTCATCATTTATCCCTGTGTTCAAGCCCATGGCAGCTGTAAGATACTTTTATAACACTGCTTCGGAATAGACAAGCGGAAGCTGGGCTGTTTATGACTTCCTGTGGCACAGGAATTTATGAGGAGTGGAAGCTGAACTCAGTTCTGTTGGATCCCAGAACTTGGTGGTATCTTCAGAATGGACAAAATGAATTATAACAGTTAGTGTCCTCATCCTCATCATCATTTTTAAGGCTCTTACTTTTAGCCCTGGCTGTCCTGGCCTCACTATGTAGACCAGGCTGGCTTAGAACTCGGGAGATCTGCCTGGCTCTGCCTCCTGAGTGCTGGAATTAAAAGCACATGCCACCATACCTCAGGATCCCAGGACAGGGGAGGCATCCTTACCTCACCACAGGGTCCCACTCCCCTCATTTTTGAATGATGCCTCACCCAGAGATTGCAGTGAGACCAGTCTTGTTCCTACTGCTAATTTACAATAGCAATGCATTTTCATTTTTGGAAACATAAAATATTGAGTATATTGTTATTATTATTTTCCTGTTACAGAACAGATCGAAGGCAGAGCTTTCAGCCACCATAATGTCTTATTTGACTGTCACAACCTTAGGGTGGGAGAAAAAAAAAGGGAGAACAGTGCTAGAAAGAATAAGTAATAGGTCACTTTTATAACATGTTTCAAAATATATGAAATATGTATGTTCATCCTGTCACTTGGTGAGGTTAATGATTTGCTAAAAACCTAGATTCTGATATTAAGAGCACAGGCTGATATTTTGTTAACTTGTTCTATTTTTCCTAGATCCTTTAATAGAGTTAGTGGATTAGTTACATTTCTCATCACTGTGACAAACATTTGAGAAAGGCGACGTAAAGGAGGGAAGATTGATTACGGCTCACGGTTTCAGGAGGCTCAGCAGTGGTCATTCGACCCCAGGACATCCTGGCAGAAGGAACACATGGCAGAAAAGAGATGTAGGAAGCAGGGAGCATGGCAGTGGCCAGGGATAATGCACCTCCAAAGGTGGCTGGCCGAGAGAGGAGACGAGACGGCAGTGGGTACCGGAGGCGGATGGATGGATGAGCTCACAGTCCCTGTCCCTCTTCTCTTCTGATTTCCTGCTCCAGTCTCCGTGTCTGCCTCTGGGTCAATTCGGCTTTCTCATTCATCCTTAAGGCATCTCTGATTTCTTCCGTCGAACTCTCCGGTTCCGAGTACCAATAGTGAAGTGCAGTGCATGGATTGTTTTGAAGACTGATTTGTGTAGAAGCTGTGAATCTTCACTCACCAACTCCCCGCTAAAATCACGGGCCGAGCGTCTCCACTTCCTCACATCTCCTCTAACCCTGTGGGTGTCTGACATAACGCCTCATACCCAGTGGGTGCTCAGTGCAGGGTGTGGGGAGGTGAGGGGGAGCAAAGAGGAGTGGAGCAGGGGCACTCATCTGTCTGTCAGAGTCCCTGTGGTGGGGATGAATGAGGAGCTGAGCTGAAAAGGTGGGTGTGATCTGGGACCTAAAGCAGGACAGTTGGACAGCTTTGGGGCCTCTCATAGATTTACTTAGTACTAGCCACCCCTTCGTATGCTGTCTGTTGGTCAAATGGAGTGGTGAATTACATTTACAGAAAGCTCACCCTGGGATCGCAGTTATTGGGATGAGTACATCAGACCCTCTCTTTTCTCGTGTTCTGTATGAGCTGAGAAGTCAAAAAGATGACAGTTTCTCTTCGATCTATGATAGATTTCTGTTTGGGAGGAATTGTGTCGAGAATGGAGGGATCATGACAGCTCCTGGGACTTCCCCCTGGTTTTCTTCTTCAGCATTAGCACTGTGGACCAAGTGGGTGGAATGGGAGCCGGAAGTGTCTGGCGGCCGTGCCTGGGTTGAGGAACTCGTGGCCGCTGTTGGATTACAGCAGGCCGCCTGTTCTTACTCCCCCACAGCCACCACACGGACTCATGTCTTAGACATGGACACATTCTTCAAATAACACATTTGGGGACATTCTTGCACCCCACCCCAGCCTGCCCAGGGACTCTTGGATAATGACTGGGAGCTTTCTTCACGAATGATATTCTTGACCATCTGTCCAGCTGGTCACTGGGAACGTACGGCTGATGCATGCACGCTTCCTTTTCATCTTAGTTCCGTAAAATTATAAATGGAAAGACTATCGTTTTCCTGAGTCTGGGAAGAGAAAGTCCCTTGATACATTTCATGATAGATTTAGATTAGGTTGCTGTTGTTTTTAAAAGTATGAGTCCCATAAGGCTTTGTGTCTAAAAACTGAAGTGTTTTTGTTGTTGTTGTTGTCCTAGGCTAGTGTGTATGTTTGTGTTTATTTCTCAGATGTCACTTTGGATCTTTTAACATTAAAAAGAAGTGGCTGTCTTGGCTCTCTGCTTTTTTTTTTTTTCATTAACTGAAAAAATATATATTTTTTCATACCTGATTTTTCTCACTTCTCCACACTTCCAACTCCACACCTTCTTTCCCTCTCTCTTTAGAAGACAAACAGGCAATTTTTTTTAAAAAAGAAGAAAGCAAAACAAAGGAACAACATGAGAAATGCGTTCACATTCACACACACACACACACACACACACACACACACACACACACACACACAGAGCCTATAAAAGCTCAAAATTGGAAACAAGCAAAAGATAAGTTGGTAAAAAAAAAAAAAAAAAAAACCAAACAAATCAACATGAGACCAAAATCTCCAATTATACCACTGAGTTCATTTTGTGTTAGCATCTACTGCTGGACTTGAGTGTGGTTTGTATACCTAGTAAGAATCCATTTGAGAAAACTAATTTTTCCTTTGCAAGTGGTCCTCAATTAGAGATAGTATTTTGGTTGGGGATGGGAGCTCCTGTCCACTTCCCCCTCTCAGTGCCAGGACCTCATCTGGCTTGGGCAGGTCGAAATAGATCCCTGTGACCTGTTGGCCCTCTGCTTTTAACGTGTGAATTGGCATGAGTATGTAGGCTATGAAGGCCCACCTCCAGGTCAAGGTGTAACATTTAAGAAGCTGGGCAAGTGTTCCTGCAGGGCTGCTCAGACCTGCAGCAGTGTTTCCAGGAAGAGGCTGGTGGAGTCAGCTGGATGGAACAAGTTCAGGCAGCCTTGCTGCTTGCACTGGTGGGGTCAGAGGGAGGAGGGAGAGCCCTAGGCACACGTGACCTCCCCACCAGTCCTCTCAAGACAGCTGTTGGAGAAACCACCAGTTTTTGTTCTCCTGCCAAGGACAAGGACAAGTGTGTACCTGACAAACCAAATGGCTCCAGCAGAGTGGTCCCCAAAGCTGGTGTTCAGCCGAAGGCCGTAGCATCCCTTCTTGAGTGGCATGTGCTTGTCTGATGTGGGAAGCTTAGTAGTTGTCCTGAGTACCCCAGATCTGGTTGAAATAACACTAGCTAGCAAGGCCGGATGCAGAGTGGTTACCAGCAGGGAGGAGATCTCACTGCTGGTGCCTGAAGTGGGTGGATTATTTGTGGGGGTTCAGGGCTCAAGCATGTTTGAGTAAGATATCATAAGCTAAAGCATGAAGAAGTCCCCCCCCCCCCCCATACCACCACCTGCTTCAGTGGCTCTTCTGAAAGCATTTGCTCCCCTGGTGTCCTTCCTCAAGAAGGAGGTACTGTGCTATATTAAGGCTTTATTTTGTGTGTGTGTGTGTGTGTGTGATTCTAACTCAGGCTTCATCCCTGAGCAAAGGCGAGTTTCAATTTAGCTGTGGGTGTCAGTTGCAAGAAAATTGTACATGTTTATTCTGTGTGTGTGTGTATGTTCATTGCATGTATGAACAAACCAGAGGACAAACTTGGTGGTGTTCCTTAAATACTGCTTACTTTTTTTGATAAAGGGTCTCTAACTGTCCTCGAAGAACCCCAGCTGTCCAAGCTTGCTGGCCAGGGGGCCCCAGCCCCCTGCCTGTCTCTCTCTCCCTACTTCTGGCATTACAAGACTCAAACTCAGGTCCTCTTGCTTACAAATCAAGTGTTTTACCGACAGCCTATCTCCTCATCCCTGTTATTTTTTGGGGGTCCTGCTTTCATTTATGAAGCCCCTCCTTCCCTGTTTCTCCCTCTCCAGTGTCTTCTGCTTTATTCTGATTATCTTCATTGGTGAACTGAAAAAGTAAGCTCACTTTCAAAGGGGGGAGAAACATTTTCATAATGGAAAAATAAGATGATTGTATATTAAAATATGATTATCTCTAGCTTCAAAGTTGAAGTACTTACTTAGGCTAAAATATTAAGAGAGATCCTTTCCCAGGCATTGATTTCATGTGAATGTAGGCAACTCATTCAACAAATTATTCTGAAGTACTCGCTGAGTGCCGAGTGCTGAAGCCACAATCAGAAATGTGGTGGTGAGCAGGGCAGGCAATATCCTTGTTTCTACAAACTAAGATGACAGTCTGGCTCAGTGTCAACTTAGGGTTTTCCCCCCTTCTTTAAAGAAAACAAAACAACAAAAAACAATTCCAGTGTGGTTTTTCCCCAGAGTATGATTTTACTAATCATTCGCTCGCTCGCTCTTGCTCTCTCTCTCTCTCTCTCTCTCTCTCTCTCTCTCTCTCTCTCCCTCTCTCCCTCTTCCTCTCCCTCTCCCTCTCTCCCCCTCCCCTCCCTCCTCCCCTCTCCCTCCTTCCCCTATTCTCTTTTTCTCCCTCTTATTTGTATGTATACATTCATATACATGAGAGTATATGTGTGCTCATGGGTGTTCAGATGTTCACACATCTATGTGTCTGTTTGCCTTTTGCTTTTCACCTTGTTTGTACATTTTATTTGGGGTGTGTGTGTGTGTGTGTGTGTGTGTGTGTGTGTGTATTGCACATATATGGAGCTCAGAGGACAACTTGTAGGAGTCAGTTGGTTCTTGCTTGGAGGCGAGTGCCTTTACCTAGCGATCCCTTTTGCCATCCCATGCACTTGACCGTTTAAATACAGCTTATTTGTCAAGACTGGCCAGCGAGCTTCAAGGGCTTCCTTCATCCTCCTCGTGAACACTAAGACCACAGGTCCGACCCACTCCCAGCATTTTCCTTGGATGCTGGGGATCTGAACTCAGGTCCTCATGTCTGCGTGGCAAGCGTTTTTACAACGGAGCCATCTCCCTAGCCCCATTCACTATACATCCGTTTGCTGGTCCTTTACCCCCAAGTGTAAAATGTCCTTTCGTAGTATCACACCTCAGGACACACTCCTTAGTCTGACTTTTCTCTCCTGGAGAGAAAGAGCCAGATCTCTACAGATGAGCTTTGTTGGGACAGGATAGCCCTGTACTTGGCTTGCTCTGTAGGATTTTAAGATTGCAGTAATCAAGGTACAAGTTTATTTATGTATTTATTCTTTATTTTCCCTGGTGTCAAGTCAAAGCTGATCCAGTCACATACAGATGACATTATTCAACCTACTGCCAGAGCACGGATTTCCTGAGCCTCCCGTCCTGGGCATTTCCACCATGCTTTTCACTCGGTTTTTTTTTTTTTTTTTTCAGGCAATGAGGAAGTTCAGAATGCCCGATCTATCGCATTGTGCATTCTGTCAGCTGCTCCTGCAGTATTTGGTGGAAGTAGGTGAGAGAGAGGCAGATGGAGGCTGGGCACAATGCAGACAGTAGGCAAGAGCTGTGGCTTACCGACTACTTACTGTCTACCAGAGAATGCTCTGGGAACTTTTAAGTAGCAATAATGATGCCAGTGCAGGGTGTGCTGAGGGAGCACCCCTGTGTATCCCCGGCTCCAGTCTTGCCTGTTATAGGGATTTATACATTGACTCCTCCCGGGTGTGTGACCCAGGTGGTGCTGTTTGTTATTGTTTTAAAAATGGGGAGCTGGAGCCAGGCGGTGGTGGCTCAGGACTTTAATCCCAGCACTCGTGAGGCAGAGGCAGGTGGATCTCTGTGAGTTGGAGGCCAGCCTGGTCTACAGAGTGGGTTCCAGGACAGCTAGGGCTGAACAGAGAAACCCTGTCTTGAAAAATGAAATAACTGAAAGAAAGGCTTTTTAGGCACTTAAAGATGCAGAGCCTAAGTAGTTAGGGTTAGGGTTTGAGTCTGTTTTCCTCACTCTTGGGTTCATAGAGTTCTCATTCCTGAACAGTGCTTGCTTTTGTATTTTTACAGACTTAAGAACTGGCCCAATTAGTCTGAAAGGTACTAAGGCAGAAACCCTTGTGAGCACTTACTCACCACAAATCTTTGAACATTTTGTGTATAAATTTCTAGTGGTCACATCTCTCCTTTCCTCCAACAAGACTTCATGATGCCCTTTCCAAACTGTTTACTGAACACTCACCGTGCGTGAGCCTTCATGTTCAGGATTACAAGAGTGTCAGCTGTCTTCAAGGAATTACTAAGTGCCAAGGCTGAGGAAGCCACAGTGAATGCCCTAAACACAGCACTGGGACTTTACCACATCCCCACCATTGAGATTACAAAGTCCATTTTGCATGGGGAAGCCTGTGACCGAGTGTACCAGCAGAGCACACGAAAGAATGCAGTGTGCCTTCTGTGACGTACGAGACTTAAGTCAGGAAAGGCCTTTCTGTTCGTGAAAGCCAGGTTTTAAAAGGTTACCATTGCATGTGGGTATTACCTGAGCTCTGCGCTTTAAATGTAGGAAAGGTTCCCGTGTGGAAAAGGTTCCACATTATGTTATTGCCACAAGTTGAATTAGCTGCCCAGTGCTGGCAAATGAGTTTGCTTTGTCTCTGGAAGCAGGACAGAAACACTGCTGTCCTCGGAGCTCAGTATGAACTCTCCCACTCCCCCGTCACTACCCCAGTTGCTGTTATGCTCTGGGACATTGTAATTGAATAACACAAGTGTTGTGAGTAAGGTGTACTGTGATCCTGTGTGCGGCCTCCCTGACACTGTGCCTATGTCCAGCACTTCTCTGGAGTTAGCGAGACACGTGGAACTCTTGGCCCTTTTGAGAACTGGGCTCAACTCACATCTCCGAGCAGTGGAGGAAATGAAAACTTCTGAGAGCTTTGTATCTCTTTCGACTCATTCCTTCCTTTCCTCTGCCTCCCCTCCTCTTCTTTCGCCTCTTCCCCCTCCTCCCTTACCTCCTCCTTCCCCATTCCTCCTCGTCTTCGTCTCCTCCCCCCTCATGCTTTTCATTCTCTCTGTCTTCCCTAAGTTCTCCTCCTGAAAGGCCCACAGGGGTCAGAGCATTTAGCAAGTTACCTTGATTACTATCTGGAGTTCCTGTAAATTAGTGCAGACATTCCAGAAAGCTTTGCTACTGAAGCAAAGTCATGCCACATTGCATCATTCAGGGGCTGGTGTGTGAACATTATCTTTGAGGTTGCCCGTATAAATAGTCTTAGCCCTAGCCCATTTCCATGAAAGATTGGAAATCTTGGAGATTAAAAATAGCCGGTGTATTATCAAATCCCCTTCGTTCAGAGTCTGGATAATTGGCACTTAAAGATTTGTGGTTCACCTCTCAAGGCTGGTCTCCAGATACTAGCTGAAGCTCTACAGGGCTGCAATTGGACAGTGTCTCCCTGGAAAGGAAGCAGCGGCTGGATTGCAGGAGCGGGTCCAGGCCTCCTTGGCCCTGCCTGCCCAGTGTAGCCTTCAGACCAGGTCGGGCTGTCACCGGAGCTCCTCCAAACAGGCCCATGCTGTTACACATGCCCCTGGTGACCTTGGAGGGAAGGAGAGCTGCAAGTCGATTAATGTTTATTATTTTCATAATTATTCCACTTTGCATCCCTGAACTCCCCTGGAGACAGTTCAGCAATATGATCTCCCCCTGGTCAGTTCCCCTTTTCCTTTCCCATGTGAATAGACTAGTATTCTGGCCTACAGTGAAGCGCTTTTCTCCTGGATTCCTTCCCAGGGCACACGTTTTCACATCGGCACCAAATTGGGCAGGTTGACCTGTGTGGTCTAAGAAGTCTATACTTGAGAGAAAACTCTACCTTCTAAGGATTGATATGGACGGACAGGGAGCAGAGTTGTGTAGAGGTCCATCAGTCAGCAGCTGTATGAGTGGGGAGAAGCCTGTTGTGTGATAAAGGCTGGGCCGCCTTTCTAGGCCAGTGATTCATCGATAGTCCCACCTCCACTGTCAGAGAGCTGAGGTTCAGAGCACTTGCAACATATGTCTAATAACAAAGTGGTGACCAAATTCAGTTTCTTGTTTGTTTGTTTTGTTTTTAAGACAGGCTTTCAGTAGCCCAGGCTGGTTTCCAACTTGCTATGTAACGCAGGTTGACCCTGAGCTTCTGATCATCCTTCATCTACTTCCCAGTGCAGAGATTACAAGGGAATGCTGGAATCACAGGTGTATACCGCCACACCCAGGTTCATGTGGTGCTGGGGACTGAATCCAAGGCTTTTTATGTGCTGGCCAAGCACTCTATTAACTGAGCTACATTCCCCAGCCCTAGACTTGGGTCTTTTTGTGATTAAGGTTGTGTAAATCAAGTCAGTCTTGAAAAGCACAGGTCAAAGTCTGTGATGTTTTGTATATCTGCTTTATTCATTTTTGGTCAGGCTAACTCACAAGACACGTATATATACACACGTGCCCCCCCCCCCCCCGAAATTGTGTATCAGTCAGTTGCTGGTGATCGTGTGCTTTCAGAGGCCTGGCTAGTTTGGTTCCACAGGAGAGAAGACCTTGGAAATCCTGTCACAAAGTTAAGATGTCACATTCTCACTGAGCAACAGCCTTTTTGTGCCAGGGATCACTCTGTGGTCTATTTCCTCATGGAGCTCTCTGTTCAGGATAGTGGTGTTGAAGGGAGCTCAGCGGGGGACACCCTTTTACCAGGAGAATGATTGCAAACTCATTAAGTTACACACAGTGTCTGATTTTCCCGGTGTGTGTGTGTACATGTTGGAGGGTGTATACACACACTGGCCTTCAGGCTCATGCAGCACTCTCCTAACTGAGACATATCCATGGCTCCAGATGACACTATACTTGAAAGAGGGATAAACTTTACAGCTCCAATATAGAGAGACTTTGAAAGCCGAGCTCTGCTACAGGGCTCAAAAATCTTAATACAGAAGCTTCAGGGTCCAAATTCTTACAATGAACTCTGCTCTGTTTGCAACTCAGGTGGGTTGTAAAGGTGAGCAGAGACTGTCTGGGTCAGGTTTAATCTAGAAGATTTGAAGTTGCAGGGGCCAAGAGTCATGGACTGGAAAGTTTCCATTTGAGGGTAAAAACCTGCTGTAGATTGCCAGTGCAGAGGAACCGGCTGCTTCTTACAGGAGAAGGGGTTCACTCAGGCCGACAGCTGCTACGTCCAATAATTGCACCTCTTCCCTTCTGCTACAGTAAGATACCGATTAGCAAGATGTAGAGAAGTTTATTCATTTTTGAGACAGGAGATTATGTGTCCCAGGCTGCTGAGGATGATGCCCTTGAACTCTTGATCCTTCTGCTCCTAAAACCTAAGTGCTGGGACTACAGGTGCATATCGCTGCTCCTCATTTATAAGTTTGTCACAGCCTGAAACCAGGGCTTGAGAAAAATAGGTAAGAATGCTTATCAATAGAGCTGGTTTCTCAGTCTTGCTTTATTTGTTTACCATGTTTCTTCCACATGCTAGGCCAGTGCTCTATCACGGAGCTACATTCCCAGTTCTGGATGGAAACAACAACAACCAATAAAAAGAGAGATCCATTCTACTTTGATGACTTTTATACAAGAAAAGGAAATTGTATGTTCAAATATACCCTCCTACATAATGTCAGCGGAATTTATAGTTTCATATCTTATATGTATCTTCATAAAGTGGCTTTGGGACCTTGCTGGTGAACCCTTTATAGAAAACAACACCTACTTCTGCTTCCCTTCTGGGTCTTGGTATTCAGTGGTGGAGACATCTTAGTGGACAAGAGCCTTGCTCCCCAAGTGCCTTTACATGCTAGGCGAAGTGCAGACAGCCTCACTCCAGCCTGAATGATGGTTAGAAAAATGTCATCCGAGTGAGTTAAAGCTCTATTTGATAATCTTGGCGAAAGATTTTCATTTTCGAGAGACGGGGAGTTCAGCGCTTCCTATGGTCTTCCAGCAGTTTGCAGAAGGCCTTTGGAAAACCTAGTAATTGGAGAGGAGGCCAAAGGAAGAAAGCTGAAGGGGCCCACCGGAACTTTAGGGACAGCTGTTGGTGTTTGGTGAGGTGAGGAGGGATGAGCATGGGTGGGGGGCATTTTCTAGCAGGGAAGGGGAAGGGCTACTGTATACTCTGCAGGACTGGGGCTTCTGAGAGCAGCGCCCAGCAGGTTCCTGCCCCTGTCAGTTTGCATAACAATAGGGGTTCCAAGCCTCTCGGTTAGTGTTTACTTCTCACTGAGGAGTCAGATCAAAAATAAACCGGTGTGGAAAGTCAAGAGGCCACCTCTAGCCCAACTACATAAGCAACAAAAATACTTGTAAATTAGTAAAGCCCTTGAATATGCCGCCACCGCCGGTGTGGGAAACCCTGGGTGACTGGCCCGGTTACACTTCATCTTACATTTGTGCTCATGTGTGCTTCTTACAGTTCTGTCATGAGGGACTTATCAGAATGCCATTTTACTTACGAAGTGAGCGGTCATTTGCCTCTTGAGCCAGACTTCTCCGGAAGCACTTTATAGAATCAACTCCCCCACCCCAAAATACCTCTGCAAGGATTACAGGCCCATTTGTGTGATTAAATATGGATTATGATCAAGTTATTCAAAGGTGGCTGCTGAGTTTTCTCAGTAAGCAACAAGGACCATGGCATTTCCCCAGCAACTTCAAGATACACAGAAGTGCCCGAAGCTTGAAAAGTGCATGCTGAACCTCTCTCCCAGTGTTCTCCTTGTGACTTAAACAATGTATCTGCATATTAAATGTGTCAGAGAGTACCTTGTGGCATATTATAGTTTACCTGTGCATTTAGCCAAATCTTAGATCCAAAGAAGGAAAACTTGAAATCTCCCCTTCCCCCGCCCTAGCAGACAAACAAAAAAGAAAGGATATTTCAATTCATGATATTCCAGATGGTCAGTTATTGTCAGGTTTTTTTTTTTTTTTTTTTTTTTTTTTTGGTGGTGGTGGTTCAAGACAGAGTTTCACTCAGTGTAACAGCCCTAGCTGTCCTGGAACTCACTTTGTAAACCAGGCTGGCCTTGAATTCACAGAGATCCACCTGCCTCTGCCTCCTGAGTTCGTGACCGTGCCTGGCAGTTATTTTCAGTTTTATCATGGCAGTCATGTGCTGGAAGATTCTCATACATGCCAGGCTAACATGGAACTATACCCCCTGTCCATATTCTCTGTTTAAGAAGGCAAAAATAGCATATGTGCCAGGCGCTGGCGGCGCACACCTTTAATCCCAGCACTCGGGAGGCAGAGGCAGGCGGATCTCTGTGAGTTCGAGGCCAGCCTGGTCTCCAAAGCGAGTTCCAGGAAAGGCTAAAAGCCACACAGAGAAACCCTGTCTTGAAAAAACAAAAAAACAAAAAACCAACCAAACAAACAAAATTACATATGCTCCATTGTGGACCGATTTTCTATTTGATTCATACTACTTTGGGTATCTAAAAAGGGAGAGTTGAAAGTGGCCAGAAAACTATCTCCAGAGATGCACCACCACTTTCCAGTCACTCACATCTGCCAGGTGAGTACTGGGTTGGTGTCTGGTCCCACATGGCACTGCCCACATGGGGTTGTTTGAGAGATATCTGTGTTGGTGTGAATGCCATGCTTCCTCTCCTTCCTTAGTGCCTTTCCAAACAAAAAGACTTCAGAAGCAGATGTTTTTTTCCTGCCACACCAACTGTTTGATTCAACTTAGCTTTCATAAATAGTCGAGTTTGTTTCTGTAACAATGTCAAAACACTGGGCTCTGGTGGTAGCATATACAGGCACCATATTGTCATGTTCTTCTGTTCCTCTGGCAGCAAGTAGGGATTTTTGCCAGTACCAAATGAAGTCTAAGAAACAAGCTGTGGACCAAGGTGACCCTGTGGGAAAGAGACACCAGCCTTCCTCGTGAAGGCCATTCCCGTTCCGACACTTATATTTGCTTATTGGTCATTAAATAGGTGAAAGGTCTATCTAGGTTGACACAGATGATTGCTGGCCACAGTGTATTTTGGTAACTGGCTATAAAATAGGTCTTGTTACCTGCCTTGAGTTTGCCTGCTAGAATATTTGCATTGTGCTTAGAAGTGTTCATTGCTTTCATTATAGAAACCATTTGGGATTCTCCCATACAGAGTCTTCTAAGAGGAGTCTTTGTTTCTCGTTAATCTACCCCCTAGACTGGAGGCAGTATGTCTCTTAACTGGAGGGAGAATGCAGCCAGCCTTCCATGTTATAGTTAAGGGATTATTTTCATTGTGCAGACCTCTCTCTGTGGTCAATCGCCCCATACACTGACCTGTTTAACTGATGCGCGTGCATGCGTGTGTGCGTGTGTGCGTGTGTGCGTGCGTGTGTGTGTGTGTGTGTGTGTGTGTGTGTGTCTCTGTGTGTGTGTGTCTCTGTGTGTGTGTGTCTGTGTATGTGTGTGTTTTATTTCTAGTAAAAAGTGAGGAGTGTTCAGTGAAAAATTGTGACTCTTAGGTCTGGTGTTGAGGATTGAGGAGGTAGGAAGAATGAACAGTGAGTGGAGCTTTGAAAAGCAACCCCTGCTTGTAGGTACCACACAGAATCTGCTTTCAAAGTGCATGCCTTTTGGTTGCTCCAGACAACGTGAAATCTGTCATCATATTACTTGCTGGTAACTTGAAATAAAAACTTGGCTTTTTCTGAACACTTGCTGCTTCCCTTACCTATTTCAATGAACAGATTATTCTGTTTTTCCAGCTTTGGATTTTAGCTAGAATTTGAATCCTCTGCCTCAAATCCAGTCACGTGTGCAGTTACGTTTCTATTTATGTATAAATGTTGTATAAATTTTGTAACTAAGCATTGGTATTATTTCATATGAATAATACAAAATATCTGTTCCTAAGTGGGTTGCAAACTGTGAGGACATTAGACTATCAGTACGATGTTTGAGGTAGGCAATGACTGTTTATACTAGCTTTCCATCAACGCAACAAAAATACCCACAGGCAGTGATGGCGCACTCCTTTAATCCCAGCACTCGGGAGGCAGAGGCAGGTAGATCTCTGTGAGTTCGAGGCCAGCCTGGGCTACAGAGTGAGTTCCAGGACAGGCTCCAAAGCAACACAGAGAAACCTTGTCTCGAAAAACCAAAAAAAAAAAAAAAAAAAAAAAAAGAAAGAAAGGTCTTTCGGGTTGGGGATTTAGCTCAGTGGTAGAGCGCTTGCCTAGCAAGCACAAGGCCCTGGGTTCAATCCTCAGCTAAAAACAAAAACAAAAACAAAAAACCCAAATAATGAACTTCAGAGGGGGAGCCGGTCAGTGACCAATTGCCCATATTGTTTTTGAATCTATGGTGAGGCAGTATATCCTGGTAAGAGTGTGTGGTTGGCTACTCACTTCACAGTGACTGGGAAGCCTAAGAGAAGAGGAGGAAGAGGCTGCTCCTTCCTTATATCCCTGACAATGCCATACCCCCAGTGGTCTAGCCTCCTCCCATGAATCCTACCTCTAAAAGGTCCCACCACTTCTCAATAATGGTGTGGGCCAGGAACGTAGCCTTTCATATTTCAGCCTTTGGAGATACTTATCCATGCCACAGCACCATTAAACACTGCTTCATAACATTGTTGTGGGGGCATCCTTTCTAGGAGAAATTCATGAAATAATCCAGACTCACAACTTTTCTTTTGGTGCCTGGCTCCTTTGAAGTGACGTTGTGTGCATGTACAGTGACTGTCAAATTATTCCTGTCCCAATGCCCCATTCAAAGGAGTCTTTGTTTTATTTTGTTTTGTTGTTGGTAGGGGGGATCAAACAACCCAGGGCCTTCTGCATGGTAAGTAACGCTTCCCAATGCTTCTAAGATCTGAGTTACTGAGCTGTATCAAGAAAAGGGAATAGGGTTAAGTTAGGGGAGGTTAGCCCAACTTGGTTTTCAGTTTTGACTTTGAGTTCAGGTTTGTCGCACTCGAGCGTGTGTGTGTGTGTGTGTGTGTGTGTGTGTGTGTGTGTGTGTGTGTGTGTGTGTTTCCAGCCAGGGTCTCTCTGTGACATAGCCCTAGTTGTCCTGAAATTCCCTTTGTAGACCAGGTTGGTCTTGAACCCACAGAGATCTGCCCAGCTCTGCCTCTAGAGTGCTGGGATTAAAGACATGGTGCCACCATCCCCAGCAGGCTTGTCACTTTTGATGGCTAGCTTGCCATTTATTTATTTAACCAAATCCCAGCTATTGGCTGTCAGACCTCAGACCTTTAATAGTGTAAATAGAAATTGGTGTTACATAAGACCAAAAACTTAGGTATCTTTGAAGTTCCAAATAAGTCTAAGAATTGCTTTGTTGAAGGAAAACATTTTCACTTCTACTTGAGATGTCTTTCACATTTCTATCTGATCTATTGGAAAAAGGGATGCATATTTGATTTTTCCATTACAGTATCAATAGAAACTCTGATAATTTCTACAAAACTAAACATCTCTGAATATTTTTCTTGTCTCTTTTCTTGACCACTAGTTTTTATAAACAAACTTGAAATTATCAAGGCCAGTCTTTAAACCAGCATCTGGAAGGATTGATTCCTCATATTAAACTTATACAAATTAATTAATTAGACCTCTGGCTGTGTTCTGGTTCACATATGGTAACCCCTTTTTTGAACATTTAGCCATTTATTTTATATCTTTTAAAACATTATTTTAAGTAATGGAGCTTTGAAATATTTCTTTATTTAGGTTGGGGGAGCCCATGCTAAGATTCGCATGTGGAGGTCTGAGGATAGTTTCCTGGACTCAGTCCTCTCCTTCCATCTCTTGGGCCCACGGGGAATTGAACTCAGATTGTCAGGTCTGGTGACAAGCACCTTAGCTCACTGAGCCATCTCATCAGCTCCTAATTATTTTTTACAATAAGACTGTATTTTATTTCCTTAAGAACCAGATTAGAATGTCCCAGCAGTTCTTATGGTGTCTGTCCTAAATTACCAACTTCACCCATGCTCTTTTTTGTACTTCTTAGGAACTGTGGGTTACCAGGTGTGGGAGGGAACATTCCTGTCCCTAAGTCTGCACACAATAGGGGTTGTGATTTTTCCTCCAGGAAAAGAACATCTTCCCTGCCAATAGGGATTCTTCCAGGAAGTGGTTTGTTTTGAATCCTCCAGTCTTCTTGGGAGGCAGTTACTTACTTATTAATTAACACAAAGGTGTTGTACTCATTCGTGGGCTACAGTGTGGTATTTCTACACATGGATATAGGGTGATCAAGTTATGGTACTTGTCATATCCATCCCCTTAAACCCTGATCATTTCTATTTTGGGGAGTATTCAAGATCTTTTCTTCTGGCCACCTTAAAGATACAGTAATTGTTGACTATGATCCCTTCACAATGCCCTAGAATGCAGAACGGAATCACACTATCAAACTGTGCTTTGGGCCCATTAGCCAACCCCCCTCTCTCTCCAGTCTCCTGCCCTTCCCAGACCCTGGCCATATTTGTATAATTCCTGCTCTGTCCCTGGGTATCATAGCTGGTCAGACAGACAGACAGGAGAAATGGTTGTCTTTCCTTCATTCTGATGATGAGTTACCTACTTAACCACTTCTTGCAGACAAAGAATGTCTGAAAAAAAATGTCAAATGTAAAAAAAGAAAAAAAAAAAACAAGGTTCAAAAATGGAAGTAAGGTTGAAGCAGCAAAAGCAGGAGTTGTTCTTAAGAGCACTGCTGTCTGAATCCGCTCTGCAAGGAGAGAAGCACCCCGGAAGACAGTCTTTACCTCAACTGCAGTTGCCAAGCAGGTGAAGAAGAAAAGATGTCATTACCAGGGTTTTCATGCAAGATGCAGGCTTCTGTGGGAGACAGGGCATCCCCAGACTCCTCCTTGCCTCATACATATTCCCCTTTTCGTGTATGTCCTTTAGTCTCTGTTCTATGCTGAGATTTCATATTCAGTTAGTAACATGATGATTCATGTTTACACCCAAAGAATTTACTCAGAAAGACTGGGAATTTACATGAAAAAATTTCATTGTGCTGTTTTGAATCAGCAACAACAACAAAAACAGTTTGTGAAACAAACTGATCAAATAAAGAGCAAAACGAAACGAAAATCTAAGATAATGAGATCATAGAAAGCTGTGTCATAGTCAGCTCGTGCTGGGTTAAAAATGGACACCTGACGTCATATGACCCCGACAGGCAGGATAGAGAGATAAATGGCATCTGGTGTCTACTCGTCCACTTGCTGGCAGCAAGCAAGCAGGCGGAGTGAGAAAGTTGCATCAGATGGCAGGTTCTTCTTGCTAACAAAGTAGCCTAAATTAATGTTTTCCTAAAGTTCCAGACTTGAAAGTCTTCCATCAAATACAGAGTATTCAAGGGAAAACACGCTACTTTTACTTTCTAATGACTCATAATTTTCCCCTGTTCCATTGTGGGTTAATATTTAACTTTTTAAAGTATGGCAGGTCAATAAAATAAAACTACTTTAGACTGGTGTTCTGGCTTTCCAGAAAGGGAGTTTTGAAAGAAAAAAAAATGAGCATAATTCTGCATATAATGAGGTTACACTTCTATCAACCTTCACCATCTGGAAGCTGGGAGTGTGTTCAAAAATGAAAAACCAAAAAAACAACTCAGAAAGAGGTATGTCTTTGGGATGGGAACAGCCTCACATTTAACCATGACAAAGCATGTGGCCATCCCAGGACAAGTCATGAGAAGCAGCGTTGGAAGAGACCAGGAAGAAAAGCCAAGTTGCAAATCAGGGAGTTACAGTTTTTTGGAGTCCTTTAGACCAAGGGCAAGGTCAAAGAGTTCTGTTGGTTTTAGACCCTGCCCTTCATGGACCTCTATTACTGACATCCGTGCCGATGATGATCATCCATGAGATGCTGTGTTCTAGATAAGAAAACAAGACTATAAAGCTGCCATGTTTCTGAAAGATGTCATTAGCGATTCCCACCAGGCTGGGCTTTAGCTCTGTGGAGGGCTGTTTTCCCTGAAACCCTAACGAAGTGTCTGTCATGTTCACTGCTGACTTTGAACAGTCTTGCTGGCCAAGGGCTCTTTCTGACCTTTCTTCTGTTTTAATGCCATTGCAGGTACAATCCATTTAACATCCTTACCTTGGTGCCTGTATACAGTAATCACTTAATAATTATAAGCCATCATTATTAGTGCTGGCCCATGTTCAGGGCCAGAAGACAGAGTGTGATAGGACTTTTCTGACTCATTCAAGGAGACTATGAGAAGAAAACTCAGGTCCGCTGGGGGTATACAGTGTGCCCTCCGTGGAGAGATGTCACAGTACCCTCCAGAAATAGTTGGGACCAGAAACGTAGGGAGCCTTCCTTGTTTCAAACACTGGTTCATTTGCTGAAGTGAAGGAAGGCTTCATGTGGCAGGAACCATAGAGTGCTGGAGACTCTGTGGGTGGAGAACTGAAAACCAGTCAGTGTAACTGCCCCCATCCACTTTGTCTTTAACAAGGAAGTGGCCCTTTGTTAGGTGGTCAGTGCACCTCCTTGATGGAAACTGGGTCTTCTGCTCACCATCCCTGCTGCTTTGTGTCCTGCCTGGCCCATGATAGTTGCTCAGCAAGAACTCAAAGGAAGAAATTCATGTCATCTCGAACCTGTGGGGTTTTGTAGTCAGGTGGAACTGTGTGTCCAAGGAACTGTGTTTTTACCTCCATAGTGGAGGTAAAAATGGTTTTAAGTTCCTTTTCAATTTATTGTTTTCCTGTAATTGTAAAGGATCTAGAAAGTTCCTGGGAAGACAAGATGATTGCAGATGCAGTTGTAATTCACATGTTATCCTTTAGACAGCTGATGAGTGGCCTCACTGCAACACCCTTTTACAAGGCAAATAAAATCAATAAAAAACAGGGAGGGGGTGACTTTTAGGGACTGTCAAATAGGGGTTAAAAAATATAAAATCTTACTGCTCTGGGATCTGTTCTTCAGATTACTCTTGGAAATTTAGCAAGTATCTGAAATCTTGAGAGAAACCAATGAATACTATCTTACAATATACCCATAGACGTTATAAAAAAAAAATGGCAAACGAGTATGGATTTGATCATCTGTGGTGTAAACTCATGGCCCGTCTTTCTTTGAATCACTTAATTTTAACAAATAAATGAGCTGCCTGGGGGAGGTGAGGAGAATACTCAGTCAAAATAACGGATTCTTGAGTGAGAATGGATTTTGGAGGCCATGTGGTCTGACCTAAATAATACAGGAATTCCATCTACAGAATCCCTGACAGATGGCTATACACTTGTGTTTTGAATACTTTTTGGTGTCAGGAAATGTGTTATTTCAAGAGGCAGCATATTTTATTGTTGGACAGTTCTAAAAGTTAAAAAAAAAGTAATATTTTCACACATAAAGACAAAATTTCTGTCTTTCTAGCTCCCATCTGCTGATCCAAAATATTTATTAAATACTCTACAGTTGAAAGCAATTCCATAGCTGTACTTTCCCATGGAATGACCAAATATGTGGCTGTCCAGTACTTACAGAGCCTTCGGTGGAAATTCCTCAGTGCCTTGGAGATCACAGATGGTCTTGAAGGGCCCTTGCCTGCTGGGAGCTCATGGACTGACTAGGATACAAGATTAAATACATTCTACACTAGCTAAGGAATGACATCACAAGACCAAAGCTTTCTTCATACTGTCATAGGTAAGAAATTCTTGCAGAAGAAAGTTAGGACATAAGAAAAAGAAATTAAGTAAAAGCACTTTATTCTAATTAACTCACAAATAAGAACAATCAATGGATAGTTTATGGAAGTTGCTCAATGGCCTAGCCTAAAACTTTCTGTATCTCACTGAACTTCTGGGCAGGTATAATGGCCACTCTGAGGCCACTGAGCATCGCTTAGCGTTGTACATTTTCACCTTTTCTTTTTCTTTTCTTTCTTTTTTTTTGGGGGGGGGGTTTGAGACAGGGTTTCTCTGTGCAGCCCTGGCTGTCCTGGAACTCTGTCTGTAGACCAGGTTGGCCTCAAACTCAAGAGATCTACCTGCCTCTGCCTTCTGAATGCTGGGAAGAAAGGTGTTCCCACCACCCCCTGGCTTATTTACTTATCCACCCAAGCCAAACAAGACAATTATTGTGGAATTGAAAGTGAAACAAATTCTTAAGTTAACATCGTCTTTCATGACCTGTGGTTCCACCTGTATTTCCACTCTTCCTCATCACTAATGTTACCTTCTCCTGGTGGTCTTCCTAAATGTCATAGTATCCCATACTTACATCTGTTTACCTATACACTTGGATATAGTATCGGCTAGGATCCACATATGAGAGAAAATAGACAATTTTCTTTCTGAGTTTGGGTCACTTACCTTAATGTTATACTTTTCAGGTCCATCTGTTTTCCTGTAAATTTCGTGATCTTATTTTTCTTGATAGTTTTCTTTTCCATTTTACATATATGATACATTTTCATTATCTAGTCATTTGGTGATGGACATCTAGATTGGTTTCATTTCTTTGCTGTCATAAAAAAGGAAACTACAGACCAATCTATCTGCTGAACATAGCTGAAAAAATTTTCAATGAAATGCTTGCACACTGAACTCAGGAATACACTAAGAAGGTCATGACCACGTGGGCTTCATCCTGGAGATTCAAGGTTAGTTCAGGGGGTTGGAGAGATGGCTCAGATGTTAAGAGCACTGACTCCTCTTTCAGAGGACCTGGGTTCAATTCCAAGCACCCATATGATAGCTCACAACTTTCTGTAACTCCAGTTTCAGGGTATCTGACACCTTAATGCCAATGCACATAAAATAAAGTTAGATAAATTATATATAAAAAAGGTTAGTTCAGTGTATGTAAACCAATAAATGTAACACACCTTGTAAGTAAACTTAGGACAGAAACCACACAGTCATCTCTGTTGACGGCACAAAGACATTTTACAAATTTCACTGTGCTGTCATGGCATTAGGAATAGTTGGGCTCCAAATCATAAAGGCTGTATGTAGCAACCCTAAAGCTAACCTTGTACTAAAAGGAGGCAAACTGAGAGCATTTCCTCTAAAATCAGGAAGAAGACAAGGATGCCCTTGCTTGAGAAAGACAGAGAGGAGAAAAATATAGGAAAGGAAAACATCAAACCATCCTTGTTTGTACATGGCATGAGTCTACTCTAGAGAATCTACTTGAAAACTCAGATATAGTACATAATAAAGTTGCAGGATACAAAAAAATATAGACATAGTCATATATATATTATATATGTGTTTTCAGTGAACCCTTAGAATAATAAATTAGGGGGAATATCTCATTCATAATCAATAGTTCTAAGTTAATAAAGTACCCCAGAATAAACCTGATCGAAAAAGTAAAATACTTCAACAATGAGAACTTCAAGACCTTGAGAAAGGAAATTGAAGAAGACACTGGATAATGGAAAGACCTTCTAAGCACCTTGATTGGCAGTCTTGAAATTGTGAAGATGATTATACTATCTAAAATGATTTATGGGTTTAATGCAATACCCATCAAAATTCTGATGTCATATTTCACAGATGTGGACAAAACAATCCAAGAATTCATGTGGACTACAAAAAACCATGAGTAGCCAAGGAATACCTGAGAAGTAAGACTACACAGCTTATAACTACACAGTGTTATAACCCCAACCTCAAGTTGTACTACAGAGCTGTAGTGAGAAAATAGCAATTTGAATTTTGTCTACCAAATTTCCGCGAAAATTAATCTTTCTCTTGCTTTGTAAATAGTTGCATAAAAGTCTTGATTTTTGTCCTTTGTCTCTCAAAGCTAAAAATATTTTATAAATGATGCTTTCCAGAAAGGGTTTCCTGTCCCTGATACATTCATTTAGAAATCCCTCATATGTCTATGCATGCATACATGGTTGTGATGTTTTGTTTATAAAAGTGGGATTGGGGCTAGGAAGATGGCTAGGTTGGTAAAGTCCTCGCTCTGCAGGCATGTGGCCTGAGTTCAGATCCTCAGACTTCACGGAAACGGTTGAGCTACATCTACCTGTAATCCCAGCACTGGGAAGGTGGAGACAAGCGGATCTCCAGAAGCTCCTTATCAAGCCGGGCCAGCTGAATCGGTGAGCGGTGGGTTCCTTGAGAGACTCTCTCAAAAATTAGGGTGGTGGGGCTGGAGAGACAGGTCACTGGTTAAAGAGACAGCACTGGCTGCTCCCCTGAAGGCCCGGATTCAGTTCCCAGCACCCACCACAGCTGTCCGTATCTCTGTATCTTCCGGGGTGCTGACACCCTCTTCTGTCCTCCTCAGGGCCCGGACACGGGCAAGCAAAACCTGAATACACTTGACAACAACACATGCAGGCAAAACATCCATACACATAAAATATTTTTCTAATTTATTTATTTTTTTATAAAAAAGGTGGAAAGTGGGGAAAGAGATCCTCATGTTAACTTGTGCCCTACCAAATAAATGCAGGCACACCCACACATGCACGTGTGTATGAATACATATATGAATGCGCTGGACTGTGTAGCCCCTCACCGTGTACCTTTTTCTGTTAGTGTTGACTTCATAAGAGGCGACTATGACATTGTGAATGAAGAGACTTTAGCTGTTCCTACGTGTTGTCTGTTAGGGTAGTGCTGTGTATTAAAACCTCATGCTTAGAACCTTCTGGAAAAGAAAAAGGACAAGGGAGGTATATACCAGTCAGTGCTGATTTCCCTTCCCTGTTAAGAGGAATTAATTTGAGGTTTAAAGATACTTTGAATGAAAGCAGTTCTTGAGGGGCATTTGGAGGCTGCCATCTCTAACACTGTCACCTCCCTGGACAGCCGTTCACACAGGGGCTGGGTGACCCGTGGCTAGAACGAAGCTCTCTGCTCTGCGCATGCCACACAGGCTCGTGGTCTAGGTGTGTTCTGCCAGTGTGAGTCTGTGGGAAAGAGTGTAAACGTCACAGTTGTGCTCAGTTAGCCTTGGGAGCCGGCCACCCCCGGCAGCACCACCTGGCGGATCTGTGTCTCCATGGAGAGTGAGTTTGATTCCTTTTGCGGCAGCTTTTCACTCAGTGCACATTTCCGTGCTTTAGACATTAGACAGTTTGGTAAATGCAGGTGGGCAGGTTCAGCCTTCCATTTGCCGCGTGTTTGAACCGCACCTGGCTTTCACTGAAGCCTTCTACATCCATCCCCGTGATTTGTCCTTAGCCCATTCCATGGAAGCATGCCAAGTTCGCGAGGAGTGTGAACAGGGCACCAGCGACTCGGGGACAGCAGCACGTGAGCACACAGGGGCGGGACAGGCTGTTTACAGTAGTCACCTGGCACTGGCCGCTCAGTGACACGGGCAAGTTTAAGTGGGGAAACCCGGACCCTCTGAGCTCCCACTGGCCTCCTCTGCCATCTTGAGTGAACTGGGGCGCTCCGAGAGAATCAAGGCTCGATATCCAGTTATCCCTGGTGGAATGTTTGGGAACAAAAAGCCAAATGTGGTCATGCTGAGCTTCCTGCATTGCTATGTGTGGTGTTCATCACGCAGCCCCTTTGGGTGACGACTCCTTGTATAGTCTTTGCTTAAGATGAAAGGAGGTAGAACTCCTCTTTATTATCACTCAAGCCACCTGTTATCACCACTTCTATATGACTTTAAGCTTAGTACCTTTTTGACTCTGTGTGTGTGTGTGTGTGTGTGTGTGTGTGTGTGTGTGTGTGTGTGTGTTTGTGTGGTATGTATGATGAGTGTGGTATGTGATGCCTGTGCATGGTATGAGATTGTGTGTGTGTGTGTGTGTGTGTGTGTGTGTGTGTAATGTGTGTTTGTGTGGTATGTATGATGAGTGTGGTATGTGATGCCTGTGCATGGTATGAGATTGTGTGTGTGTGTGTGTGTGTGTGTGTAACCAGCACTGTTCATACCCTGTTTCTGATCCTTCCTGGAGGCAGGACTCCTGCGCCTGTGGATATTGTTGCCATCAGCACAGACGTTGTGCTACGCTTCAGAAAACTGTAACTTGCTTTTCTAATTAAACGGATTCTTCCTCCAAATGGGAGGGAGTCCTTGGCACCCGATGAACTACACAGGACAGGAGAAATACAGATGAACTGAAAGTCTACCCTACAAGCCATGGAAAGCAGTTTCTGTGAACCCTGTCACTGGCGCTAGAACCTTAGTCCACGTAATTCTCGGTGAAATTCAGCCGGTACTCTGTTCCTCCCAGAAGCATGCGGTCTGGTTCCTCGAGCAGGAGTAACAAGGGCTCACCTGAGCAGCCGTTCTGCAGATGGTGTGGATGTCTATCAACCCGTTTTCTGTCCTTCCTGTCTTTGCTAACAAGCAGCAGGTTGTGTCCCCACAAAGGAGGCCTGCGTGTCTGGTGCTGAGGGCAGCCTGTGTGAGAGGGGCTTAGGAGGAGTCCAGGGTGGGAGAGGAATGTGCGCACAGGTGCCCCAGGAGCAGCGCCCATGTGCCCCAGGAGCGGCGCCCATGTGCCCCAGGAGCGGCGCCCATGTGCCCCAGGAGTGGCGCCCATGGCTGCCTCTCTGAAGCTGGTTGGAGAATGATGTACAGCTGTTCTCCAGCAGTAGGTGTCACTATAGGCAGTGTTCTCCACCTCAGCACAGAAGGGGTTAACTGGATCTGGTTTAGACAGTGCTGGGGGTGTAGCCCATCTGTGCCTGCCACAGTGTGGGTCTTTGTCCTGGGGCACCAGTGGACACCCGTTCAAGACCCATGTTGACTCCATTTTTCCCCCCTAAGAAATATAGAGACATACTTTCTCATCTGTGGTTTGGAGTACAAGACTGGCCTTGGATGTTATGGGATGTATTGGGGTGTAGGGGGTTATACGAGGCAGAGGAGCCTTCTAAAGTATGGTAGGGAGATCTAGAACCAGAAGGGGGGATTATGTTCTTTTGAGAGGACATGAACTAGCTGGGTGCATTTCCTTATTGTCACCGTCATGGAGCCCTGCCACACTTGGACAGGGAGAGCTTTAGAGCCCACCCCAGGCTCCTCAGAATGCCTCTTGGAACACAAAAGCAGCAAAGGCAACAGCAAAAAATCTTTCCCACAGACAGACAGACAAACACACACACACACTGATATACATACCACACCTCACATCAGATGCACATCGACATCTCTCTCAAACACACATCACACATAACACACACACACACACACACACACACACACACACACACTGATATGCACACCACACCTCACATCACATTGACATCTCTCAAACACACACACACACCCTCCACACCTTACATGATTTTTCTTTTGCCATTTTCGACTCCCCAAAAAAGCCAATTGTCAACCACTAAGATGGATTTTAGCACTTAGAAACAGCGACTGTGTTGGCTAATTAAAAAAAGAAAAGAAAAGAAAAGGAAAAGGAAAAGGAAGAAAGCCATGATTATTACCTAGCCAATTGCCTTTTCAAGCACACCCAGTTTTACTTTGTCTTTTCTAGTGATACCCTGGTGTGAAAACAAATAAGACTGACTGAAGTCACTGAGAGTGTTGTGGATTCACCCCCACCTCTCAGATAACCATCTCTCCGCCCACCTCCCATGCAGCACAGTAGACTGTTCCTTCAAACAAAAAACTACGTGTAGACCACCTAGGGTGATACAGAGATGCCCCTGGGACAGAGCTCGCGTCCACTTTTTGCCTGGCTGGCCGTCGCTACCAGCCTGATGAAGCCTCGCTCGTGAGAGTACAATATGTTAAGCTAGATTGCTCTTTCTCTCTCCCCTTCTGTCTGCCTTTTAAAGCATCGCACACTGGCAGGGCCAGGTGGCGTTGCTTCCTGCCTCCTCTGCTCGCTGTTGCTAAGCGAGAGGCACCAGCTCGCACATGAAGCTGAACCAATAGCGTCCTGACCCTCATCGGCTGGTAAAAGCCGAAGAAAGAGAATCCCACCGCGCCGCCTGTGACCGCTGGGTCCTCCTCCGCCTCCCACCTTTTCTCTTCCGACAGGAAGGGGCGGCGGCGAGGGCGATGGGAGGAGGAAGAGGGAAGAAAGGATGGGAGAGGCGAACCCTACCACGCTCTGCTGTACTTGGGATAAATGCCATTTTTTTTTCCTTTGTGAAGCAAAGGAACAGTGGCTTCCTCAGGCAGATGCGCTTCCTCCTGTCCCCAAACTCCCCGTGCCGCCCAAGCCCAAACTCCGAAAGAGCCGGCTGTTGACCCGCAGACCCCTGCGCTGTCTCACTTGGAACAGGGCCCAGCAGTTAAGCCCCTCTGTTTTGGAGAGCCTGGGACCGCTATGTCCGTCCCTCCTCTCCACTCTGCTCCTTTCCTGTATGTCTCACAGTGTCTTCTTCCCAGAATTCAATTCCTTTGAACGTTGAAAATTAGCAGAGGGTGTTTTTACATACCATCTTGTGAGGACATCATCAGAACATGGGGGTTGGAGGGTGAAGGAAGAGGCATACGTACAAAAGTAATTTTTAAAACCTCCCCGTTAGGATTCTCAGTCGTTGGCGAATTCTATTCAAGAACAAAATGAAATGACAGGCAGATCTTGACTGGAAAACTGCCAGTGTAGACAGCCAGTGCTAGGGTTGGGATTACATAGAGGAAATGACCTTTCTCCTATAATTACCTGGATATTTTGAGAAACATCAGACCCGAGTTACCTGGATAATTATAGCTTTGCAGATCTGACCCGAGGATGGCGCAGATTTCATGGAGAATGTTTGCTCTCTTTAGTGATAAAAGGAGAGAAAGAACCACAGCTTTCAGTAGCTCAGGTACAAGAAGCTTTCTCCTGTGGGGTTGATTGTCTCCTGGCGCTTTGCCGGCTGCTGTATCATTAGGTCACTAGGTGCATTTCCTGGGTCCTCTTCCTGCAGTTACCATTTGGGCACACTGTGGAAAGGGTGAAATCTGTTCCACCTCTCCCCTGGGATCCCACAGAAAGAGGCCGGTCTCCCTCCCCATCTGCCTTTCCCAGCCTTTATACAAATTTTTGTCTTTTTGTTTGAAGCAGAGCTAAGTGGCTTTCATAGGAGGAAAGCACAGCTAAGGCGAGATTAAGCCGAAGGGTTCACACTGGGAAATGTTTACAAAGGTTTGAGGAACTGGAATGTTTCCCTTTTAGTCTGAAGAGCAAAGGTAGCCAGTGCTGCCCGCTGCCTTTACAACCTTTGAAGACAAAATTCTCAATGAATCTTGTGTTCTACCTGCTTCTGGTTCCCTCTGGGGGTAAACCAGAGGCGTGCATACTTTGTGGGGTGTCAGGTCCATGCAGCACCTTCATTTTCTACTGTGTCTGTTTTACTAATGACAAAATAAGACTCCAAAAAATGGGCCAAGAATTTTTTTTAAAAAAAGAAAAAGAAAAGGACAGGAAAAGGACCGACCAGCGAATTTGGTACACTCGACTATCTTCAGCAAGCTCGGCTCTGATGTACTTATCCCCCCCCTCCATACCCCACCCCCCATGTCCAGAGCTGAGTTGGGAGCCTGGCCCTGACTTCATTATTCAGTTATAGGCGCCATGCGCCTGCCAAGGGAACCTGCCAGGACCTGCTCTGTTTCTTCTCTTCCTCCTGGTTGAGAATTCTCTCTTTCAAATCCTGGCTTCACACCCACCTCCTAACTCAGCTGGCCATGCACAAATCCCTCTAAGTCCCTAGGTGTTCTGCCCTAAGATTCATGCTTGTCTAACATCCTTTGTGTGATGTTTCTGCAGGCTTGTTCTGCACACCTGATCCACGCTCTTTGTCTCTCCTGAGCGTGCACTTCAGCTGGGCCCTCCTTCCACGCCGCCTCTTTCCTTGTGAAATCTTGGCGACACACACACGCATCAGATTCCTCTCTCAGTCTCTTCCACTAGGGTCTCATCTTCTGAAGTCCTGAGGCCACCTTTCCCCTTCTCTTTGGGTACTTTGCAGCTTCTCTGAGTTAAACCTTTTACATTCTTGGCCAGGCCAGCAGCAGCCAGGTGTTGGCCTCTGTATAGAGACAGAGCCTGTCTCTAGCCTCCATCCCACAGCCCCTTCATCATCTCCGAAATGCCACTTCAGATAAGCACGTAATGACATGCAATGAACTTGCTGTTCAATCAGTTTCAGACTGACCCCTGCCCAGGAACCCCCTGTAGTCCGGTTGCTCACCCAGGTACCCCTGTAGTCCGGTTGCTCACCCAGGTACCCCTGTAGTCCAGTTGCTTACCCAGGTACCCCTATAGTCTGGTTGCTTACCCAGGTACCCCTGTAGCCTGGTTGCTCATCCACCCAGGTACCCCTATAGTCCGGTTGCCCACGTAGGTACCCCTGTAGTCTGGTTGCTCACCCAGGTACCCCCTGTAGTCCAGTTGCTCACTCTCAATTCCTCCATTGTGGAAAATGGAAACTGTATCTCCTCTTTTTAAGTTATTTAGGGCCAGAATTTTGTTCTTCCTGTCGTCACATTTCCTCATTATCCTCTTATTCATTGCCATAACAGAGTACTCAAGGCTAGAAAATTCATGAAAAATAAGGTTTACAGGGGCCGGAGTGATGGCTCAGTGGATTAGAGAACTTGTTCTTGCAGAGAACCTGAGTCTGGTCTCCGGTACACAAATGGTAGCTCATAACCATCCATGGCTCCAGGTTCAGGGAATCCATTGCTTTCTTCTGATCTCCAAAGGCACCAGGCACATTCGTAATACACATACACATATGTGGGTGAAATACCCATACACATAAAATAAATCTAAACAAATTTTTCTTGTTTAAAGTTTACAGCCCAGTATGGCTATCATGCACCTTTAATTCCCAGCACTGGGGAGGCAGAGACAAGTGGATCTATGTGAGTTCAAGGTCAGGCTCTTTTACATAATATGTTCTAGTCCAGGTAGGTTATATAGTGCTTTTAATTCTGGAGGTTTGTGAGTATGAGCAAATCTCTTCTGGCCCATTCTAGCGAGGGCTTCATGATCCATGATCGGTAGGGCAGCAATGGTGTGAGTGTGTGGGGAGAGGGTCCTATACCAAGACAAGAAGTGCGGTACACCTGCTGTGATCCTAGCCACTTGGGAGGCTGAGGCAGGAAGATTGTAAGATTAAAGGCCAGCCTGGGCAACTTTGCAAGCCTCTTTTATAAAAAAGCAGACAAGCAAGCAAGCAAGCAAGCAAGCAAGAAAACCCCCAGAAAACTGCAGGGGTCAAGCCCGCTCGCTCTCACTAGAACTAATCAAGGCTCTATGAGAATGTCATCCGTCACTTCCCAGGGCAGACTTTCCTAAGACAGTGGAACTGCTCCATCACTAATTGCCAATGGAGAAATACCTGTGGATTTATCCCATAATGAACCCAGGAAACCTGAAAAATTCTCTCTGCCATTTGCCACATTTTCAAACTATACGAATAGAGGGGAATGGGATTTTCTATGAACATTTCAAATTACATCAGGAGATCGCGGAGAAGTCAGTTAAATGTTGTTGAACTGGCCAGGCAGGAGAAGTGAGGATATATAGTAATAAGTAAAATAGGAGTTTAAACAATAATTGTCCCCTTGTTCATACTTGCTGTGAGCTCATGGGGAAATAGGGGCCCTGCTTGTCATGGTCACTTGGGGCCTCATTCTTACAAATCCAATCTTACACTGGTGTTTGCAAGAAAAGAGAAAGCCTTTGGAGGGTCTAACCTGAGTAATTGAATATTCCAGCAAGGACACCTGCCAGTCTCCTCACAATTCGTTTGTCAAAAGGAGGCCCATGATTCCAGCTAACCACACAAGGCCCAGGAGGTGCAGGTCTGCTGTATGCCTGTAGCATACCTAGAAGGGGGCTGGAAATACACAGAGTAAGACCAGCAACTCCCACACCATACTCCAACATGTCAGAGGAAGTTCATGTTTAGTTTGAGTTTGGCAGCATGGAGGGGATCCACAGAATTCCTCTTTTTTTCATATATTATTTTTCTTCACCAAGACAGAACTGTTCTGTTAAACTGGAGAAGACTGGACCAACAGAGGCCCTGCCCACTGTAGACACCTCCTCACTTGTTCTCTCCCGTATTTCAGAGTCTCTCTGATGGGTCATTTCTCCTCCAGGCACCTACCCCAAAGCTGTGACTACCACCCGGTCAGAATCACAGGCAATCTGTGCAGGTTTTATGAATGTATTCTATGATGTAGTAGTCACATTACTTTTGTTTGTGAAAAACTGGATACAGCCTAAATGTCCAACAATAGGGAAGTGTGCACGTTGTGTTCTGTGTGCAGGAGAGGATAACCGTGATCATTGAAATCCTGTTTTAAAATACTTAAGGAGATGGAGACATGTTTACAATATTCCAATTGCAAAGTTTAAGAGAAGCAAGCGCCAGTCTTTTAAAGACGTGTGGAAATTGGGAACAGAATAATGGCTATGAGGGTGGGAGACAGTGGGGGAGAAGAAGCCTTGGGGAAGGGCTGGCTAAGGGTACCAAGCTGTAAGAGCAAGAGGCAAGAAGCTATAGGTTGTTGTGCACTGTATTGTCTGTTGCAAAAAAGCAGATGCGACAGCTTTGCATGTTTCCCTGAACACACATGTAAGTCTTAGAGGAGGCAGATAATTTAACTGGGTTTTGTCATATGTATACATCTCAAAACATCTCCATACCCCATCAATGTGTTTAAGGTTGTGTTTAATGTATCAGAGATACATTGTAAAATATGTTTAGATGCATTTGAAGCTAGAAATAAAAATACTAATATCATGCTATGCGTGAGTTTTGTCTTTTTTCCTTTGCCTTTGTGTGTACTTGTGTGTGCTTGTTTTTATGTATATAAGTACATGTATGTGTGGAGGCCAAGAAGACATATTTAATATTATTTGTCTTAGGTATCATTCATCCACTTTTTTTGGAGACAAATCTCTCATTGGACTGGAATTAACTGATTAAGCCAGGCTGGCTGGCGAATTCCAGAGATTGCACTCATGTCCTTGTGCCTGTAGGGCAAGCAAATACTTTACCAACTGAGCCATCTCTCCAATCCACCTACTTCTGCTCCTTCCCCCCACCGTGTGTGTGTGTGTGTGTGTGTGTGTGTGTGTGTGTGTGTGTGTGTTTAGCAGGACTGGCTTCTATTAAAGCTAAGGTCTTGTGTAACTACCTCTGGCCCCTGAGTATGTTCATTTAAGTTGCATGCATAATGTTATTTCTGTTAGGTTAGTGAGTTGGTGTAAGAGGCACACCTACCTCTATAATGTACTGATCCCGGTACCAGAAACTCCTCCAGCGGATCTCAGTTCACACACATCTGGGCATGGGCATTTTACTATCTCTTGCCCTTTCCTCTGCTGAAGAGCTGTATAGATCTTGCATGGCATTTTGACTTGGCATTTCCCAGCTGCTGCAAATCCGCCAAGTGGGGACTTGACATTGGCACTTTGAGGCCACGGGTAGCAGGTTGCTTTGTAAAGAGATGCTAAATTTGCTGAGATAGTGAAAAGCTGGCGTGTATTTATTTGGGGAAGAGATGGACTCTGGTGAAATAGGGGCCCCTTCTGGAAGAACTTGTAACACTCATTCACCCTGCCTTGTGCACAGAGATATAATGCTACAGCTGTCATCCACTTTCAATGAACGATTGTCATAGTGTCAATCCACGATAATACAGAACAATTTTCATTCTCCATGTTGAAGCCTGGCCTTTGTAGTGCAATTCAGTTCGTATTAACAATGCTTTGATGACAATTCCTTCCCACTCCACCCTGCCAGCCCTCCCTCTCGCCATTTCTGAACCAGAGGGAAACGTATTTTGACAATATCTCCAGTGTTACCAGTTTTCTGCTTTTAAAACATTTTGGGCCCAGAGCCCTCACTGAAACTGTAGAAAACACCCACTCCATTTCCTTTTTTTAAAAACTTAACTCTCTTGGGATTGGGTAGTAACTTGCCCAGCAGAACTGAAAGTATTTTTAACCATTACTTGTTTCTTCTTAAACATCTCTATGAAAAGGGAATGGCGTATTGTTATTTTTTCCTTTTTTCACGGAGCGTATTAGAAATCAACTCTCCTTGAGTTAATGTTTTGAAGATATCCACCAACGAGCTTGTGTGTTTTTCTTAGTGCTAAGAGTGATGTCAGAACTATTTACATACAGGAGTTTACTACCCTAATGAATTTTTATTTACTGATTCCCCCTAGAGGGGAAGTTGGTTCTGTATGAGAATCCTTGTGTGTCTTACCTGTCACAATCCACTACACACACACACACACACACACACACACACACACACACACACACACCTTATATGTTTGTTTTTTGAGACAGGGTTTTTCTATGTAGCCCTGGCTGTCCTGGATCTTGCTCTGTAGACCAGGTGGGGCTCAAATTCACAGAGATCTGCCTGCCTCTGCCTCTCGAGTGCTGGGATTAAAGATGTGTGCTACCACTACCCAGCACAGCTCACTATTTTAAGCTGATTGAGTGTTGTCTTTTTCTGAATTCTCTCAAGAGCTAGAGCTAGGTGGGCACAAGTGAGGTGATTCAGACACACCGTGCGGACTTGTGTAAGCTGTGCCAGGGCCAGCACTGTGATTTTAAAGTACGGATTTCCTGGTGGCTTTTGGATATTTCTACTGTTCTCATTTTAAAAGTTCTCACTAGCTCAGGTACTTCCCTGACAATATGTGGTGAGGAGGAGAGAGGGTGAGGCAGGGAGGAAGTTGGATGTCAGAAACCACCGGAAATTCTGTATGGTCACAAATCCGCCAGATGACTGGTTTGCGAATGCAACACTATTGTCTTCCCTGAGCTTTTTCCTCTGCCATATTAAAATAAAATTAATAAGAATAAAAATAAAGCAGTGCATCAGTGCTTTGGAATAGTAAAGTCTTCAAATATACTTCACCGTGAGTAAGAGAAGGAACTGACAGTGCCTTAGGTAAATGAATATGGATTTAATAGACCCCAGTGGGAACTTGGGAGACTAAGAATGGTCCAACCAGAAAGTGCATATATAGTCTGTACAGCGTGCCCTGTCCATAGTGCTGTGGCACATCTGGAAACTGTCCTGAATTTGCATAACTTGTTGCCTCATCCCTATAGGTGGACCTGCTTTTCTTCTGCCCATCCCCCACCCCGGCCTTGTAGGGGCCAAGCTAGTCAAGGCATTCCACTAACCTAGTCTTGAGGTCTCAGGAAAGTGAAGCCCAAGTCTTGCCCAATACCTTGGGACAGGAAGTAGAGATCAACCACTAACTGAAACTTGAGATTGTATGTGAAGTTTGTGCCAGAGCAGCGGGACAGATGTTTCTTCTCCACCAGGAAGCCCCCGGGCCCCACAGGAAGCACCACAGTCCCTCACACATCTTCATCCTGTCCTCACATCCCTGCAGCCCTGTTGTCATGTGACCCCCGTGTGACTGGAAACAAAAGAGACGTCAACATTTCTTTTGATGTTGCTCCTTTGAAACGGGGTGCTGTAGATGAAAGCTGGAGTTCTGTGGGGAAGGAATATGTGTGGTTATTTATCCAGTTCCTTTTTAAAAAGTATACACAGCTTTGCCAGCAGCCCCTCAAGGCACAAAGTAGGCACAGCCACCATAGCTATGTCCTCATCCATCCACATGCGTCCTGATGAAATCATCAGTGATGTCCGGAGGCGGAGAGACCCAGGTTGGAATCCCGGCTCTGCCATGCCCTGCATGTAGAATTTGGGGACATTACTCACATGCCAGTAGTAAAACACAATTACTTCCCCACTGCTCAGGACTCGGGGGAGAATCAGGTGAGAGGAGAGGTGTTTGAAGAAGACCTTGGCTCCTGGGCTTCCCTTATAGAGTTTTATTTATCGATCTCTTGAATAAGAGATGGCTACACATGTAGTTTTACAAAAAGTCTGTCTTCCTGGATGACAGAATTGCAACCTTCCTAGATGTATGGTTTTTCTTTGTGTTTATCATTGTCTAGACATTTTTAAATGAATAGATTTTTTTTTTTTTAAACATTAAAACAATGCTGGACGCGATTTTAGTCTGTTGGAAGGAGGGGGTCAGAATTCACTCCTACTGATTTTGAGTAGTTCATCATCCAGCCTTCCTCTCTCTACCGCTGTCCTCTACCTCGATATGCCTTTCCTCCTGGCTCTCTTTATTTTCCGACCTTTGCCCTATTGCCCACAGAGTCTGATCTATTGCTGTGTGGGTGTAGCCATGCTCTCTCATGCTGTTCTAAGACTGAGTCACACACTAGTATCATTTACCTCTTGAAAAATTGGGATAAACCAGTTTGCATTTATATAGAATTGGTAATTTAAAACTGTCACCATAAGACAAAGTAAAGTATTATTTTGAATGTTGGGAACACAGAAGTTTAAAAAGTAGCGACTGTGTCTCACACAACACGGAGGTTCTAGAGATTACGTGTCAGAGGCAAGTTTAATGGCTCAGCCAACTGATAAATAGCAATCATTCGTGCTTTCAGGGACTTGAGCTGAATTAACTGGATTAGCTCAGATTGTCACAAAATCTAAAGAATAGAAAGGGGTGTGATCGTTTATGTTTATGTAACAATGGAAGAGTACTATTATTATACACACCATGTATATTTGAGTCCTGCTTGCAACAGTGAAGAGTTGGCTCCTGACGCTGATTTTCCATCTCTCATTAGATAAGGTCAGTATGAAAGACATAAATATGGCAGTCACTCTCCGAGCCGCTTTACATTCTCAGTTTTCACAAAGTGGTGATGTCCTTCTTGCTAGCATTTTAGACTGTGTGTTGTTGATTTTTAGAGGGGCATGCTTTGAAGGTTCTAGTTTTTGTTGAACACAGGGTTAGATGGAGGGTAGCACAGCGTCTGACTAGGGGTCTCCACCACACTGTCCTTGAATAGGAGGCAGAGGGGTGCAGCCGTCTGCTCAGGTGGAAGGGTCCCTCCCCCTCTACCTGAAGATGGGTCCTGTTGGGAACTCTGCATGGTGGCTGAAAACCACATCGAGAACCTTTCTCTAGAGAGAGGTTAGGCAGAATTTGAGGTGGACCTCATAAATTCAAGATGTGTTTCTTTCCTTTCTTCTGTAGCCAGTCACTGACACTGAGCTCCCTCTGCATGGTGAGGGATGGGCTGTAAAAGGGGGATGCAGTCTTACCTTGGAGAATCTTAGGGCTCTGTCCCATGCATTTTCTCTTTGCTTCCCCTTTGCAGGAGACAGATGTGCACAGCCCACCAAAGGCAGAGGCAGGGGTGTCCCTTCCTTTTCTCTGAGCCTGTGAGTGGGGAAGTTAGCAGTGGGTACATGTGCCTATCATCTCCATGCTGAGCTCAAGTACAGTGGCTCAGGGGTAGCCTGGGAAATACAGCAAGTCCCCTTTTAAGGGAAGAAAGACAGGTAAGAGGGAGGGCAGGGAGGAAGGAAATGCCCAGAGAGACTTTTTTAAAAAAAAGATCTATCTATCTATCTATCTATCTATCATCTATCTATCTATCATCTATCCATCCATCCATCCATCCATCCATCCATCATGTATACAGAAGAGTGTGCTAGATCTCATTCCAGATGGTTGTGAGCCACCATGTGGTTGCTGGGAATTGAACTCAGGACCTCTGGAAGAGCAGTAGGTGCTCTTAACCTCTCAGCCATCTCTCCAGCCCCCGCAGAGAGAGATTTTATAGCTCGCGTGTTTGGTGTGTGCCCCATTGGGACAATCAATGAGGTGGCCCTTTTGTCAAAATCTGCCTGGCCCCGCATTGAGGAAGCACTATGAAGGGACAGGAAGTACAGAGATGGGGCACAGCAAGCAGTGATAACATACTGCCCCTACATAGTGCCTCCCTGTGTCTAAAGAGCTGTGGGGCTCTGTGTGAGGAGCAGATGCCGAAGCCTCTAGGAAAGCTGAAGTCACCCTCAAGTCCAGGGCTTGGTGGCTCAGATGGAGTGATGAGGGTCCTGTGTACCTCAGGTAAAGATCTGTTACTGTCACCTTGGTGGGTAGGTTGGGTGTAGGAGTGGGTGGGCACAGAACCTCACTGTGCCCAGGTGCTTCTGCTAGGAAGCATCTCAGTGGTCAGATAGGGATACCATGGCACTGTCACCCAAAGCACTGGTGACCCACCCACAGATCAACCTCATCAGCTTCACCTTGGCTGTCTCTCGTGGAGTTTACTCTCCTACCACCATCCTGCCTAAATTCTGCCTTACCTCTCTCTAGAGAAAGGTTCTCTCTCAATGTGGTTTTCAGCCACTGTGCAGAGTTCCTAACAGGCCCCATGTCTTCACTAGCCTTGGTAGTACTCCTGCACATGGAGATGTCGCCATCTCCTTGACTTGTCTCCCCAAGGCACATCCCTCTACAGTGGTACCCGAGCTGTTGAGGGAAGGTCTAGTCCTTGTATTTTGTGGAGATGGACTGAATCCTCAGGAATACATTGGAAGGTGGCGACTATTTGTTATCCACAGTTTACTTGTGGGGAAACTAAGGTCTTTGTCTGAAGTCTCATGTCTAGTTATTAGTGAAGCTGACATGGTAGGCCCATGAGGGCCTAGAGGACATTGGTCTTCATACTTATGGTACTTCCTCAGGACTCAAAACCATCGTGCTGGGCTCCACAGAAGTAGCACACAAAACCCTTGTCCTCACTAGAGACTACACACACACACACACACACACACACACACACACACACACACACACACGATACAGACATGTCAGAAGTATTGGAAAATTCTCCCTGTTACTGACAGTTATCTTTGCAGCTTTCAGCAGGCTTTTTTTTTTTTTGGATCAAGCATAGGGCACCATGTATATGATAGTTAAGCACTCTTGCACTGACCTATGTCCATGGCCCTTGGTGAGCGTGTGTGTGCACGCAGGTGAACCTATACATACACATGTGGAGGTCAGAGGTCACTGAGACATCAAGTGTCTTCCTCCAGCCCCCCCTCCCAATCTTACTTTTCGAGAGAGGGTGTCTCACTGGGCCTGGGGCTTGTCAGTTCAGCTAAGCCGGCTGGCCAGCGAGCTCCAGGGAACCCCCGCTTCTGCTCCTTTCCCCGCAGTGGGGTAACAGACACACACCACTGTGCCTAGCTTTTATTTGTACAGGAGGATGAGCTCAGGTCCTTACGCTTGAGAGGCAGGCACTTGACAGAGTGACAGCTTCTTGACAGAGCTCTCTCCCGCCCTCACTCTTAGCTCTTTGATACAGGACCTTGCTATGTGACCTTGGACTCTCTGTGCCTGACCTCCCGGTCTCTGTCCCCCTGCCTCATCTCCCCATGCTCTGATTACAGATATCATCATCACACCTGGCCATCAAGGTGTGCCATGGCGGGCCAGCTGGTTGACCTTGGACAAGTCACACGGTGTTCTTGTGTTACCCGTGACTGGGAGGATGGCATCTGTAGACCCTCCAGCCCCCCCCCCACTCCCCACCCCCACCCCACTTCTTCACTTGTGTCTGCTCGAAGGACTCACCAATGAAAACACATAGCTCTTCCCAGTGTTTCTGGTTTCCTTCTTCGCCCATGTAGGGTTTCTGAAGTGTCCTGTGATCTTTATTAATCACGCAGGGACCGCCATCCCCTCAGACTCTCGTGGAATGGCTAAGGTGCCCTCTGCAGAAGATATCTCGGCTAATGTTCTCATTACTGACTAATTGGCTAAAGAGACTTCCTTCACATTGCATTTATGCTGATTGATAGTTTTCTATCACCTGGTGGGTGGGATGGACAGCCAAACCAATTACCACTGCAGAGAAAGCCCTGCACAGCTGAGCTGTGCAGCCCAAGACAGGAGACCCTTGCAGATTGTGGCTAGTTGGGGTTCTGCTGAGAGTTTGTTAAACAAAATGATTTTCTGGAGAGAACAGCTTGCCATGCTTTGAAATTCATGTGTTGGGTCACCCTTAAGCTCTCCCGGCCTTGTTTCACTGAAGGAGGGTGTGCTCTTGACCATGTGTCAAACAGGGGTGACTTGGGCAGCCGGTTAGCTGTGGAACTCACTCCAGGTTGCTTTGTGCTGGGTGACAGCCTACACCCCTGTGTTCCAAACTGCAGGCGCTGGTGTCCCATGAGTCACATCACACAGAGACACAGTCTTCTTGAATGGAGATGATCAGCAGACATGGGACATTACTGAGATTCCTTCTTTTTGTGTTGTGCAGGCCCTTTAGAGGGAATAATACGTAGGTTACTTGCTCTGTCGTTGAAATAGAGTCCATGTCATTTGTAGTGGATGCATTCATTTATTGAATTCCCTGCTTAAAGTGCTAACAGTTGCAGAGCGGAGAGACAATAATGTGTTAAGAATTTATGTTGAAACCTAATCTGAGGTTTCTTAATCACATTTTAAGTTTTCTAAACCAGAGGTTGAGAAATCACTTAATCTTCCCTACAAATGCCCCTGAGTTTGAGGTTTTTCTGGAACTAAGGGGTCTAAATGCCTTGTGTTCGTGGTATCTACGAGGTTGTAGTCCACAACAGGAAAGGACAAAATAGTAATTACATGCTGTCTTCTGAGCTAGCGGTGATGCTCAGCAGCTGGAGTGCTGGCCTAGCATGCATGAAGCCCTGCATTCTGTCCCCAGCATTGCATACCGTAGGCATGGTGGCTCATTCTTGGGAGGTGGAGGCAGGCAGATGAGAGGTTCAAGGTCATCCTCAGATACATATCAAATCTGAGGCCAGCCTTGGCTACACGAGGGCATCTAAAATTAAAACAATTAATAATGGTATCTTCTCCTTCAGTTGCTCCAGTAGTGATGTCCCCCGCAACTTTGGAACCCATGGCTATTATCAGCATGCTATGGACTTCTGGGTTGGAGCAAGTCTGGTTCACACTGGGAGGCGGGATTGAAAAGTATGAGGAACCATAGTCATTTCAGCATACCCCGGAGTCTCTTGTTACCTCGAAGGTGTTCCTAAAATGAACATGAGTTTTCTGCTAAGTAATCTATTCAGGGGACCAACTACAGGGAAAAGGAATGAGGGAAAGCAGGATTTTCTTCATGATCCAAATGTCTGAGTGACTGCTAAATAGACGGAAGAGGCCCTGGGTGTGGCAATGGTGGTGGACATGCCTGTAATCCACACTTAGGAGGGAGAGGCACTGGGTGTGGTGGTGGACATGCCTGTGATCCACACTTAGGAGGGAGAGGCACTGGGTGTGGCTATGGTGGTGGACGTGCCTGTAATCCACCTTCAAGAGGTAGTGGTAGATGGATCAATAATTCAAGTGTGGCCTAGACTGAGCTATGTAGTGAGTTTGAGTTTGACATCAGCTTGGGCTTCAAGAGACCCTATTAAACACACACACACACACATACACACACACACACACACACACACACACACACACACACACACACACACACACCCCTGAGAAGATAGGCCATGTTACCTCCAATGGAAACAGCCAGGCTAGAGCATATTGGTTCAACTGAAGTGGATAAGAGGAGGCTGTTTCCTCTTGTTTTCTCTGTTCCTTCCACTGTAGGACAGACCCTGGAGTGGTGTGGGAAGTTGGAGGCGCACAGCCAGTCTATAGTCCTTCAGCAGAGGAACTGGGAGAGAGCTGCCAGTCTAGCTCAGTGCGTGACTTCCAAAGGTCACTATATGGTCCAGCAGTGCCTTGGCTGCTTTAAAGAAAAATAGATTTTTTTTTTTTTTTAAGACACTGTAATCTTTCATTCTCTGTGTAGAACATCCTCCCACTGAAGGTAGAGTCCAGGAACACCATGTTCTTGGATGTTGGGTGACCAAGGCCTCTCACTCCATCTCTCACATCAACTGCTGTATCTACCTGAGGCAAATGGTTCTGGGAGAGCACTGATCCAGGCTGTGATATGAGCAACTGGAAGATCTCCTGCCCTCACGTCAGGTCAGCACAAACTATGTCAGGATGCCTCAAATACACTGGGTAAGCACATGTGTTTGCCTCTTAACACCTTGACGGACAGGTATGTGAGCCCTGTTTACTGTAGAAGTACTGGCAACCACATTTCTAAATGGGCTGAAGGAGATTAAGGCAAGGACAGAGTGACGAGCCGTTGAGGACATGCGTCCGTCTCAATCCTTGCTTTCCTGTACAGTCTTTTCCTTGCACAGGTGCGTTTTGTTTCTGGCGTGACTTCATCTTGTTACAGTCTTCCCTGTGCCGTTTGTTTATCTGTGAATTTGTCAGCAGGAACAGCCCACGAAAAAGTAGATAGAAGGCTGTAAAAGACCAAATGTACAGCTTTAACCCTCCGCCTCAGAGGAAGCAATTTTGAGTTAAATTTTAGTGTTTTGTAACATTTTCGTGGCAGTACTTCACATCTGTTACCTGGAGGTAAAAGCATGCTTTCTCTCTACGTATATGTAGTATTCAGTGATGATTTCAGGATGAAATCAGGAAGACATGGGTCCTGATTTCAAATATCAGATCTGAAAAGGATTATGTTAGTTTTCCATATTTGGGTCATGAACGTATCTTGAGGTTAAACTTCAGGGTTTAATCTGAGAAATTCTTTGGCTTGTGTTCTTGGGTAACTAAGAACATTTTTGAGCTGGATGTGGTATTTTCCAGCAAGGGTTGTTCATGCTTCTCTGCCTGCCTCTACCTGTGTGTCAGTCCCACCAACATGTTTATATTATTTCCTTACTTATCATGAACTGGAACTGACTTGGAAGTAAGTCAATGGAATGGAAATACAATGAGATAATAGCAATGCCTTTTAAATCATCTCCTCTTCAAATCCAAAGCCAGACAAACATGTGTTCAGTTATTCAACAGCTGAGTTTATACATAAGTGAACATGGGATCATAAAACCTCAGTAACTGCTAAGGGCTTAAAGTTCTTGATCTGCCCCATTTCTGTCGAGGGCAAAGGAAAACCAGACTGTGTCACATCAGATGTCCATTTGTATGGAGATGGTTTCCTAGTGGAGTCTAGGACTCAGTTACTGTTCAGTTCATATCTTCAGTAGAGATGGTTGATGAGCTGTCGTACCCTGGACAAGACCACTGGGTCCTAGGTGTGCCTCTGTCCTGATAGACCGGGCTGGAAATCTACCTGCCTCTGCCTCCCAAATGCCGAGATTAAAGGCCTGTACCACCCGAGATTAAAGGCCTGTACCACCACCACCTGACTTGTAGGAGTCTTTTGAAAACACAGGTGTTACACAAAGGTGTTACTGTGGTTGTAGTAATGGTAGTTGTCCTGGTCATTGCTGTTGTTGCTACTGTTCTCTCATTTCCACCCCCTTCCCCAGGGTGTGTGTGTGTGTGTGTGTGTGTGTGTGTGTGTGTGTGTACACACCGTGCACATACAACAGCATATGTATGGAAGCAGAGGACAACCTCGTGTGTCTTTCTTGCCTCCCACTCATTTGAGACAGTATCTCTTGGAACTTGCTGTAGAAAATACTAGCCTAGCTGGCCCATGAACTTCCAGAGATTCTCCTGTCTCCACTGCTCATCTTGCAAAAGGAGAGTTAGAGTTACAGATGTGCTCCAGATGTGCTGTCATGTCTGGCTTTTCATGGGTTCTGGGGATCAAAACCAAAGTCATCACACTTTCATGGCAGGTGCTTTACCCACTGTGGTGGTTTGAATAGGAATGGCCCCCAAAGACTCATGTGTTTGAATGCTTGGTCATAGGGAGTGGCACTGTTAGGAGGTGTGGCCTTGTTGGAGGAAGTGTGTCACTGTGGAGGCGGGCTTTGAGGTCTCACATGCTCAAGCTTTGCCCAGTTTGGGACACATACTCCTTCCATTGCCTGTAGATCAAGATGTAGATAGAACTCTCAGCTTCTTCTCCAGCACCATGTCTGCCTGCATGCTTCCTTGCTTCCCACCACGAGGATAATGAACTAAACCTCTGAACTGTAAGCCAGCCCCAATTAAATGTTTTCCTTTATAAGAGTTTCCATGGTCATGGTGTCTCTTCACAGCAATAGAAACCCTCACTAAGACACCCACTGAGCCATCTCTCTAGCTTTGTTGTTACTACTAATATTGATATTGTTGGTCCATTTTGTAAGAAGAAATATGTACAGTGATGGTATGTCACAGGATGGTTAGTCATCAAAAAACGATTTATGTTCAGACTGGTGTGTTTCCAAAGATAAGTTACTACAGTTCCTAAAACTTTTCAAAGAAGAATTAAAAATTCTGGAGTTGGGGATTTAGCTCAGTGGTAGAGCGCTTGCCTAGCAATCGCAAGGCCCTGGGTTTGGTCCTCAGCTGTGGCCAAAAAAAAAAAAGAAAAAAAAAAAAGAATTAAAAATTCTTTGAAGAGTCTTAGGTCATGTCTTAATACATGCAGACATCCTTGCATTCTGTGACTGGGACCTCGCTAGCATTTGAACATTTACCCACTCTACACTCATGAATGACTCCGTTCTGATAGTCCCACCATGTGGGGCCTGCTCTTGTTCCCATTTTATAGCAAACACCAAGACCGAGGTTGCTTACCTTGATCAGAGAGCTAGTAAGCATTAGAATTGGGGAGCGTCTGGGTACCCCGACTCAGAGCTCAGGGTATATATTTTTAATTACATTTTCTGGTAGGTGGTCTCATGCCACAGTGCGTGTTGTGGCGGTCAGAATTCAACTTGTGAGAGTCAGCCCTGACCTTGCACTGCTTGGGTCCCAGGGATTGGACTTGGATGGTCAAGTTTGGCAGCGGGTGCCTTTACCTGCTGTCCTGACTCTCGGCCCTCTGAATCACTGTGTGGTGTGCTTCACGTAGTGGCTCACACCAGATGGACATCGATGGCTCTCTTGTCAGAAAGCTCATGGCGGTCAGTGTGGCCATTGGAGTCTTTCTGAGTTCGACCCCTCAGCCCGGCCCTTTCGAGGACAGTCCCTCTTCCTCCTGTGTCTTTCTGAGGCTCAAATCCTCTGTCCTCTGCAACTTCTCTCAGAGGTCAGCTCCTGTGTGTAAGTCTTCCCCTCTTCAGGTTCCTTATTTTGTATGTAGAAATGAATGACAAGCTCCCGCCCACAGTCAACTTTCACATTCTGTGCCACTTCAGTAGGACACTGTTTTGCAGAGTATGAGAATGAGCTGTCATTCCCTTCTCTTGGTATAGTGAAGATCATAGAACATATTCAACCAGGATCTCCAGGCCCCCTGGCCACAGAGAACCTGTTGGAGCCTTATTCCTCTGAAGTGCTCTGTAAATCCAAACACCTGCCCAAGTGATGAGCTAGCTTTTTCCTGAAAGAAAAAAAAAAAAAAAAAAAAAAAAAAAAACCAAGTAGTTTCTTCATTCTGTAGTTGTTACCTAGAAAAATAAAAATAAAATAAAATAAAATCAAGTGGAGCATAAGACCAAAAGGGACCCTGGGGTGTGTAAACAGCCAGTTCATGTTTTCATTCTTCACAAACACTAAGAATGCTCTTTCTCAATGGCGGAGTGTCAAGCTGAAGCCCCTGGGAAGAGGGGACCTCAATGGAGGACTTGCCTCTGACAGAGTGGCCTGTGGGCTTGTCTGTGGGGCATTTTCTTGAAGTCTGATTGATAAGGGAGGGCCCAGCCTACTGTGAGCTGTGCTGCCCCTGCATCCAGGCATTGAACAAGCCAGAGGGAGCAAACCAGTAAGCAGTGTCTCTGAGTCAAGCCCTGTGTGAATGTCACACACCAGTGTTCACATCTTAAAATTATTCTCAGGTAACTTACCATTATTGAGAGTTAAGGAGCAAAATGTTGAGCCTGCTTAGGTTTGGCAAGGACCAGAGTAGAAATGAGATGATGTTAAATGCCCCCTTTACTATAACTACTTACGACTCTAGGTTTCCTTCAGAACAAATTTTGTTTTGTTGTTTGTTTGTTTGTGTGAGGCAAAGGACACAGTCTCTGAGTAGTCCTCAGTGTCCTGGAATTTGATCTGTAGACCAGGCTGGCCTCAAACTCACAGAGATCCACCTGCCTCTGCCTCCCGAGTGCTGGGATTACAGGTGTGCGCCACCACGCCTGGCAAGGACAGAATTTTCCAAATCTGATTTTTTTTTTCACTCTGCATTTGATCCCTGACTCTACACTGGGGTTCAGTCAATTCGTGGACAAATCAGTGCTGCAGGAAGAGGTGAGAATAACCACTTTCAACCCTGTTTGTCACTGTGGGGAGATGTCACTCAGCAGCTCCTCCATCTGTGAGAACAAGAGAAACAACTGCATTCTACCTGAAACCATTTCCACGTCTGTGGTTCTAGAACCACCTGTCTGACTCAACGGGGTTGTGTCTGGTGGAGGACTTTTAGTGGAGTCATCTAGCTACAGATAGGGCTCAGTGGTTCATTATTTCCGCCCGAGGCTTTTTACTTATTTGGTGCATGCTGGTGAAGATGCATGACCAGCCATCGAAGGTAGGCAGAAACTGTACAATGACCTCAGTCCAGACTGAAAAGCATGGATAAGGCGAGGCTGGAAACAGAATCAACAGCAAATTTGGGCATCTTCATAAAATGGAGAGATCACTCAGCTGAGAGATAAGGAAAAATCTCCATTAAACAATAACAAAACCAAACAAACAAAAAAAAAAAAGGGAGGGAAAAACCCAGCTTTTCAGCGGCCCCTTGGTGGACAGAAACATCAGAAGGCTGTATGTGACTGTGGCACTGTAGCCCTTTCCAAAATATTATGATGACCCCGATGGAGATGGAAGTTTCTCTGTCACACAGGGCTGCTATCAAATTTAAATTAAATCTCACTTCAACAAATGTCACTCACTGAAATCTTTGTGTAAGCAACGTGGCAAAGCCTCTGCTGATGGATTGCTGATTGGAGTCAAAATTGAACACAGCGAAATTTCAGGGGAATGCTCTTGTGAGGCTCCTAGGGCTGGCTGTCCTGTAAGGACATGGTACAGTCTTCCCCAGCGTGTGTGGAGAACTTATGGTAGTCCATAAGGAAAAATTACTGGTTCTTTTTTTTTTTTTTTTAATATTTATCCTTTCTCAAATAATACTATACACACAAAATCACAGCTTTCCCTCTCGGAGGAGAGCTCAAGGTCCACTGTTCAGGTGACTTCGTGTGGACACACTGGCAGTGTTTGAAGACTAAATATTGAAATCATGAGATGAGCAAGCAGTAGAAAAATCCTGGAGACGCTTTCTTTGTTGTTAATCTACTTAAGCTTGCATATCTTCCCCTTAGTGATTCCCTCATCATCCTAACTAGTGGCCATTTTGAAGACAAGGTGTTTTCACCCTCTAACCTGCAACAGGGACCCGGTGTAAGAACACCCTGATGCTTCTTCCTGGCTGGCTCATCTATTCTGGTGCTGCCGATAGATCATAGATGTTCAGATGGTTTTATGCCAAATCGGCATTACCAACCTGTGTAATTTTAGACTTTCTCTATCTCTGCTGACACGGCGGTGCCTAGGGAGGTAATAATGATGATGATTTTTTACCATCCCTGGGGTTTAAAATGACTCCTCCGAGATGAGGCTGGCCCAGTGGCAGGGGGTAAGCCCACAGCTCCCCCTCTAGCACTTAGCTGGCAGCTGTGAGAAGCCTGCATTTGGATCTCACTGAGCTAGGAGATGAGGGTGGCGAGCCAAGAGGGAGGGAGCGGTGAGATACCCACGGAGATGGAGAAAGGCATAGGGGCTGAGATGAGCTGAAGGAATCTCACCTTTGCAGGAGACAGAGGCAAAGTGGGGGAAACGCAAGGGGAAAGGGAAGATTGGGAGGAGGTAAATGGGCTAAGAATGACAGGCTTTGGCGGAGCTATTCTGAGCCTGGCCCCATTTTCTTCTGTCCTGCTAATGAAAGCTGATTTGTGGCTTCCCGTGGTGTGGTGTTCCTGTCCACCCAGAGGAAACAGGCTCCCACTGGTCAGTTGGACAGTTTAGGACAGGCCCCTTCCCAGAGCTGATGAAAGGGACCTGGAGGTCAGCACAAGACACCCCAAGACCAAGTTCTCAGCACAAAGGAGATTATTTGCCTCAGAGGGACAGAGGGCAGGGACTAAGAGACAAAGACAGGAGACAGAGGACCAGGGAGAAGGGGAAGGGGTCCGGGAGAGGACCAGGGATATTTGTCCTGGAAGGGCAAACAAAGGACTGCCTCTGGATAGAGAAGAGACAGATGTGGCCCATAGGCCAATGGCAGTTTGTAAAGGTACAAGGGGAAACCCCGTGTTAGGATGAGGTGTTTAATTTTAATTGGGCACATTAATTAGGGTGGCCAAAAGGGGACTTTTGGTTACTGGACTTCAATACTTTGATAGCTGGACCTTGGTGGTCAGCCTCAGATGGAGGACTAGACTTTGCTGGCCAGCTTTAGGAATGCAATCTAACAGTTTTTAGCGAGGAAGAGAGAGTAGGTGGGGGAGAAGGGCAAGGGGGCAAGGCCCGCCAGAATTCATGTCTGTCAGGGCCGGACCTGCTTGAGCCCCTTTGGCTGGTGTTTGTTACCCAAAACCACACGCATCATCGGGTATCAATCGGCAGTTTTGATTTTCAAACCATGTGACCCCTATCTTCTAGAAGATTCCTTAAGCTACTGCCACGTGGCTAGTGTGGTATTCAAAAGCGAGAAAAACAATCATTCTGGACGTGAGGGCAGAGGGATAGAACTGAAGAAAATAGTTGTAGGAGGGTGAGGACTGGGGATACCAGGGTGGGCACAGAGGGGAAGGCGTGACCAGCAGCGGCTTTCATGTTTGCCTCCTGGTTTCTTCCTACAACCGAGTGCTGTGCCCACCCCCGTGGGAAGTAGGGCGAACTCTGAGAAGCTGAGGCGGTGGAGGGGAAGCACCAGCTTCGTTTGTGTCCACCATCATCGACGGTCAAGCAGTCTTTCTGGAGTCAGCCAAGATACCTTTTGCTAAAACGGCACATGTGGCACCAAAAGGTTTAGGCGGCTTTATCTGGTAAGAATTTTGAAAGAATGCAGTAAATTGGCACCTTGAGGCCTTGGCAGTTTGAGGAGGGAAAAAAAAAGTGTTTATTTGGTAAGTTGACATAAAAATAGCGTTTACATAATAATTGGGAGTATCTTAGCTTTGCCTTGAAGAAGCAGCTTTAAACTGGAGAGATGGGCGTGACATTCACAAAATATATTATATTACTAATTTAGTAATGAGTTCTCTTCTCCAGTTTGGGATATCATCCTAACTAGACTGTTTAAAATGAAACTTTTTCCCAAAATAGTTTCTCTTTTAAAAATGTAGCCAGGTGGTGGTGGCATACACCTTTAATTCCAGCACTGGGGAGGCAGAGGCAGGCGGATCTCTGTTCAAGGCCAGCCTGAACTTTACAGTAAGACTGATCTCAAAACCAACCAACCAACCAACCAACCAACCAACCAACCAACCAACCAACCAACAACATAAAACAGAAAGACCAGGTGGTGGTGGCACACACTTTTAATCCCAGAGCTGAGGAGACAGAGAAAGGTAGATCTCTGAGTTCCAGGACAGTGAGGGCTGTTACACAAAAAAACCCCATCTTGGAAGAAAAAAAAAAAAGGTGTTTGTGTGCTTCAGACAGGTATTCCTCCAGTACCACAAATGTTGGGGAAAGTGTAGTGACCACAGGAGCAGGGTCTAAGGAGAGTGGCCATTGCTACTGAGTACATTCTTTGTCAAGCTGAGGAGAGAGTTTCACCTCTTCCCTCAGCTCTGTGACTCTGAGGCATGATTGGTGAGTGGGAGGGCTGTTGTCAGGAAGGCAGCATATGGGAGGGAGAAGCCGTCACTAGGAGAGGCCAAGGGTGCTATACCGTGGTAGGAAACTCACAAGTTGGAGTCATTTCTCCTCAGTGGAGTTATTCCTAGGGAGAGGGTGGGCCTCTTCCCCTAGGGGCAAAGCAGGGGCTCTGTAGCTCCTCTTACCCTCTAAGTTGGGGCAGGTGCTTCACTCAGGACCAGAGTTTTCACCCCCAAAGCCAGACATCACTGGAAAAAGAGATAATGTCCAAGAGATTATTACAACTGTGCGACAATACAAGGAGATGGAGATGGAGTTGGGGGGGACGGGGGGGGGGGACGGCGGAGAAGCAAGGGGAGGGAGGGAGGTGGGGGAGAGAGAGAGAATATGAAGTCTGTCTGCAGAACTCTCCTAGGAACACATGAATCATCAAAAAGGTTCCAGAGTTATAGCTGGGAAGTATTTATGATGATCAGTGGAGCAGAGGCTAATAATACAAACGTAATAAAGAAGAGAAAGGAGGGACGGGAGAAATAAAGGTGGCCTGGCATTAACGAATAGGGAGATAAACTTAATGATTATGTGCAAACCACTGAGCTATTGATGGCCAAATAGCTGAGCTTCTGAACTACTTTTTAAAACTGGCCTTTTAAGAAGATAAATAAGGATAATTAAACACTAATGAAGACCTGTTTTGTTTAAGAGAGGAGAGAGGAAGAAGGGGGAGGGAAGAAGGGAGAGGTGAAGAAGAAGACTATGATAATGACAAGCAGAAGAAATAACTAGGCCGGGTCTAGAGGTGGTGTGTTAGCAGTGTTAATTCGAGTAGTAATAAATTCATCAAAAGAGGGAAGAGACCCGGTGGAAATCAGAAGGAACAGGGAGAGGTGAGGAGAGAGAGGGTGTGTACTCAACCCTGACGTGTGCAGAACATTCCTGGCAGAGATATCTCAGGCAGTCACTGCACAGGGTCCCTGTATGAGCTTACATTAGCCATCTTGTCCTGATTTCTTACCCAGGGAACCTGTTGAACATGCCTGCCGGTAAGAGGCCACACAGATTTCTTCCTCTCCCAGTATTCTCTGTCCCAGGATCGATAATGTGTAGCACAGAGAACGGTTTAGGAAGGGCCTTCTCTGTAATATTTCACAGAAGAGCCCCCGAATAATTAATTTGTAAATCAAACCAGTCCCAGATCTATTCCAAACATAGTACCTGCCCTCAGTAAGTATTCCACGAGTGTTTGCTGAGTGCATAAATGGATTCAGATACTATGTTGCACACAAATAATAGAACAATTGGAAAGAAGAAACATATGAAAGCATGTGGGATGTTGCAGCCATGAGCCATGGACAACAGCTGTATAGCTTCCCTGGTTGCTCTAAATTAATTGATTTTGTGCTTTAGAAAAAAAATCACAAAACAATAGACAAAAAGAGGACACTGGTTATATTATCATTTCTAAATACACCCAGCCATCAATGGAGGAACTGATAGCAGGGCTCATGAAATGTAGCCCAGAAATGACTTCAGATTGAGTCGAATGTGTCAGATTGATTGAAAACTGCCTGGGGGAATGAAAGTACCATGATAAACAGCGGCACACTAGGCTTCAAGGAGGTGGGGATCTGTGTTCAGCAGGTCTTTCTTTTTTTCTTTTTACCGTCTTCATTAATTATCTGGGACAGGATGTAAACAGCATATTCATTAAATTTGTAGAAGCTAAGTGGAGAGGTGTTTTTCAGAACTGGTTAGGGCACACCATACTATGTATGGGAGCAGGAACTGAGTGGTGTTCACAATCTGATTAAAACCAGCACGGCAGTTGATCTGATTCGAGAGAGACAGCGGAGCTGGCAGGGGGAGCTTAGTGATCCAATGCTTGCTTACAGTTCATGAGGATGAGGATTTGATCCCCACACTGGTTAATTAATGAATGAAGAATTTCAAGGAGAGTTTCAGCTGAACGATGACGCAAGCAACTCCCTGTAGCTGAGGTGAAATGAAGAGGGTACTATGTCCCCGACCCAGCAGCCTGCTCTGATAGGGGTGGGGATGGAACTCTAGTTAGCAGAGTCAGGATGGCAAGGTCCTATGTTATGCTGGAGGGAAAAAACACAAAGGGCACTAGACTAGGGTCCCATCAGGGCTGGCTGTGAGTCCTATCACAAAACCGTGAGACACAAAGATCTTTCTTCCGGAACAAAGTCACAGAGAGCAGAGCTGGTGCCCTGGGCTCACCAGGGCCCACTCACTTCTCAGTGACACCTGTGTCTTTAGCATTATTATTCTCAGCCTCATCATGATTGTTGCGAGTGTGTGTGTTTGTGTGCGCGCGCGCACGCGCGTATGAGGACACCTCATTTGACATTTTTGTCAAAGGCTAAAAGAGGGTATTAGGTGTGATGGTCTTCGTCCACTTCCTCCCCCTCTATCTTGGTTTTGGTGTTTTGTTTTGTTTGTTTGTTTGTTTGTTTTCAAGACATGTTTTCTCTGAGTAGCCCTGGCTGTCCTGGAACTCTTCTCTGTAGACCAGCCTGGCCTTGAACTCAGGAATGCACCTGCCTCTACCTCCCAAGTGCTGGGATTAAAGATGCACACTGCCGCCACCTCCCAGCTCTTTTCTATCACTCTTTACCATGCTCCTTTGACACTGGGTCTCTCTCTGGACCTGAAGCTTTCTTGTGTGAAGGTGACTTTAGATATCGTCTTCTATTTTATTTTTCAAATAATGATCTGAGGACCAATACCCTAGAAATGTTCATAAGTGCCTAAGAAAGCAAGGCATATCGGAGTATGTATTAGTCATTTATTTCATAATATTAAACAAATGGCAACAACCTGATATTTAATGATAGAAACCAGAAAAGTTTACTATTTCTACCTGACACAGTAATCTCCCACCATTAGTAGATATCTATGGAAAACTAGAAAAGGAAAATATCACATTTATTTAAATGTGAATACATGTTTGGCCTATATGTGTGCCCACATAAGTGTTTACTGCCCAAAGTGGTCCCCTAGGGGTTACATACAGATGGTTGTGAGCCGCTGTGTGGGTGCTGGGAATTGAACCTGGGTTCTTGGGAAGAGCAGCCAGTGCTTTTAACCACCAGCTGCAAATATCCACATTTTAATGCAGATAACAAAAGCAAAATTTACTGTCAAGTGTAGTTATACGCAATGAACCCGCTCAGGTTTAGAAACAAAATGGTTGTCCACATGGGAAGTGGGAGAAGGTACTAGGAAATTAAGTACTTGTAGAGTGCAATCTATGAACTTGTGTGGTATTTATTCATGCCTCTGAATGACTTTTTTTTTTTTTTTTTTTTGCGTTTTTACATAGTCTTTGTAGAGCCTCCCATAAAGGTGCTTAGGGGAAGTGTAATGATTAGCTCTGAGTCATCTTCTTGGGGAAAAAACAAATCTAATCCCTAATTATCATCTATGGCCATCTCACCTTGAACGTGCCTGATCTTGCCTAACTCCTGATTATTGAAGGATATTAGTTGTCCTAAAGATTCCTGTATAGGAAGCACAGCTAAATACCAAGAAGAACAGTGGCTGTTGGCTTTATGGGGCAGTAAGTTTATGAGTAAAAGACAAACACCATCGGACGGAAGAGCTGACCATGGAGACGCAAACATACATGCCCATGTAGAGACTTCAGCAGTTCATCTGATGACTTCTAAGACTGGGAGTCAGCTACATAAGGTGGTTCTGGAGACCAGATTCACTGCATCTCCAAAGAGATGTTGAAAATTGTGCGAACGGAAGGTGTGCACTTCAGAAGGAAGTTGGAAGCAGAGGTAGTCCATCTGGAAAGGACAGTGAATCCTGTCCAGTTCTCCCCGAAGCAAGGCCAGCACTTCCGCTGCGGGTCCATCATCCCCTGTGCTCACAGTCCTCTAGTCATCCTTTTCCTAGCCTCTGCCTCTGTGGAGGAGAGCAGTCAGGTGTATATCCGACTGCTTCTCAAGTAGTTTATTTTCAAACCACTTTAGCTATCACGTAAGCCCCTTTGATCATGATGGAATCCTTCTGTGTTTATTATCAAAATATTTTATCATAAAAATGTCAAACATACATCCCTATGTGCTGTCACTCAGACACAGTAGTTATTGAGGTTTTTCCAACTTGTTCCATCTATCTGGTTTTCATTAAGACGAAAAAGACACCACATCACATCACTTTGTTCCCTCAGATTGCATCTCTAAAAAGTGATTTCTGGGTCTGGAGAGATGCCTCGGTCATTAAGAGAGCATACTGCTACTGCAGAGGAACCAGGTTCAGTTCCCAGTATCCATCCGTGGGGCAGGATCACCTGTATCTCCAGTTCCCGGTGATTCTGCGACCTTTTCTGATCTCCACGGGCTCTTGCAGGCACGTGGTGCATTTGTTCACACCCAGGCACACACACCCATCCACATAAAATACATTTTTTTTGAAGTGGGCATTTGTCATATAACCACATTCCCATAATCAATACCATCTCAGCAATATACATAATCAAATTTCTTCCCTAAGACCCGCAAACAGTCTTTGCCAAGTTGTATTTACCAGGGAGATTCCAGCAAAGCTCATTTTTGTTGGTAGATTACAGAAGTCGTTTTAATCCCTGCCCTGTTCCCTTGGCCCTTCTCCCATGGATGATATATCCTTTCAATGTCTTCAAAACATAGTGGGAGGCATTGGCATGCAGAATTGAAGACAGTCAATTTAGCTTGTATTGGCTTCTGGGAGAATTCTCTCACACTCCTCTCTTGATGCGAAGGTTCGCAGCCCCAGGTGAGCCTGGCGGATGGCGCGGCTCAGGGATCTGACGCTTTCTCTAACACGTCAGACCTTCTTCTCTGCTCTCACTTAGCTGGAGCCAGGAGATCAAAACTTTGGTTGTTGTATAGAGTCCGTGTCTTTCCAAACTACAGCCCTCTGTGTTTTGATGGCCATGGTTTTGTTGTTTCACAAAGTAAACAAAGCGCCCTGTGGCACAGATTCAGGACAGGACATCTGGGTTCAAATCTTAGCCTCTCCACTTACTGGTGGTCATTTTCCCTATCTGTACCTCGGGTGTCACATTTCTAAAATTGAGACACACATGCACAGTAGTAGGATATGCTCTACCACATGCTAGGATATTTTTTAAATTACATTTATGTATTTGCATGTGTGTGCATGTGTCAGGGTGCACACATGCTACAATACATCTCCTAGGGGTAGCCTCTCTCCTTCCAGCAAGTGGGTCCTGGGACTCCGACTTAGGTTGTCAAGGCTTGGCTACAAGCTCCTACTCACTGAGCTGTCTCACTGGCTGTATGCTAGGGTCTTATTGAGCATTTCCTATTGCTATTATGTCATTAATACGTTCTTTCCGTGAAAACAAGAATGGAAAAAAAATCTGTCTTCAACTTGGGCAGATAACCTTTAATTAAATCCCTGTTTGAAAGCAAAATAACCTATAAATAAATGTAAGAAGTAAAAAATGTTGTAAACTTGAATAGACATATTTTTTAATATTAGGAAGAATCCTCTAGATCGTAGTTATATATTTTTTTTTAAGTTGAAATGTCAGAATTGACAACATCTGAAGGGAAAACATCTGAGAATGTGGCCTAAGAATCGGTTACAAGACTTTGTTTCATTTCTCTGTTTTGGGTGAATAATGTTTATTAAGCTTGCATATTTAAATGGGAATAGACAACACAGAAATCCATGTCTGGATGCCAACATATTTCAGAGAACAAATACAAGCTTGTGTTAACAATTCCCTGCACATTCCTGTGCTTATGCTCCCAGCAGCCTTTGCAGCATGAATGCTCAGCTGGGACATGAAGGCCTGGGTGGGAGCATGTAAAGGATGCATTGTCTCAGCATCTCTGGGAGACCAGGGAACTTCTGAGATGGGCTCAGTAGGAAGACGCAGGCTGTAGAGTGACTCTGCTCGCCCTGTTTGTTTCTGTGCTGCTTTAGACCCAGCTACAGATGGAGAAGGACCTTGGGGCTTGCATAGCCTGTAACCACCACATGGCCAGATCCTTCAGGAAACTCGAGTCCAGAAAGGTTCAGCACTTCTTCAAGTCACCCATGAAAGGAAAATAGGAGTTGTGTGAGCTCTGCACCTGTCCCAGTGTTCTCAGAGTCCTTCTGCATGGGTATATTACTAGACAAGATGATCAAAATACCCTGGGAACAATGGCTTACGCGTTGAGTGAATGCCTTCCCTGAAACGTCACTACCCTAAGAGAGGGATGCAGGGATCATTGCTCAGATTTAGTTGACCACAGAACACCCTGTTTTATTAAATACATCTTCCTGCCCTTACTCACAGAGAGCGAACAACCCAAGAACTAAGGGAAAAAGAAATATTTAAGGCCAGGTGGTGGTGGAGGAGGAGGCGGCAGCGGCGGCACACGCCTTTAATCCCAGCACTTGGGAGGCAGAGCCAGGTGAATCTCTGTGAGTTCGAGGCCAGCCTGGGCTACCGAGTGAGTACCAGGAAAGGCCCAAAGCTACACAGAGAAACCTTGTCTTGAAAAACCAAAAAAAAAAGGAAGGAAGGAGGGAGGGAGGGAGAGAGAGAGAGAGAGAGAGAGAGAAAGAAAAAGAAAGACAGATTGATTTATGGCAGCCCTCTTGACCTCTGCCTGAGTTAAAGCCGTTAATTCTTCTACTGAGTTCACAGCAGCTCATGAAGACCAGGAAGATGAGGTGGAGACTGACCAAGCTCTCTCTATGGTAGGCTGAGGCAAAAAGAGATGGTTCCTCACAAACCAGCAAAGACTGTCTCTTCTCTCCCCTAATGGTGCCTCCTGCTGCACTTCGATTCTGGCCTCCACAAATTTCCCTGTTTCTAGAACCAAGTCAATCCATTGTTCTTTGTGAGATCTCTTAGTGATTTTCTGTGTTGTTAATATTCACTTTTGGCTACTAGATGAACTTTGATGAAGTGCTCACATTTATTTGGGGGCATACTTAGAAAGCTGGTGTGGGTAATCCATGCTTTATTCTATACACAGACACACACAGACACACACACACTCACACACCGGCCTGGGGTGTGTACCCACAGGAATGGGCACCTGTCCTTCCCCACAATTTTCCCTGTCTCCCTCACTTTTTACTAAATGCAAGTGGAAATAAGAGAAGCTCCCCCCCCATTTATAAACAGCTTGTTCTAGTGTATTTGCTGGGGCTCTCAGAATCTGTGTTCTTAAAACACAGCACTCCCATATTGTCCCATCAAAATCCATGCCCCCCTGTTCACTGACAAGCCGCACATTAACAATGAAAAGGAAGAAGTTGGTTTCTGACATCACAGAATGTATCAGTGCGCTTCTGTACATGTGCAAGCGTGCTCCAAGGTCAGAGGAGGATGCTGGGCAGCCTGCGCTGCCATCCTCTGCCATATCTCTTCAGATGGGGTCTCTCCGTGACCTGGAGTTGGACTGGAGGTCAGCAAGCCCAGCCATCCTCCTGTGTCCCAGACACAGTGCTGGGATTACAGATCTGTCTCGCCATACCCAACTTCCTATACAGGTGTTGGTGATGGGATCTCAGGACCTCCTTCCACAGTAAGTGACCTTAGACACTAAGCTGTTTCCTCTACCTTGGGTTGTCATTTATAAATAGGGAAAAAGTGAAGTAGGGAATATAGGCAGATAGATTGTCTTGCCAGTCAACGGTTTGAGACCTAGATGTGACTCCTTAGCTACTTGGGCCTTAGCTTTCTCATGTTATATTCTGTGACAATAGTAGTGACCTTGCAGGGACAGACAGGGACCCACCCCTCCCCAACAATGATGGCATTTGTTTTTCTGTAAGGTTATGCCACCAAGAACTTTTTTTTTCTCTCTCAACCACAGTTCATTTCTACTATTCCAGTCATCTAGGCTCATTTCTGAAATGCACATAATCTGAAACGTCAGAAAAGCTTGGCTGAGCTCACACAGCTCCAGAAAGGTTAAGCTGGGATTCAAAGTAAGTTGAACTCCGAGGCCTATCCCCCTAAACAGCACAGAAGGCCCCAACCTTCTGGAATGCAGGTAGCACTGTGGTGTTTACATCTCAGGCTGTTCACGTTCCGGTCTCCATGTTGGGCCTTTGCATCTTTGTGTAATTACATGGGTGCTTTTCGAACGAAAAGGTGACCTCCGAGTTCTCTCTCCTCAGATCTGGAGGAGGCAACACACACCTGCCTTCATCTTGTGCCATGGGCAGCTGGCTGGGTTTGGGACTTTTGTCTTGTCACCTTACTTTAGGTAAATTGATGAGAGTGGACCAGTTTTCACAGAAACTCTTACCACTCTGGAGGGGGAAAATCCCCCCAAGTCAATTTATTTATTTGTATTTGATTTCCTCTGCAGCGTTTGGCCTCATGGCAATTTTTACAATTTCAGTGTCCAGCAAGCAGGGGCTGAAAGGAGTTCTAATGAAACCCTTGGCCTCTCTTTGTGCTCGAGTTAATATTGTTGGCGTTCCTGTCTCCTCAGAACAGAATCCCACCCACTCGGCCACAAGGCTGTTCCATGAAAAAAATAAAAAACCAAACAGGCTAGCTGTGAGCAGAGAGTTCCATGACAAGAGTCCCCATCTATGCTGTACAAGACCCATGCCCCATTCCCAACCATCAGGCTGTTTGAAGCTGTGATGAACAAATCCGGGACTGTGCCTCATCACCTCTCTATTCGGCAACACCAGCACTGGCCATGGACACAAAGTCAGGCAGGAATCAAGTTCTTGGGTGCAGTATTTCCCAAATAGCCACAGCTCCCTTGTGCCCGCCCAGTTGTCCTCCGGTCTTCCCATCCCCTCAGGAAGCTGGGATGTTTGCATTGGAATATTTACATAGTCACTTCTTTCCTGAAGAAAGATGGCAGCGGGTTAGAGGACTCAGTCTTGTTAATGCTTAACTCTGAATAAACAGGGCAGGTCATGGCTACTGTTGACACTTCCGAATGTGCTCACCAAACAAGCCCACAAAAGTCAGAAGGCCAGAGAGCCCAGGGCTGCTGTGTGTGGAGGGATGATCTTTTGGAAAAGAGACAAGAAGAGTCGGGCCTGCATCCTGCGTCTCAAGGTCTTCCTCACCAACACACTGCTTCTTTGCTTAGAACTGAAGGTCTGCAGGCTCCATATGAAAAAGAAGGTAGATGTAGGTACTAAGAAGCCCCCTAAAGTCCCTTAGGCTTTCATTCTTCCTCAGGTAAATCAGCAGGCAGATCGAGCAGTTTAAATAGTGAGTGCTAGACGCCCTTACCAGGTGGCAGTTTGCTGCACAGGGAAGGTACGGGATGTGTCTGTTTAAGGGCCTTGCAGTGTCTGCCAAAATGGATTTTGGAACTTAAAAGAATATCTCTCAGGAGCCATGTCTGAGACTGTGTATTATTTTCTGGAAAAGTCTTTAGGCTCCTAGATGGTACCACAATGAGAAAATGAAACTTGAAATCTAAAATGTATTCAGGGTCTCTGCTGGGAGATTCCCCATGCTATTGACCAGTCTAGACAAAGGAACACTCACCTGAATGTACAAGGAGCAGAAATAGAGGAATCTACCTGTTCATTCATTCATTCATTCATTCATTCATTCATTCATTCCTTTTTTCTCTCTCTTTGGATGTTTACTGAGCACATGCTAGGGATTGAGCCCCTTCCTCAGTAAAGGACTGTCAAGGAGCATTGGTCCAGTGGGGGACGATGGAGAAGGGGAGAAGGCATTGCTATTTGGTAAAATAATCATGGGTCTTTAAAGTATGCTTTCCACAGTTTTCCAAGGACCTGGCGAAGGTTTCGTATACATACACACAAAGGTGTGATTGGAGATCTATGAGGATGTAGTTGGTCAAAGTATTGAGTGGGAGGGGTTTTCAAGACCGAGAAAACACAGCCCATGCTTGAGAAGGACACTGGGGTGAGGACAGAGAGCCTGAAGGGGAAATGAGATAGCTCAACAGAGACCCACGTTGGTTAGGAGGTCGAGTTTTAAGCAAGTTGGAAGAGGAAAATCAAACAACAACAACAAACAAAAACAAACGAAAAACCCCCAAACCTCCAGTTATAACATGTATTAGCAGTTTAAGCAGAGGTTTCATAATGCCTTCATCTATTTTTAAATGATACTTTTCTGTTCTTTTGTCTTTTTTCATTTCTAACTCATTGTTAGTTCTTACTGAATTACTGATAATCATGGAGAGCTGAAAAGAATGCATAGATGTGCATGCAGCCTGAAGGAATGTGTTTTGTAATTTGCAGTGACTTGTAAACACTACTCTCCATGAGCAGAAAAGTGACAAAAACATTCATTGTGGGACCTATTGTTTAAAATTAAATTAGGGCTGGAGAGATGGCTCAGCAGTTAGTGACACTGACTGCTCTTACAGAGGACCCAGGTTCAATTCCCAGCACCCGCATGGCAGATCACAACTGTCTGTAATTCCAGTTCCAGGGGACGCAACACCCATGGCAAAACACCAATGCGCGCGCGCGCACACACACACACACACACACACACACACACACACACACACACATGTAAATAAATAAAATCATTAAAATATAAGCAGCAAGAAACCATTTCAAGTTCATCTCCTGTCTTCCTCCATTCCAGGCAGTACCAGATCATAAACTGTCAACAGTTCTCATGGCTGTGTTAACAAATGATTCGAGAACAGTTAGGCCTGGTGAGACAAATGATTGGATATTCCTTTTCACAGAGAATTATCTGCAAGAAAGGAACTGTAGGAAGTTGATGCAGTATTTTGATTAATGCTTTATTCTTTATTTGGAATAAGTAATTTAGGCTTAAGTAACTGCCCTCTGCTGCCTCCCATGTTCTTTCCATGTGGGAGCATCAGTATGTTAAGAGAAATAGTTTCTTTTTTCTTAACTAAACCATTGATTTACCCCACTATTGACACAAAATATATTTTGTTTGACTTGTTCATTATACTCTATGAGTTCATATAGGTGTCCTTTTTCTTTATTCATGCATTCGTTTTTGACTTTAATGTTGGTGTACAAAGGATTTTAATGTTTTCATCATGTGCTGTTGTCCGGTTTTTTATGTGGTCCACATACCTACAGACACTCCCCTGCTGGTGGAGGGAGCCATCCTCAAGCTTCAGTCAGATTCAGGTTCTGTTCTCAAATTACAGTTTTAAGATAATTGAACTTGGGATGTCTATACCCTCAATTGACTATACAAGCCCCCTTCAATTTAATGGAAAGTCACCTGACTTAAAGAACTGGTGCTATTAATATTATTCATTTACTTTTTAATCTTTAAACTGTTATATTTGAATATAACTCAGCAGTTTTCAACCTTGGGTTGTGACCCCTTTTGGGGAGGTTACATACCAGATATCTTTTTTTTTTTTTTTTTTTTGGTTTTTCGAGACAGGGTTTTTCTGTGTAGCTTTGATGCCTTTCCTGGAACTTACTCTGTAGCCCAGGCTGGCCTCGAACTCACAGAGATCCACCTGCTTCTGCCTCCCAAATGTTGGGATTAAAGGCCTTTGCCACCACTGCCTGGCTATAAATATTTCTTGAGTGAACAGTCCCTGATGACTGTGAAACTTCACATTGTTTGGACACATCGCTGTTTATGAAATCCCTCCATGTTGAACGTTTAGCTGACCCTTAATTTTATACTGTGACTCATGTACCTAAATCTTTGGAGACATTCCTGCTTTGATGAACCGTCTTCTTGTAAACTGTGTCTGTATCATCTTCTGGGCAGCCCTGATTTTCAGTTCATTCATAGTACCTTGTCATTTTCACTCTATGCTCTAGTTGGGGTTGGATGTTTATGTCAAGCTTCTTAACAAATGTGCCTGTGGTGTAGCTCTCCTGTCTTGGTGGTGCTAAGAAGTCAGAGCATTGTTAGATGGTGAGCCTTTGGCTTTACCGTTATGCTATGTTGGGAAGTTGGGAGACTGTTACATGGTAAGCCCTGTAGAAACCCAACTGGAAAAAACGGTAAATTGTCATTCAAATTTGGAAAGTCAGTTTAGCTGAACATATGGGAAGGCAGTTCCAAATTATGAAATTTCTCCATACATGTGTAGAAGCCCCATAGAAGCAGGAAATGCTCCCCGGAAAGCTAGAGGTTGAATGGGATTTACACCACACAGGTGTGGGAAAGGAAAGGTGCCTGAGGACCATCATTAACAGTGGTAGCCTAGGGTTTTAAAGTCAAGCAAGGGTCTCTAGGTTGAGAACAGAGGGTGGGAAGAATCCAGATGCCCAAAGTATGCGCTTGCCTTAAAGAACGTCACTAAAGGATGGGGAAGTAAGACTGAAGTCCTATGACACTGTGCTAAGAGCTCAGAAGCTCAGATTAGGCAGCCCTGGATTCGAACCACCACAGGCACCCTCACCCCCAAAGCCTGCCTTTACTACAGTCCTTGTATGCCCACTGCTAGTCTTCTCATAGGATAGGAGACTGTATGGACCATCATGTCTCTCCTGCACTTAGGAAGGCCTGAGGGTCTATGGCTTTGAGCAAGTTAATCTGATTTCATTTGACCTTAGTTTATTGTCTGCAAAATTGAAATAATACCTGTAGTTAGTTCGAAGAATACATAAAGCCCCCAGAATATGATTTGCCATGAGGTGGACAGTTGTTCCTTATGAAAGATAAAATGGTCTCATATAAGAGATGGGAGGAATCTAGGCAGAGGGGGAGCCTACGGGTCAGCAGGGATAAGGAAGAAAGAAAGAGTCACTTGAGCCTTAAGCCTTAATGGACAGAATGACCAATGGCAGTGGAAGACTGTCGGGACCATGTGAACAGGGAAGCAGAGGAATGCCAGTGTGTGTGCATGGGCCCTAGACAGACGACATGGCGGCAAGGGTGAAGGTGCCTGGGATGCATGGGTGCCCCTGGCATGCTAAGCATTTAGCATGAAAATATTTGATTGATATTTTCCAGAAGGAAAGTAAAGTAGAAAATGATTTTCTGCCAGGAAACTAGCTATACCTTTCCATATGTTCATATAAAATGTCTGTTAAGCGCTCTGAACCCTGCCCAGCACGTTAGCAGTTTTGACTTGTCTTTTATTGTATAGGTATTTTTCATCACTCTTAATTGGGAATGGTTAGCTACGTTAATCTTGATAGAAGTGATATTTTTGTGGATAGTGGCACAGGTCCCTTCATCCATGGCATCTTTTCAGTGATGGAGTGGATTTGGTTTACCTTTGACCGATGTAAGGAAGGTAGAAACCTGCGTTGATTGACATTATAGTTCTGGATTGTCAGTGGTGTTTAAGTGCCCCCTGTGGGATGGTGCCAGGGCCACCATATCACTGGTTTCGAGGAGGAAGGAAGGGTTAGAACCTAAAGCTAGAAAAGTTAGGTTAGGCCCAGGTCCTGGGAACCTCACCGTCTGATTAGATCACCTTCGTGGATGTTGTTTGTTGAGCAAAGGTACCTTTCTAAAGGCAGTTGCAGAATTTAGGAACATTTGTCTGGAGGTAAAGTTCAGGAGAGAACAGAAGGCTGGGTTTGTGGGAACTTTGGAAATGGGGCTGTGAAGTTCTAAGAGGTGGCTTTGGGCAGAGGTGAAGAAGGTCCAGCTGAGGAGTGGTGGAAGACGGAGCTGATGGGCCGGCAGCTGAGTCAAGACCAGGTCTTGCATCTCACTGCCCTCTCAGGTATGGGTGGCTGTCACCACACACAGCCTGGACACATACAGTGTGACTGGCTGCTTTCTGCATCCTGGGAAGTGAGACTTAAGTTTCATAAGCAAAACTTGCCTTCAAGTCTAAAGGGTGCTGATTCCTTATCTGCTCCTCTTCTCTCAACTATTTCCAAATATTTTTTTTTTTTTTGGTTGCAAAACTCACAAGGATTGTTTTTCAAAACTTGCTATTTTAAGACCCCTTGCTGCCAAGAAAACTCATCTGATTGAAGAGCTATTAAATGATAGGTAATGGCTTGAAGCATCTCTAGGCCTCTTCCCCCTTTGAGATTTACACAACTTACTTCGCTGATATAGAGTAGAAATTAACATGCTCGCTAATTCAGAACTTTTGATACTTTAGGTTAGAAGGCATTTCCATCGTGATTCTCATGGAGAATTTTCTCCCTTTTTTCCCTCCCTAGAGGTGGGATGTTCAAGATAGATTGGATAGTAGAATAAATTGTTAAGAATGCTGTCTTTCACCTTGTAGTAACTTGCCCATTGATAAACAAGTAGAGGGGACACATAGATAGCCAAATCTCAAACACTACTAAATTTCAGTAGAGCCATTAATTCAGTGGAGAGGTGTGTGTATACGTGTGTGTGTGTGTGTGTGTGTGTGTGTGTGTGTGTATGTGTGTGTGTATGTGTGTGCATGCGTGTGTGTGCGTGCGCGTGTGTGCATGTGTGTGTGCGTGTGTGTATACGTGTGTGTGCGCGTGCGTGTGTGCATGCGTGTGTGTGTGTGCGTGCGTGTGTGTGTGTGTGTGTGTGTGTGTGTATACATGTGTGTGTGTGTGTGTGTGTGTGTGTGTGTGTGTGTGAAGAAACTTGCAGTAAAACTAACACCCCTTTCTTCCTTGGCTTTGCAAAGTCATCTACACTAAGCTTTATGGCTTCTAGACACTGTCAAATGGGGTCGTTATTTTGTATTTCCCTTCATTCAAATGAGGAATGCCTTGATTTTTTTAATCAGGTGTATCACCACCTTCCCCCTTTCAGAATATTTGGACACTTCTTTGGTTTTTATTGATCTGAGGGATTTTTCCTGACATGACTAGACCTTGTGAAATGGTTGTGGACGTGTGAACCCACTGAGCTAAGTCCCTCCAGGGGCAGGCTTGAAGACAGTTATATTTATTGACTTCGTTCTTTTTGGCAGTGTGCTTGAAAACAAACAGTACTCTTTACACTTTTTAAAAAATCTTTAGTTCTACTTTTCAAGTGGTTTCAACAGATCTGCTCCCTAGAAAGAGAAGGAATTCAAGAGCAGACCTCATTCTCCTAGCAAATGAGCACACAGAGTTGCAGATTTCCTTGGGATGAGTGATGGCATTTGGTAAACACTCTGGGGCTCAGTTGGTAACACACTTGGTATGCAAGCATGAGGATCCTAGTTCAGTTCCACAGAACTCAGGACAAAGCCAAGCCTGGGGGGGGGGGCAATGCCTGTAATCCCAGCGCTGGGGAGATAGAGACAGGCTGGGCTTGGGGACTTGCTGGCCAGCCAGCATAGCCAAATCTGTGAGCTGTGGGTAATAAAATACCTTACCTCAAAAAATAAGACAGGAAGACAGAGTGATTCAGTGGACACTGACCTCTGGCACACATGCACATGCATACATGTGTGTACACACACACTGTACACACACACATACAGAAGAGGAAAACACTTGCATGTCATATGGAAAATATAAATACTTGTGCATAGTACAAATTTCCAGTCACCTCAGTCAGAACATCTGATTTAATTCCATTCCTCTTTCCAGAGATTCACTTTAGAATCACATGAACTGAGCCCCTTTGCACCAGGATCTAGACCTGCCTCCTATTGGAAGCAATTGTGGCAGCATTGCTGGAGGGTAATGCTTGAGGCTTCCTGTGGCTCTGGACCTTGTTTAGAAGAAGATGTGACCAAGTAAGAGCAGTAGCTGCTACCACTCTGGCTTAGTTGAAAACAATTTCTTTGCACACAAGTGCATAGCTTTCTGTACTGTCAGCTCCTTGCTCAAGTGCTGGTACCCCTAGCCTTAGAATCTACCCAAAGGTGCAGTGAGAAGAGACTTCTGTCCTGTGAGTGTGATTTTGCAATAGCTTGTGAGTTAACATAGCTCTTCGGGTTTCTGTGAGTCTTGGAAAGCACTATATGTCAGCTCTCTGTGGGCTAGGACTTTTACGTTTCTAGTTACTTCCTTATCTCGGAGTCATTGAATAGTCAGACACAGGTAGTAGGCACTCATTAGACACTGACTGAATAAAGCTGTGCTTAGATTATTGAGAATTCTTTCTTTGACCTGGAGAGAACTGCATAGTGAAGTCATCATATTTAAAATGCACTGTTACCGGGGTAGAGAGGTGGCTCAATGGTTAAGAATGTCCACTGTTCTTCCAGGGGACCTGAGTTCAATTCCAAGCACCCATGTCAATGGCTCATAATGGCCTTTATTACCAGTTGCAGAGAAATCTGATGCCTCTGGCCTCTGAGGGCACCTGCCCTTGTGCATATATCCTCCTCCTCCTCCTACACACACTACCACACACACTCACACACACAATTAAAACTAATAAAAATTTAAAATTCTCTTATTATAAGTACATGTTGCAGCTAAATAGGAAAGTGGCTGATGTAATGATTCTTAAACATGCATCAGTGTGGTTAATTGAGGACAAGAAAAATTAGCTCTTGCTAGTGAGAATACAAGACCCAGGACAAAGGCAGGGAGAACACCTTGTGTGCTGAACTGTGTGCAGACTAGAGAAAGTGGGTCAGAAGCTGAGGAGCGGGATGCACAGGGAAGGATGGGATGCACAGGGAGGGCTGGGATGCACAGGGAGGGCTGGGATGCACAGGGAGGGCTGGGATTCATAGGGAGGGCTGGGGTGCACAGGGAGGGCTGGGGTGCACAGGGAGGGCTGGGGTGCACAGGGAGGGCTGGGATGCACAGGGAAGGCTGGGATTCACAGGGAAGGCTGGGATGCACAGGGAGTGTTGGGGTACACAGGGAGGGCTGGGATGCACAGGGAGCATTGGGGTGCACAGGGAGGACTGGGGTGCACAGGGAGGGCTGGGGTGCACAGGGAGTGTTGGGGTGCACAGGGAGTGTTGGGGTGCACAGGGAGGGCTGGGGTGCACAGGGAGTGTTGGGGTGCACAGGGAGGGCTGGGGTGCACAGGGAGTGTTGGGGTGCACAGGGAGGGCTGGGATGCACAGGGAGGGCTGAGGGAAGGCTCCTTCTTTGGAGACATCAGACGCTTGCTGCAGCAGAAGACCTGGGGGATCCTGGGACTTGCTGCTTCCAAATATGTGGCTGTGGCTCTGTGGCTCTCCGGCCATTTTCATTTAGTAACCCAAACTTTTTGTGACTTAAATTGGTACTTCGGGCACCAGCTGTCTCTCCTTAGCTCTGGCTGTTGTTGGACTTCAGGACACGATGCAAATGTTTGAAATGTTTGCTATGTCTTTTGAGTCTATCATGGTATTGTATTAAGCTCCAACTTGATGCTAATGTTACATCACTGACTGAAAGGTGTTAGCATTTAGGAAAGAATGACTCTTGTTGTATAAATTTAAAGAATTGGAGGATGGGGAGATGACTCGATCAATAACGTGCCATGCTGGCGTGAGGATCCAGACATGCACATAAAAAGTCAGGCCTGGTGGCTTGTGTCTTTAATCTCAGCACTGGGAGATAGAGACATGACTATCTTAGTGGCTCACTGGCCAGCCAGTGTAGCTGAACTGGTGACCTCAAGGTCCAGGGAGAGACCCTGTCTCAAAAAATAAGATGGCGAGGGACTGAAAAAGACACCTGACTTTGACCTCTGGTCTCCACGTGTACATATGTGTGCACACACAAGCAAGAACACATACACACACATACAAAACAAAACAAAAATTCAAAGAACTAAATATTAAGCCAGATATGCATACTATAATTTACAGACAATTTCATGGTCCTTTTCCTGTCAAATTAATTTGTAAAGAGATTTTGCTGTGGGCAAATATATTGGAAGATTTACATCTTGTGGGGCCTGACAGGAATGTTTGCTTTATCACAGGAGTGCAATGGGGTGCTAGGTTAAGGATTGTGGCTGGGGTGGGGGAGGGGCAGCTGTTCATCGATAGAGATTCATCTCTTTTTTTTCTATCTCATAAATTGTATTTGTTTACGGGAGTAAGGCACATGGGGATTATCCAGAAGATGAACTGTGTGTACTCACATCTGAAAATCAATACGAAGGCAGGCTTTGAACTTGTGAGAAACAAAAGAATAAGATCTGTCATCTGTATTTTCTTCTCTCATAAGCTCTTTGCTTGACTTTACTCCCCCTGCAGGGACCAGTGCTAGAGAATGGTATGGGGTAAAATGTGAGCCCAATAAACCTACTTTATTTGAAAAGGAGAAAAAAAAAGTTTGGTCAGAAAATGTTTGGTCATCACGTAGCAGCCTTCTGAAAGGTCACCAACCTGTAAACACCCTACAAAAACATTTTTAAAATATTCTGACTCTGAGAGTGCCCTGGGTAAATATCACAAATATTAACCCCAGACATTTGGAATCTCTTTTCTCAGCAGTATAAATTGACTTAACACCACCTAACAATGGCATTTCTTACTGATGAAAAATTCTCCCTGACAGTAAGGCCAAATAAATGACCGACTTACTGGATTAAGGTGACTTCAAGCGTCTGCTTTTAAAAAGGCAGGTGGTTTTAGCGTGAGCATGGGGCAGTGGTTTTGGGGTAGCTTCTCCTGAAAAGTGGGGCAAGAGGTCTGCGGTCAGGACTGGGACACCATGGAACTAACAGCTGGCTTTCCTGACTCTCAGTTAGCTGTGGATGGAAGTATGTAGCCAGCTGGTTGTCCCCAGGCTGCGGGTTTCGTGCCTTGAACATAGCCCTGGATCATACACCTTGTTCAGGTCCAAACAGCTCAATTTAAACCAGGCAGAGAAGGGGCTGAGGCGGATGGCTCCCTCGCTGTTATGCTTGCCAAACAAGCATGAGGACCACCCATGTGAAAAGCTAGGCATGGTCGCACAGGCCTGTAATCCCAGTGCTGGGGAGGCAGAGAGAGGAGGACCCCTGGGTCTCAGCTGACAGCCAAACCAGCCTACGAGGCTACCCCAAGGTCCCTGTGAGAAACCCACAAAACAAGGTGGATTACACAACATGGAGGTTGTCCCCTGGCTGCTTTGTGCACAAGCGCTCATACACACATGTGCACAAGCGCTCATACACACATGTGCACAGTGCTCATAGACACATGTGCACACCTATGTAAACACATACATATGCAGTGCAAAATGGGTGAGAAGTCAAAAGAAACAAATTCGTTTTCCAATGAATCATTTTCCAGTGGCCGTTTCTTTTTCCTAGACCTCTGATGTGACCTACTCTGAAATAATGAAATAAACTAACATTTCCTTCTCCCTTTGCTGTATGTTTCAATCCCTTATTATTTCGGCTACTGGGAACTGGCATTAGATGAGTACCAGGAAGTAGCGCTATAACGATCATGATTTCTAAGAAGGACCAGCTCTTTTTTTCTTGTTTTCTTTCCACGTAGATTTTCTGCTCTCTAATGAGGACAGATTCTTTTCTTCAAGTTGATGGGAGAGTTTTAGCTGCAGCCAGGCCTCCTCACACGTACATAATCCTGTGTCCTCTTTATATTCCTGGTCTCTTTGGTGTCTTAATTTTCTCTGTGTGCAGATCAGTGTCTGTGGCAACTTATGAACAAGATGGTACTCAGGGTCCCTTTGTGTTTTCTTTACATAACGTTTGCCCCAACCCCACAAAAGGACAACACTTTGTATGATAGGATCTGTGACCTCAGAGATACCTTTTCAAAGCTGCCACTTTGTGTTAGTGTCCCCTCACTGTGACAAAACACCCAAAGTCATCATCGGTAAAAGACAAAAGCTTTGACTCCGCAGTTTCAAAGGATTCGGTCCACGGTCAAGCCCTGTTGTCTGTGGGCCTATGAAAGCAGCATAGCATATTGGAGAAAATATGTTAAAAGAAAAACTTCTCACCTCAGGGTTACTGGAAAGTGAAAGAGAGACCCAAGGAAGGGCCAAGGTCCCCTTCAACAGCACACCTCCAAGGTCTTAACGTCTTTCCACAAAGCTGTGCCCCTTAAATGACCTAACATTTTCTGAACCTTAACACATGGGCTTCTGGGGGTCATCCTTTTACCACCGACTTCGTCAAGGATTGAATTTCTCAGGTGTAACTAAGTTGATAGCCACTTGTGTATGGGGCTCTTGGGAAGATTAAATATGTTAATATATGCAGCTCTCTCAGCTTAGTGCCTGGCAAAGGGCACGCTCCATGAAAGGAGCTGGCATTACTATCATGTACTATTACCATTATCTGTTTTGTTGTTTTAATTTGGCAGAATATTGAATTCTGATTTGTGTTGTTAGCTAAGTTAGCATGGTTTGACCTTTGGAGGTTAGCGGAAGTCCTTCAGCTGAATGAGAAAATGTGCCAGCGGCCTTGTTCCCTGCTCTGCCTCAGAGGTCTTGAAATGTCCCCAGTTGACTTCACGCTTACTTATGCATCAGGAAGAAGGGCTTGTTGGAAGTCTCTCCCGTCCCCTCGGCCCACCAGCGCCTTTAGGAGGAGTGTCAAGGGGGAAGAACATTTCTCAGCGTCTCATTTGCTCTAATAAAAAGAGTCAACTTACTCCACCAAGTCCACTTCGATCTAGAAAACCTTTGTGCAGATATTCTGTGGTAACCTGTATGCAAGGATGAGCGTCCACAACCTAAAACTCAAGGTCAGGGGACACGAGATGTGTTTACCTACCTGGTGCATTGTTTCCCACAAGCTGTCTTGAGGTTGGGTTCCGTCACAGGGGATGTCTTCGGCAGATGACTGGGTATGAGTGACAGGGCTTGTGCCCCCTCCCCTTTGTGGAGCACAAAAACAAACTTCAAATGCATTTGACTTCAGCCTGACTCGGGTGCAGGGCCCACTTCTCTTTCCAACCTGTGAAGAAGGAGCCCATCGCTCTCCAAATGTTTATGGTGCTCATTATCTAAGTTCATCTCCAGGATGTATGTCTGTTTTCTCTTTCTAATCTCCTTTGGGGAGGCTGAAGGGCAGGTGGAAATCAATTTTCCCAGCTCACTTGCTCTGCATTTCTCCAGGTAGAAAAGATGTTTCATTTAATTTGTTGTTTGACTACATTGTAGTGTCTTTCTGACCTGGTGGTATTTAAAAGAGCAACCCTCTTCTGATGTCACCCAGGCCCTAGTGTTTTTTCTGTAAACTGTGGTTCCAGGAGCTGGCCTGTGCTGCCCCTAGCTCCTGCAGCCTGGTGTGTCTGCAGAGCGTGATCTCATTCCCCCTGTCTTATGGTTTCCTTTTAAAACAGTTCTTCTGAGTTGATTTTCTTTCCCTCCCCCGAGTGTTTTCTAGGTTAAGGAAGATTTTATACACATTATTTGTCAAATCCTCAATTCCTTTTCTGTCAAGGATGATTGGGAATCCTGAGTGTATTAACCTGTTTTTCTGGTGTGTGTGTGTGTGTGTGTGTGTGTGTGTGTGTGTGTGTGTGTGTTTACTCTAACAGGCCTCCCACCCCCACTGTCTTGGAGAAATTAAGCAGGATAAATATCGACAGCCTCTCCATTGTGAGGAGCCCCTGGTTTCTACAGGGAAACACCTTCAGAGGGCTGTGTCCCGTCCCCAGTCATTCATCTTACTTCACAAGAGAGTCTAAATTCTTAAAGAACCTAAAACCGGTCCATTCTGTTTGCTGATTCTCTGTATGTTGAGTTGAGAAATACAACCACAGAGAAGTTTGGTTTTGTTTCTTTATTGTTGTTATTTTTATTACACACACACACACACACACACACACACACACACACACACACGAGAAAGAGAGAGAAGAGGAGGGGCGGGGGTGGGGGTGGGATGGGACTATGACCTATTCTTTAAATCAGTGGAAGTCCCTATCACTAGAAGATATGGGGCAGCTGCTGGGAGCTGGAGGTGGAGCTCATGAAGTGTGGCATTGAGTTTAGGGCGCAGCTGTTGAGGGTCCCCTGCTAGCCCTTTCCGCTCTGTGCTCTGAGCTGCCTGCTCCCTGCCTGCTCCTCTGCAGCCTTCATTGTCTGCCTCCCAGTCTCCTGGTGTTCTTTGTCTGCTGTGGGTGACTTGTGTCTCACACACACACACACACACACTCCTGGAGACAGCCTCCGCGAATCCCATTTTCTTCCTTTCTCTTCTTCTGGCTCCCGGTCCCCATCTCCCACCCTTTCCCTTTCTGAGTGGCTTGTGATTCAAGGAGTCTGTGAGATCATTTTGGCTAAGGAAACACTAGAAAGGTAGGGTTTTAATGAGCTCCCAGGAAGTAAAATAAACCTGTCAGGGATGCCTTTAGTACCCGACTGTGCTCTTTGTGGATCTAGGGGGCAGGCTCATGAGTTAGTATTTTCTAGTGGTAAAACACTGGCTATGGAGGAGGTGTGGGTGGGAGGGGGTGTGACAGTGTGTGTGTGTGTGTGTGTGTGTGTGTGTGTGTGTGTGTGTGTGTAACTGGCCCTTCAGAAGTGCAGTCATAAGAAGTAAAGCAACCACTCTTGAGGACCACCGGACCCCGCATTCTGGTGTGCTGTGGAGACCACCAGTGTCCCCTGCTTCTGCACCCTTATTCATAAAGGTAGCAATGTGAGCACAACTCTTTGATGAATTTAAATGACCAGGAGTGGCGCATTGCTGGAGGCTACTGAAATGAACGCACAGACCCACAGTCCATTTTGTGCGAAGCAGAGTGTTAATGGCTTGGTGGGGCCTTCGTCTGGAGAGCCCATTCTCAGCCTTCCTCTCTTCCACCACCCTGTGCTCACAGTGCTTTTTAAGTGCTTCCCTTGTGTGTTCTGAGGAGGAGACCAGGGAGGGGTGAAAGGTTGGCTTGACAAGGCTCTTAAAGCCATTTCTACTTTATTCAGAAAGCATCCTTGGGAGAACTTAAGGAGCCTTACAAATAGAAATGGTGCTCTGGGCAGGCTTCCACCAAGAAGCCCAGACCCACACTCTTCTGAGTTTGGAAACTGAGTCTGAGGAATGTTCAGTATGTGGCTGGCCTAGGACACAGTGTCGACGGTCGGCCAGGTCAGGACTTGAATCTGAACATGCAACGTTAGCACTTTAGTCTCCTTCAGTAGACATCTCCTCCAGAGTGGCAATAGCCCAGTTTAACATGGGCAATGCCGAAGCAGGGGGAAAGAGAATTACCGAGTCAACCTTTCATGACAGAGTCAGGAGCTTTGGTTGCCGACTCTCCCAAAGCGCTTCTAAGCCAGTCAAGATGTCTTCTCTTGGCATCGGCTCCTTGGCTGAATTCTGGGAGCCATGGTTCTTGATTCTGCTTCCCCTTAATACTGTTTGTTTATTTCTTCTTTAAAAATTTATTGATTTGTTTTATATTTATGAGTGTTTTGCCTGCATGGCTACATACTCACCCTTTGCATGCCTGGTCCCTGAGGAGGCCAGAGAAGGGTGTCACATCCCCTGAAATTGGGGTTATGAATGGTTGTGAGCCATCATGTGGGGGCTGGGGATTGAACCCAGGTCCTCTGTAAGAGCCACTGAGCCATCGCTCCAGCCCCTTGGAGCTTTATGTTAAAGGCGTGTCCTGTAATTCTTTCTCTCTAGAAGCTTCTCCTTGCTATATCTGGAACTCTGTCCACAGCTCCTTCCAGGATTTCCCCTAGCTTAACTCAGCAGTGTCATTTCTAAGTGTCCTTGGGTGAAAGTGAGAAAGCAAAGACAGATCAGGCCTGGGGGGCAGTGGGTCACGCCCGGTATGCCGCCAGCTCACCCGTCCTATTAAACTCCGGTGCCACGCCCCTTCCGACTCGAGGATCCTTCATGTTCTTGTAAGTTTACCTAGAGGAGTTTTGAGGAGGAATTGGTAAATTGAAGTCTAGACCCAATCAGAATTTGTCTCTGCCTTTCCTTCTGGTAGCCCTAGCAGGAGCCACTCCCACGGGCTTCACCAGTGCAGGCTCAGGGGATGAGAGTGTCTGAGAAAAGACCACTGGGAAGCCTTGGGAAAAAGGATGCTCTGGGAAATGAATTTTAATACACACAGATTCCTCTTCTGCCTAGTTAGCTTAAGTGCATTGAATGAACAAGCCCAGTGATGCTTGTGGTTGTGCTGTGCGCCTGTGCTGTGGTATGTGAATATTGTGAAGTGATTCCCCAGAGTGTAGGCTCCTGAAGGGCAATATGTCAACGACACAGTGTCAGGCAGCTAGCCACCACATCATAACTAATGACAGCCAGTCCTGGCTCTCCGGTCTGAAGTCTAGTTCTTAGAGCCTGTGGTCTGGTGGAGTTTAACGTCATTACTTTTCTGAATATTTACGAGCACATCATGGAAATAAATTTGATAAGAAGTTGACCCATCTAACTCTTTCCCGCTGTGACTTATTAAAAATCATGATTCATGTTTTCTGCCACTGCACCTCTGCAGGTTTCTCACTTTAGACCTCAACTGATATACATTTTCGCCTTTATATCTATTCCAGATGTAATTGTAAGTTAAACAGAACAGACTCCAGGTAGAGGGGAAAAAATCAGAATAAGCCACACACAGGAAGCCGGATATTTTGTGGTCTCACTTTTTTGTGGACTCTGAAAACGAACTCATAGAATCGGAGAGTAGAAAGAGGGTTGTTGAGGGCTGGGATCGCAGAGCTCAAAGCATGAAGAAGAAAAAACTCAGGAGATCTGTGCCACCACAGCCTGACAGTAGATTTTAAATGATCATTTATTATTGTTGTTGTGGTTATTACGTGTGTGTGTGTGTGTGTGTGTGTGTGTGAGAGAGAGAGAGAGAGAGAGAGAGAGAGAGAGAGAGAGAGAGCGAGAGCGAGCACATGTGTACTACAGCATATGAATGGAGGTCAGAGAACTTTGAGGAACCTGTTCTCTCCTTCCACTGGAGATCTGGGGATAACTCAGGACATCCGGCTTGCATGGTAGGCCTTTTACCCACTAAGCTATTTCACTGGCTCTTTTGGTAGACTTTTAAATGCTCTTTACACACTTATGCACACACACACACACACACAGACACACACACACACACACAGACACACACACTGATTATAGACTGGGGAACACTCAATAGGTAAAGTTCTTGTCTTATAAAAAAGGACCTGAGTTGGTTTCCAGCAACCTCGTAAAAATGCAAATGTGTTGGCACGTGCTTCCTTCCAATCCCAGTTCTAAGGAGGTGGAGGTGGAGCCCTGGGCTATCTGTACAGCCAGTCTGACTTAATCTGTGATGTGAGCTCCAGGCCAACAAGAGACCTTGTCTCAAATGGGGTAGACAGTATTTCTGAGAATGACATCACGGTTATCCTCCAGGCTTCTATACCCCCATGCATACATGTGCACATGCACACACACACAGGCACATATAAAAATGATAGGAACATGAGGCAATGCATGTATTAATCTGTGCAATTTAGCCATACAGAGTATATGCCAGATAGAAAACACTGCATTGTATGTTCACTCTAAGTCTATTGGTTTTATTTATCAATTAAAAATAAATGAACTTGGTGTGATTGTGTAGCCTGTAATCCAAGCTCTAGGGAGGCTGAGACAGAAAGATCCCAAATTTGGAGCCAGCCTGGGCTGCACATTGAGACATGTCTCAAAAAACTAAATAATAAATAAACAAATTTAATTTTTAAAAATTCAAAGGAAAATTAATGGTGTTCATTTAAATGAAAGTCACCTTTATCTGTTACTTTGAAAACAGCTTGGTTGCTCCAGTGTGGATCTTATTTTGCTATGTTGTGTTTTTGTTTATTTGGTTGTTTTTGTTAGTTTTAAGGAAAAAGTAAAAAACTCATGTCATAGATTAACACTGTACATTGGGCTGAGGGCGTGATTAAACAGTGATAAACCTTTGTGAAGGGCATATAGATTTCACTGTGTTATAGGACATGAGTTAGGACTTGGTGTAATGTTCATAGGATCATCTGGATAGCCTGGGGGCACTGCTAGATTAGTTAATATGTAACAGGTAACTGTTGACAAACCACCATGTCAGTGGGTATGTGTGTGCAGATAGATGAAGGGCCTTTGCCTATGTTTGTTTTTTTTTTTTTTTCCCACTCTCTTTTCTTTGGGACAGGTTTCTCTACTATGCAGCCCTGGCTGTCCTGGAACTTTTTCTGTAGACCTGGGTGCCCTCAAACTCAGAGATCCACCTGGCCTCTGCCTCCTAAGTGCTGGGATTAAAGATGTCTGCCACCACACCTGGCTTGCCTGTGATTTTTATTCTCATTTATTTTACGTGTGTGTGTGTGTGTGTGTGTGTGTGTGTGTGTGTGTGTGTGTGTGTGTGTGTGTGTGTGTACATGGATCTGGTTGCCTGTAGAGCCAGAAAAGGGCACCAAATACCTTGGAGCTACAGTTACAGGTGATTGTGAACTGTGAGATTCAGGTGCTGCAAACTCCTGTCCTCAGCAAGAGCAAAGGCTGAGCCCTCTCTCAGGCCTCATGTCACCTGTGATTTTTGACCTATTTCTTAAGTAAAGGGATAATCCAAAGGCCATGAGACCTGTTCCTTAGATACCACTCTCTGCTGACTTAGGCAACGTTGACTTTTTCTATGCCTCTTCCTGAAGACTCCTTGAAGGTGTTGTCTCTTCAGTGGTTCCTTTGACTGGAGTTCCAGTGCATGCTGTCCACATCCTTCAGTGCGGCCCACAACAGTTATCAGGATATAGGGGCCAACAGCCCCCATAAGAAAACAATTTGAACTTTCAGACTGGTTTCGTTGTGAGGAAGAAGCTCTGCAAAAGTGTTTGAACATGGTCAGAGCTGATGGTTGCTAAAACACAGCTGCTCATGGAGAAAATTGGAGTAGTGTGTCGCACATTTAACACACATCTATTCCATTCTGGGCAGAGCAGCCAAATCAATCCAGGTTGTGTCAGTTTCTCTGCAATCCGGCTCTTTGATCATACTTGCATTGAACTTAACGAAAAGGAAGGCTAAATCTTCTCTTAACCCTTCCGTTCTCCATGGAGAATGCTCTCCACACAGCTGGAGTATTGAGCCCGTCTCTGCTCCTTCCACACACCATTCTTCTGCTCCAGGAAGAACATTCTCAAGCATGAGTGGGATCAGGGGATAAAGGTTTGGGTAACAGCTCCTATGGTTTAGTTTTGACATCAGTTGAGGGATCATGGGATGTACTGATGAAAGGGCCAGCATTCAGGGCCATTTTACTGGTTGCTGTACCAATTTGTTACATGATCTCAGGCAAATAGGTTTATGTTCCTTTAAGGGGCTGGTATTGATTTTTGCTTCACCAGCTAGGGTGGGTTTTAGTTGATGTAGGCAAGGCTGTTTATATCCCGGGGTTGACTCTTGCTACCATAGCACTGCATTGTTTTTTAGCCAGGAATAGGGGAGTAGACACTGTGGATCTCCTAGCTTTGCTGGCTCTTTCTAGCTCATCATCTCAAGCCTATAGCAATGCGGAGCTATTGGAGGATGACCCTGGGCGTGGGATGTAGGACTAAATGGCATTGCTCTTTACATTAGCAGTATCTTATCAGATGCTTGTCTGAGATTACCTGGACAACCTATTGTGACATTCAACAGGAAGATGGTGCCCAAACGTAACGTGTCATTGGCTATTTTTAGAGACATTTTGGTGTGTGAGCTGTGAGCCCTCATCTAGAGTTGTTTAAAAGGGGAGGGGTTTCTTCAAGTGTCTGGGGACATGGCTTAGTTGACAAAGCCACTTGCCATATCAGCACGAAGAACTGATTTTCAGCACCCATGTGAAAGCTGGGCACAGTGCCCTGTGCCTGCCATCTCACACTGGAATGATGGGATAGGCTGATGCCAACAGGGCTAGCCTACTTAGTGAGTTCCATGATCAGAGAAAGACCCTGACTCAAAACAATAAGGTGAGCGATTGAGGGAGACAGTTGACCTTGACCACTGGCCTTCACATGTACATGCATGGCTGAGTGCAGCCGCATGGGCGTGTGTGCACATGCACAGACACGCACACAACGTGCCTGCCCTCACACACAATGTTCCTTACATATTCATATGAGACCTGGTACAAATGCTTGATGAAACAGAATTATCCTAAGTATAACAGGAAACTAAGTCCTATCTCCTAAAAATGTATAGGATGCCTATGTAACATGAATCATTTGTTGCAAATCTGGAAGTGGACCCCTGAATGTCTGACTTAAATCTCTATCTGTGGTGTTACTGTTCTCATAAGAACACAATCCCGATTGGGAATGTAGCTTCCATATATAAAGCTCCACGTTTGATCTCCACCACTGCGAAAGAAAAGAAATACCCACAGTTTCCAGAGGGGCCTTAGTCACACAAAAGATAAAATTTTGACTTACAGAATGTGCATAACACTTGTTGTGATAAGATCATACTCCCTAGCCTATAGGTGATTTCAAGCACTGGATTTCATTGTAGTGTCCTCAGCATTTAAAATTAGACTTGAAGTGAGACTCCAGGTCTAGCCTGGTTACAGACGGCAATGGCAGCCCTTTCGTTAGTGAGGCATATCTGAGGCAGGAAGTGAACACATCAGTGCATTGTAAACTAAAGGCATCCAACCATCCAAGGAGTGTTTGTACTACAGAATTGATCGAACTGCCAAAGAAAGAGGAATCCAAGGAAGTCTTACCTGAGCCTGCATCTTGTCCAGCTCGGCTGTCATGAAGAATCTTGGGATAAAGAAGGCATCAACCAGCAAGTGTCACTCACAGATTACTGCTGCTGTCACAGGGGCTCACTCCATTTGCAGTGTCGGGCTGTGCTCATGATCCATGAACACAGGTAGAATCCTCCTGACAGTGTGTGGGTACAGTCAGTAGCTCTAGCATCCTGAGGCTGTAGGCATGGCTTGAGTATGTATGCATATTCCTAGATGAGGCTGCCCTCATGTGCAGCAGATGCTAAAGAGAGCCCAAGCAGCCCATGTACTCCTGCTCAGTCCTCTGGCTAAGTACATCCACAGAAGGGATGTGGAAGGGTCTAGTGGGAAACAAAAGCTGAGCTATAGATGCATATGGTCTGTACTTCCCCGTGCACACACAGATCCGTCAGCAGTGTCTGGAAGTCTCCTCAGCTTGAGGTGTTTGGCCACAGTCCCTCGCCAACCCCTGGCCAGCAGTTAACTGTGCAGACACAGAGTTTCTAGAAATAGAAAGGTAAGATAAAAGGATCAATATATAAAGAATATACATCAGCTGTCTATGCATATGCACCTATGGATAGAGCCTCAGAGTGCATGACCCTCCAGCAGATAGAACTGAGTGAATGACTAGCTATATACTAACACTAGTCAAATATCTCAGTTGACAGACTAACCAGAAGGTGGGGTTTTCTGTAAGCATCAAGACAGAAAATAGTGACACTTAACAAATTAAAGATTTCTTCTGATTCTATCCTTTTTCTCATAGTTATGATGATCTCTTTTATCTGTCAATTGACTTTAAAATACTTAGCATACAAAATATTTAAATTTTCTGGAAAGAAATACTTATTGACACTAAAGATGGGGCCAAATGAACAAAATCATTATTTTTAAAAAATTTTTTGAGATTATAGTTTGTCACATTTATCCCTTCCCTGTCCCCTCTCCAAGCCCTCCTGTATACCTCCCACTCCACTCTTCTTTTTTTCTAATTGTTATTACATGCATTCTGTGTATGTATGTGCATATACAGACCTAAATATAACATGTTTAATTTGTATAACACTCCTTGGATGTATGTTTTCAGGGCTGTTTGGCACTGGATGATCAGTTGTGCTCTCCTCTTGGGAAGCCTCCTCTCTCATTCCCAGCCTTCCTCGGTTTCCTATTGTTCTTTGTAGGGTTAAGGCATCCTGGGCTTTACCCCATCCACTTTGGTGTGTCCATTGGTCTCATTCTTGTTGAGCTCACATTTGGGTAGCCGTGCTGGTGGACTTCTGATATTACTAGGGGACACAATCTCATAGCAAACTCCCTAATCCTTTGGCTCTTAAAGTCTTTCCACCTCTCTTCTGTGATTCTCCCTGAGCCTTAGATGTGGACTGTTTTGTAGATGTATCCACTGGGACTAGGCTCTACCACTCTGAATTTTGATTGGTTGTGGTTTCTGTAAAGGTCTCCTATTGCAAAGAGAAGTTTCCTTGATGAAGGGTGTAGACTACATTATCTGTGGCTATAAGGACGAATGTTTATAGATTGTTGTTAGGGATTGTGATGGTTTAGCAAAGTAATGGTTATAAATTTCTCTCCAAGGACCATGACTTCACTAGCTCTAAGTAGTTAGCTAGATTTCTAGTGTCAGGCATGGTCTCTTTCTTGTTGAGTGGCTCTTAGGGGCTTAAATCCAATTAGAGAGATGTTGGTTACTACCAAGTTATGTGTGCCACCATTACACCCGTAGGGTTATGGTGCCATGTTGTTTCTTGATGTGGTTCATAGGCATCATAGCCAGATAGTTCTGTTAGTTTCTTCCCTCCTTTGGAAGTTTACAAAATTATTAGAACACCAGGCTTATGGGAATAGGATTAACATATCTTTGTGTTCCTTACTAATATCCCATCATCTAAAAGCCAGGCCATTGGCCTTTCAGGAAGAGTAGCCCTACAAAGGCAGTTAGGAAGAAGGAAAATTGGAATATGACCTTCTACACCAGGAGGAAGCTGTTACTGTGTCATCTGGTCATGTCAGTGGTCTCAGAATGAGACAGTGCTGCTGGCTTTCACAGTAAGTCCTGTGGACACCATGACTCATAAGCCATGACTAACAGAATCCCACACTGGAGATGGCCCAATTGAGAAGTTAGACACATCCATTGGCAAAATCTTTGTCCAGAATTGCATAGTAGGATTACCACAATAAGGAGATGGCATCAGGAACCATCAGCAGTGTTTCATCTTAAATGATGGTGGGGCCAGGGAGGGCCTGATTCTTTTGCTGTCTCTGGACCAGTGTTCCAGTACCTATGATTTCTTGAATTCTCATAGTGAATGCAACTTACCTCATAGCCACGGTTACTCATGCTGTCAGGAGCAGTGTTTCAGTGGAGGGCAGTGCCTTTGGAGGTTCTAGGAGACTTGTAGTCTCATGCATGAGTCCTGCCTCTGTGCCATTCAGAGGCCTGGCTGTGGATTATATTCTTGGTTGGACAGAGTTTGCTCATTACCGAGAAGTGTAGATCTGCTGATGGAGGTGACTTGCAGTTTAGTGACTATCTTCTACCTAGTTCTGCTGCTCCTGAGGGGCAGCCTGACAACCAAGAGATCGAGGCAGCTAGCACTCACCAGTGAAATGTGTTTCACCTGAAAATGATTCCAAGCGTAACCTAAGTCCATGTTCTTAGCACTTCTGAATCCAGTGATTTTGCGTGTCAGTTGAGGTTGCTTGTTAGCACATTTTTATTTTAACTTTTTTTGACCTAAAATGTATATACAATAACTGCAACATTCTTGCATGTCTGTGTTGAATATATTCACCCATGTGACCATGATTCCAATTGTGCTGGTTTGTGTCAACCTGGCATGAACTAGAGTCACCTGGGATCTGGAAACCTCAGTTGAGGAGTGGCCTCCATCCCATTGTTCTGTGACCATGTCCAAGGGGCATTTTCTTGATGAATGACTGATGTGCTAGGGGCCAGCCCACTGTGGATGGTACCATCCCAGGCAGATGGGTCCTGGCTCGTAGCAGACAGCAGCATGAGCTAGCCATGGAAATCAAGGCCGTAAGCAACGTTCTTCCTTGACCTCTGTTCCAGTTACTGTCTCTGGGTTCCTGCCTTGAGTCCTGCCCTGGCTTCCCACCGTGATGGACTGTAACTTGTGAGCTGAAATAAACCCTGTCTTCCCCAACTCAGACATGGTGTTTATCACAGCAACAGAGAAGCAAAGTCAGATGTCAATATTTAGAATACTTCTGTTCTCCTAAAAGCTGTCTTTTTCACTCCTCCCTATTCCACTCCTCTATTGTTCTGGTTTAAGGCAGGTCACCTAAGGGAGGGAGGTGACTTGCAAATAGCAGCTGAGTGAAACTTACGTAGACTTAGACGTCTCTGGGCTTTGCAAGCTTACAAAACAAACAAACACACACCTGGGACCTTCCATTTTTTTCTGGAACAGTTGCTAAAATGTAGCAGAAGCAAATGTCAGGAATGTTGTGGGCAACACTGCTTCTGAGGCTCCCTGGATCCCTTTTGGATGTGTTCCCCTCACTGCTAGTTCCCAAGACGGCCCACGGAAGTGGCACTTGTCGGACAAGCCACCACGGCATGGAAGAAGACTCAACTGAAGAAAGTGGCCTCAGAGACCCTGTAAATATGCCATGCAGTATGCCATCCCAGTGTCCTGCAGGTCCGCTCCTAACCGGTGGCCCTCAGGTCTGTCGTCTTGTAGAAGAAGACGGCCTGGAAGGAAGAGAGAAAGGAGGCCAAAGTCCCCCAGAGAACTGGATCATCTTTTGCCATGCTAGCAACGCAGGCAGCCTGCTTTTCTTTCTCACTGTCTCATGGACACGCCGAAGGACAGATTCTAGACTGAGGAATTCTGGCCTCAGACAGAGATGGCTTGGCATGTCTGCCACAGGGTCCAGCGATGGGCGTGACAACCTAGCAACCACTCCGCAGTGACTGGGTCGTTCAGAACAATAGGGACAGCTGATTCCCGGCTGCGCTGCGGCTTCTGTTCAGGCATTTTCTTTGAGGCTGTTTGTCTGCAAAAATCTTCTGGCCACTCCTATGTTGCCACAATATTTATAAAGCAGCCCCTCCTGCCCTCTGGGAGGGAGAGAGAATATTGCTTGCTTTAAAACAAACCTTAATGTAAGGTAGGTAAATGGCTAATTTGGCCATTTATCTCCTTAACGTGAACGACAAGTCCTGCCTTCCCCCATCTACAAGCTGTTCCATGGGTAGCCCACATATCATTTCCAGAGCAGTCCCGAGCCTCTGTGTGCCGGCAGGTCAGCAGCCCTCGGGTTGGAGGTGCAGAAGTGCTAAGTGCGTTTGATTGGTATCATTACTGGTCTCCGGTAATTGATTACTGTCCATGGTGAAATATTCAGCGTGAGCACATAGCCAATAGCAATCACTTAATCCATCATGGCTGTTTGCTCCCCATCTCCTGAGACCTATCAGCCACATGCTCTCCGACCCCACCAGGCAAACTGCCCATGGCTGCTTTGTGTGTACAATTGACTGTGTCTTTACTGTGTTTCCCGTGTTCACCAGGGCCACTAGCTCTGGTGAACGTTTCTAGTACAGGGGTGGTCTAGCTTTTGCAATGTCAAGTTCACCCTGCCGTTAACCTCTTCGGCCTCTCTTTTCGTGGAGATTTGTGATTTGGTATCACCTTTGGTTCTGCTGCTTATGAAGGAAGAGGTGAGCGGCATGGCGGTTATATTAGGAATATTAATTGTAAGACCTGAGGTAAGTTGATTGTAGTAAGAACCCGGAGGGTTGTTTGTAATGCAGATTTTTTAGAAACAAGAAGTGGGAGAATAATGAACAACAATCACAACTAATCAGTTTTGTGCGGTGTGCGCACCGTCTGTGCTTAATCTGCTGATAATGACTAACACTGGTTAGAAGAAGAAGCGGACTCAAGAGCGAGGCTGTTCTCTTCCAAGATGCTTTATCCGTGCTTTAACTGGCCTGGCCCTGGTGTGTGCTGAGAAAACTTTAATACCCGGCCCTCTGAAGAACAAACTGGGAAGACCGGGATCCACTTGGAGGAAGAAAACAAAGAGATGACAATGACGGTTAGGGGTTAGCGCTCTGGCGACTGGGGATGATGCTGTGGAGGACCCAAATGTGAAAGACTGCTTTGTCCTGATTGGTCTCTAGGAGCAATGAGGCTGCTGCAGGGTGTGTTCTCCTCCATCTGTCTAGACATTCCCTCTGTAAGCCTTGAAGACACATGATGGGGATCCATGTTCGTGGAAGAGGACTTGGCCAGGTCAGCCAGCGAACTTGGGAAGGCAGCGGCTTCGGAAGCAGCAGCGAGGCTGAGACCGGCGTGAGGGAGAATTGTCTCAGACAGCACAGAGTCAGGCTATTTCCACAGCTGCTCTCCAAGTGTTTGCATTCTCAAACTTATTTAAAGAAATTGCTCCGAGGGTCTCCGTGGAGATCTCTGTTGCTTCTTTTGGCGTGTTTTGCTTGTTTGTTTAAATGCTCCCAGAGCACATGGTAGACTTCTAGCTAATTCTCCACAGGATAGGGCAAGCATGGCCAGGTGCGTTGTGCTGTGAATGAGGCTTTCTTTGGACACCTCCCGCACACGCAATGTCTGGAAAGTGCAGATATTTAATCCTTGATACATGCACATTCCTCATTTGGAGCCCTTTCCCAGAATGACACAGGCAGCTGATGTGAGTGATTCCAAGTAACCCTGGCTGGTGTCACAGTTGATCACAATCCATTTTACTTCACTTAATTAGATCAAGCATTGCTCAAGGCTCCCACCTTTCTTCTTTAGTTATGTATGTATTTATTCTTTGAGAATTTCAACCGTGGACACAACATATTTTAACCTCATCTAGTCCCTCACTCCCTACCCTTCAGAGACCTCTTCCTGCCCGTATGCCTCTCCCACCTTCAGGTGCTGCTGCGGTTCTTCCTTCTTTACAAGCTAGTGAGTCCAGATAGAGATGCTAGGATGTGTGTGGGTATCGGACCGCATCCACTGGAGCATGGGCAAAACGTGAGAGGCCACACTCTCTCCACCAGCAACTTCCAGTAGCCCTCAGCCGGTGGTGGGTCTTCATGAGCCCCATCTATGCATGTTGGGATTCTGGACTCACATGATCTTATGTGTGCAGTCATAGATGCTGTCAGTTCTGTGTTTTCCTAGTCATAACCCAAAACGCTCTTCTGCCACAGGCTCCCACTGCCTCCGCCTCTGAAAGTCTTCCCTTTCATTTTCCTTAATGTTCTCTATTGTTGTTAACATGGGTGCTAGGTGTCAAACTCCGATTCTCCTGTTTGTGCAGCAAGCACTTTACCGCCTGTTTCCCAGCCCCACAGTAAGATGTTTTGAGAGAGAGGTAACATTCAGATAGCTTTTGACGCAGCCCATTTCTACACTTGTTCTAGCTGATGACTGATTCATGTTAGTTTCTCACTCTGTCTGCTTTGTACATTAAACATTCATCTATCTATGTATCTATCTATGTATCTATCTATCTATCTATCTATCTATCTATCTACCTACCTACCTACCCATCCATCCATCCATCCATCCATCCATCCACCCACCCACCCACCCACCCACCCACCCATCCATCCATCCATCCATCCATCTATCTATGTTTTTTAAGATATGGTTTCTCTGTCTATCCCTGGCTGTCCTGGAATTCACTTTGTAGATCAGACTGGCCTTGAATTCACAAAGATCTGCCCACCTCTGGTGGGATTAAAGGTTTATGCCACCACTTCAGGCTCATATATTATACTTTATCATCAAGTTAATACATGTTGGTGTGGAGAGATGGCTCACAAGTTAAGAGTGCTGACTGCTCTTCCAGAGGACCTGGGTTCAGTTCCCAGTGCCCACATGGCAGCTCATAATTGTCTGTTACTCCAGGATCTGACACCTTCACACAGATGTGCTTGCAGGCAACACACTAAGGCACATAAAATAAAAACAAATAATTTTTTAAAAAAAGCTTATGCATGTCTAGGTAAGAAATCACATATATAGTATATAGAAAGTTTGGTACTGTCCTCTGGCCATCCTTGACCATCACAGATTCCCTGGTGTTGCACCACGGTCCTGCACACTGAGGCGTCCTTCCCTGCTGTGTGTACCTTTTCACTTCCCAAACAGTATTTCACACTTTCTCACTCTCCCTCTCTCACTGCCTGCCATGTTACCAGATCTAATGGTCACTTTTCTGAGCTCATTTACCCCCTGGCAGCTTTCAACAGACTTGCCCTGACCTCCACATCACAACATTCAAGCTGCTCAAAAAAGCCTATGTACTAGATGATTCTATTTTTATGGCATTCTATAAAAGGAAAACTGTAGGGATAGAAACATCAGCAGTTGATAGGGATTTAGGGTAAGAGGAGGGTTGAAGAGAGGAGGTGCAGAGGATGTAGGTGGTGCATCTATTCTGAATAATATTGTCATGGTAAACATATGACACAGTATTTGTACAAACATGTTATAGCAAACATTTCTTTCTCTATACAGTTTAAGAAAATATTTGGTAGGTCAATGATTCTAAGAAGACACAGATTGTGACCAAAGATCTGTCACAAATACATGAAATATCTGAAGAGATTGAAGGTTTAGGCGCTGGCCTGACTCACTCTGGTCATGAACAGGCACCATCAAACCGAACACAAATCTGGGTATGGTGGTGCGTGGCTGTAATTCCAGCACTCCAGAGGCTGAGAGAAGGCTCATTTGTTTGAGGTCACTTGTGTTACACAGTGAGACCCTGCTTCAATAACAAAGCGAAAGACCCCCAAAGGCAAAGCAGGCGTACCTAAGCACTTCACTCAAATTCATCACCCCATGTAGATATTAAACATTCTGAGACAGCCATGACATACACAGATTAGCACTGAAGGATTAAATAGGTGGATGGTAGATGTTGGGAGGCAGGTTTCTCTGTTTTGAATTATGCCCAAGATGGAAGATTTGGGGCGGGAGAGATTCAGTGGTTAAGACCCTGTACTCTTCTTACAGAGATCTGGAATTCAGTTCTCTGTACCCAATTCAGGCATGTCCCAACTGCCTATAACTCTAGCCCCAGGAAACCTGACACCATTGGCCTCTTCAGACACTCTGTACCCTCATGTGTACAGATCCCAACACAACCACACATGTCTACAAATAATTTTTTAAACATGCTAAAGAGCGAAGACTATAATGATTCCCATGGTAATGGGCTAGAGTTTAAAACTTCAGCATGGTCTGATGTTTAAATAGATACAGATCATTAGTGACATGCAGAAATAGACATGTGTGTGCGCCCGTTCCCACACACAAACCCGCCTCCTTGTTCTGTCAGTGGAGAGGTCCTAGATTGTATAGCAGGGCCGGGAAATAGAGAAGACAAGCTTGAGGGAATCTTGTAATGGAGAAGCAAGGAAGACAGACAGACAGACAGACAGACAGACACACACACACACAGAGAGAGAGAGAGAGAGAGAGAGAGAGAGAGAGAGAGAGATTATGTCAAAGGGAGCCAACTAAAAGAACTCCCGGTAGCCAAAGCTAGAACGCACTGAGCAAAAATAAATAGAGTAGCCTTGGATAATAACTCAAAGAATAAGATGAACATCCACAAGTTTATACTGATATAAATAAGTAATTGAGCAAATAAATAATGGAGAGAAAGACATACCTCTCACACAAAGGAATTGTAAATCATTTTTGTGGATAGTCCACTGTCAGGGAGGTGAATCCAAATTCCCCGCTTGGGGGACAGAGGATTGACTTCCTTCTGAAGGGTACAGGGTGTCACTTTACAGTAAGGACACTCGGCCACTTCTGTCTCAGCCAGATGGCAAAGATTCTTCATATCAGTGACAAGGGATGTTGTCATCATATGTCCTTCCTAAGAAGGGATGGGAATAGGGTTAGGGACTTGACCCAGTTGCAAGAGTGCCTAAGTTCGATCCTCAGAACCTGTATAGGAAACAAGGATGTCGCCCGGCGCTGATGGCGCCTGCCTTTAATCCCAGCACTTGGGAGGCTGAGACAGTTGTATCTCTGTGAGTTTGAGGCCAGCCTGGGCTACACAGTTAGTTCCAGGACAACCAACACTACCACACAGAGAAGCCCTGTCTGGAAAAACCAAAAAGCAAGCAAGCAAACAAATGAAAAAAACCAGGCTGTGGCCGTGCACACCTGTAACCCCAGGAGTAGAATCACTGGGGTCTGCTGGTCACCAGACTAGCTGAAAAACAGCAAGCTCTGGGTTCCGTGCGAGACCCTGCCTTAACGTGGAGAACAATAGAGAAGACACCCTGCATCCCTGGTCTCCCCTACGTGCACACATGCAACGGCACACTCACACTTTGCCTCTGTGGCCATCCATATGCCAGTTTAGCCATGTTGAAGACTGCAAGCTAGTCAGTCACACTAAGTAGCCATCCCCTCTAAACTGGTTACCTGAAGCAACAGTCGGAGAAGCCATCCAAGCCAAGAGAGGCCTAACACGACTGAGTGATGCAGCGCAGCATCTTGGATGGGATCCTGGGAAAATGACATTAGGTGGGAATGAGGGAAATCTGAATACAGTGTGCAGTTTAGTTAATAATAATGTGTCAGCGTCGGTCCATTAGCCGTGACAGATGTAGCACGCTAATAGAAGATGTAACAGGAGAAACCTCCTGCCCAAGCTTTTGGAACAGTCTCTGTTATCTTTATAACTTTTACCCTGAAACTACTTGTCATGGTGCCTTAGTTCCATTTCTGTCGCCGTGATTAAAAACATTGTGACCAAAAGCAACTTACAGGAGGAAAGGCTTCCTCGGGTTAGAGTTCCAGGTTACAGTCAACAGTTTCAGGAGGTCAAGGCTGGAACCAGTCATATCACATGCACAGCAAAGAACAGAGCAGGAAACGCACCCATGCTGCCCACCTGCTGCTTCTTAGCTGTCCCTTTCTTCCTTCCTTCCTTCCTTCCTTCCTTCCTTCCTTCCTTCCTTCCTTCCTTCCTTCCTTCCTTCCTTCCCTCTCCTGTATAGTTTAGGAACCCCTGCCCAGGTAATGGTGCCACCCACAATGGGCTGGATCTTCTACATCAATTAACAATTGAGATAGTCCGCCCCCCACCAGACACACACACAGGCCAACTGGATGAAGACAACTAATCAGTTAAAATTCTCTTCCCTTGGAGAAATGGCTCAGCAGTTAAGACTACTCACTGCACTTTCAGAGAACCCATGTTTGGTTTCTAGTACCCACCTGTAACTCCAGTGCCAGGGGACCCAACACCTTCTCCTGACTCTACAGGCACCAGGCACACATGTGGATCACGTATATACATGCATACATGCAGGCAAAACACCTACCACCACCACCACCACCTCTACCTCCTCCACCTCCACCTCCACCTCCACCACCAACACCTCCACCTCCACCATCACCACCACCAACTCCACCATCACCTCCACCATCACCTCCACCATCACCTCCACCACCACCAACTCCACCACCACCACCACCACCACCACCACCACCACCACCACCACCACCACCACCACCACCACCACCTCCACCACCACCTCCACCACCTCCACCACCACCACCACCACCTCCACCACCACCACCACCACCTCCACCTCCACCACCTCCACCTCTACCACCTCCACCTCCACCACCACCACCACCACCTCCACCTCCACCACCACCACCTCCACCACCTCCACCTCCACCTCCACCACCACCACCACCACCACCACCAACTCCATCATCACCTCCACCATCACCTCCACCACCACCACCACCATCACCTCCACCATCACCACCACCAACAACAACTCCATCATCACCTCCACCATCACCTCCACCACCACCTCCACCACCACCTCCACCATCACCACCACCACCACCACCACCACCACCACCACCACCACCACCACCACCTCCACCTCCACCATCACCTCCACCTCTCTTCCCAGATGATTATAAGTTGTGGCAAGTTGACATTCTATCCTGCATGGGCTGAGCTGTGTTCTTCCCACCCCAAGTAGTCATATGTTGGGAGTCCCTACTTCCTGTATTTTGTTATGTTTATCCTGATTCACAACATGTTGAAAAAATAAATAAGGCAAGAGTGTTTTAAAAAATTTTATTTACAGGCTTCATGATCATAAATCATCCCACTCCATGGTTCTTTTTCATTTAAAATAGGAATGAAATTACCTTCCTTGAAGAACTGTGGGAAGCTTTGTGGGTAATGCAGAGAGGACACCCCATACTCAGCTAATCACATGCGAGATGCCAGTCCATAGTGGGCAATGATAGCCCTGGCTAATGTCACATGGGAAGGAAGGCCTTTCTCTTCCTGCTGCCAGTTTTTGTATAAGTAGCTAGTCATAAAACCTGTCGACAGTGAAAGGGGACATGTACCTGTTCCGTGACATTTAGAAATGACAAGTGACATACCTGTTCCAACTCTCTTGTTGGGTTTTCCTGGAGGCCTGGAGGTAGCAGCTGGAAAGGGGAGGGCTAATGAGCCAGGTTTGTGGAGGGCCACCAGCCATTGGACCCCAAAGGGAATCACCAGTATGGGGTTGAGAATGCTGCCCAGAAAGAGACCCACAGTCCGTTTACCCATGTGCCCTGGAGGGAGAAGATGCCCTCTGTGCCATTCTCCTGTAGTTCAGGCGTAATGGGATGTGGTAAGGTGCACCTGCCCTGTGTCCAGGAGAAAGAGTAGAGTAGCCGTTCTGTGCCACTCAGGGAGGTTTAAACGATTTTATTTCTAGATCTTCTCTCTTCGGGGACTTTCTGTTCGGAGAGAAATGGTACTGAAAGGCCACGCGCGACCCTGAGGCCCTTCTTACGCCCTCTAACGGGCCTCCTTGAAAGGCCTCCACTAGGAGTAGCTGGGCCTGTGACAGGCAGGCAGAGCTGTACTGGACCCTCTCCTGAGCCGAATGGGCCCGCACCAGCCCCCTGCCAGAGTTTTCTTTGCTACCGACATCAGAGGGGAAGGCTGTCTTGGGAACTTACTTGTGACCTCCCTGGGCTCCAGTCTTTCACACCTGCTGAGTGCTCAAGTAGAGGAAACAGACTGAGGGCTGAGGTGAATTCAGGCCCCAGCTCTGCAGCTGGGCAGCTAGGGGGCCCTGTGGGTAATTTCCTCCTCAACCAGCAGTGAGGTGCAATAGTTTCCTGCAATAACCTCTGCCCCTTCTCGGCTTTTCTGCTTCCCAATTCCATGGCTAAATTTCTCCAGATTTTCTGTGTAGGAACAGACCGGAGTACAGAACACTCTCTCAGGCGCATCTGAAGATCTAATCTAAATGTTCCTGATTAGCATTAGTTTCTTGTGAAGGACCCTGGGGCTCGCTATTGGGTGGTTGAGGGCAGGTTCTCTCCCGGTCAGCATCACGGTCATGTTAAATTAGATCCCTCTGTGTGGCAGGAGCTGATCTTTGTGCTACTGAGTGGGTTCAGTTGCACCCCGTGTTGTTCTCTGGGGGCAGTTAACAATAAAGTGCCATAAACTGGGTAGCTTTCAAATATCAGAAATTTATTTCTATCAGTTCTGGTGGTCAAAGTTGAAAATCCAGGTCAGACTCCAGTGTCTGGTGAGATGCGCTTTAACAACAGCTTCACAAGGAGGCGGAGCAAGGTGGTTCTCTAGAGCTTTCATAACGCTGCTAACCCCACTCATGAGTAACCCCAATCCTGAGACTCCACCCTCCTGAGCTCGTTAATTCCCAATGTTAGGTTTTACCAGTGGCTGAGCAGGGGGAATACAAGCATTCAGAGCATAGCATGTGGCCTCTGCCTGTTCAATATGAGGAGGACTCCCTTTTGTCTCCTCCACAGTTTCCTTCAGACATTGCCAGATGGGCTCTGTAGGTAAAAGGACAACTCTAGGTAGGGTATGTGCTCAAATGGGGGGCGGGAAGCAGGGGGGGCGGGGGGCCGGGGGGGCACACCACCTCCACCACCACCACAACAAAAACAGTAGGAACAAAGTTAAGAAAATGGTTCTTGAAAAACTTTCGAAAGAAACGATAGTAAAATGAAAGCGTGCAGAGTGTAGGGCTGTCTCTTAAAGTCTGTTGTCATACATCCCTACCACCCACTGTACTTTTGATTTCTGTACAGTCAAGAAGGAAAGATCCGCCCTGTTTCCCCCATGAAGACACCACATGTGTTCCAAGTGATGCTGGATGACTGGGGGTTAGCATGCCATGTCTTCATCATGTAAGAAACACATTCATAATACATCAGCCTAAGTGTGGCCCCTGGTACATCCACTAGGCTCCAGTAAATGGCCCCACGCGCATGAGTATATGGACGGCACAAATTGAAGGTGGGAGTGTGGGAGTGTGGGAGTGGATGTGGGGGGGGGGCAGAGGAGAGTGTGATCGATGTTAGGCAGTGACTAGGATCAAAATACATTGTATGCATGTATGGAAACGTGAAAAAATTAACATGAATATTTAATATAATTTTTTAAAAAAGAAATCAGCCTTAGACAGAATCCTTTTTTTGTGCTGGAGGTGTAATTCACTGGTAGAGCACTTTCTTAGCATGCACAAGGCCCTGGGTTCCACTTCCACACCAGTGAAAAGGACAGTTCTATATGGACTAGCCAAGGCTGTCACAGCGCCTTCTCCTTTCTCATTTCTACTGTGATGTCGTACCAAAGGCCAGTTGTCATGAATGTTGGCTGCTGTTCTGCAGAAGGGAAACATAATGAGGGGGGAAAGAAAAAAAGAAGAATCGAGAAAAACCAGAAAAACAGGACCAATTGGTCCTGGACTTTCCTCTGGCTTCTTCAAGTGGATGGAAAGGACCAGAGTGTGCTAGACTTCTCCAGGCTGCTTGCCAGGGATGTTGAGTTGCTTTAAAGGAACCGTGTGCTTTCTGCTTTCTTGTTTATAGCTTCCTTGCGACTGTCTAGAGAAATGCCAGCCAGAAGAAAACGGCAATCAGATGTGCCCAGAAACAACTGACCTCCTGCAAACTGGCCTGTGTCTATAAAACTATACATTGTGTCTTCCCAGCACGCCTTTCATTCCTCTTTCAGCCCTGAACATTCCTTTAATCCCACCGCCAACCCTTGTCTTCAGTCTGTACCAGGATGAGGAGTTAGTGCAGCCCCTTCTGCTTCTGATGGCTACCCAGGGCTAGGCAGAGCTCTCCCTGATGCCTTCTTCAGCAAAAGCTTTCATGACCTCATGCTCTCTGCATTCTTGCTAGCCCTACCCCCATATACTTCAGCCTGTGTGCTTGACCTCAGACCTTCCTTGTGTTTATGAATCCCTGTGATTCACTGGATGTGGAAATCCAGGTCATGTTCTGTGCCAGATGCTGTTCTAAGCAGAGAAAAATCTCTCCCCCCTCACTCTCTTCCTTCTTCCTTCCCTTCCCCCTCTCCTTCTCCCGTCTCCTTCTCCAGACCTCTTGTTGTATTGGCTGTTTTTATTATGTGTCTGGATTTGACTGTTGATGTTGTCTTAGTAAGGGCTTCTATGACTGTGAAGAGACACCATGACCATAGCAACACTTATAAAGGAAACCATTTAATTGGGCCTGGCTTATAGTTTTAGAGGTTTAGTCCATTATCTTCATGGCGGGAAGCATGGCAGCATGCAGGCAGATATGGTGCTGGAGAAGGAGCTGAGAGTACTACATCTTGATCCACAGGCAATAGGAAGTGAACTGTGTGTCACACTGGGCATAGCTTGAGCATAGAAGACCTGAAAGCCCACCCACACAGTGACACACTTCCTCCAACCAGGCCACACCTCCTAATAGTGCCACTCCCTATGAGCCAAGCATTCAAACACATGAGTCTATCAGGGCCATAACTTTTCAAACCACCACAGCTGGCTTTCAATGTTTTCTAAGAGGGTTCATTCTACTTGAAGACTGGATATAGACATTTTATAAAACAAATAGATTATATAGTCTGGTGGAATATGATTAGATGTTAAATGAAAATAAAGTGGGGCTGGAGAGATGGCTCAGAGATTAAGAGCACTGACTGCTCTTCCAGAGGTCCTGAGTTCAATTCCCAGCAACCACATGGTGGCTCACAACCATCTGTAATGAGATCTGGTGCCCTCTCCTGTATACATAATAAATAAATAAATGTTAAAAAAAAAAAGAAAGAAAAGAAAGCTGTTGAAACGTGTGTGTGTGTGTGTGTGTGTGTGTGTGTAAGTGTAGGCTGCAATTTTAAATATGTGATGCCTCACTGGTAGAGCACATGCCTAGCATGGATGAAACTGGATTCTACTTCTAGTACTGCAAATAAATAGACTGAGAAAGTGACTTCTGAGCAAGCATAGGAAGGGGTAGGCAAACACAGTAGCCAAGTTCCAGCACAACAGATGCAGACCCATTAAAGCATGCCTGTGTCTAAGGATTGGTCTGGGGAGGCTGATATGGAAGAGAAGCAAGAGACAGGAGAGACAGAATCTAAGAGAGGTGAGATACAGCTGGACAGACTAAGAGAACATGTAACCCTTTCATCCCCAGAAGGAATTACAAACTTAACTTGCCTGGTCCTGCTCTAGAACCATTTCAATCCTGCTGAGCAAGTCTTCTGCATTCCCAGGGAAGAAGCACCCCTCCCATTGCCCCTCCAAATTCTACCCACAAGTCCAAGTTGAAGTTTCTGCTTTTCCAAGATTCCTCTGCCACAGCCAGGGACTGATTTCTCTCAGTTTAGACTTCTTTATTGTATTGATTATTTTTATGATACATTTGAGCTTAACTGTTACACTGTCATACATTGTTTCCTAAGCAGGGTATGTAAATATCAGATAAAAGCTTTGTAGGGTTGGAAGAGATGGATCAGTCGGTAAAGTGCTTGGCATACAAGTATGAGGGTCTGAGTTCGGATCCCCAGAAGCCATTTAGAGGCAGACACAGTAGTATATGTCTGTCATCCCAGCATTCACACAGAAACATGGGAGGTAGAGACAAAATTCCCCAAAGCTCACAGGCTAGCTAGCCTGACCCATGCAGCGGTGAGCCCACTTAACCAAGGGCAAGTGGAAGACTGACTCCCAGCGTTTTTCTCTGGCCACACATGGGGCATGGTAGTTGAATGCCTGTGAAAACACACACACACACACACACACACACACACACACACACACACAAACACGCACGCACGCACGCACGCACACATGCACGCACTTGCACAAACATTGCTTTAAAAATATGTACAGACCTGGGACCACTCAGGAATCATCTATTTTGACTCTTTCATTTCACAAGTGGGAAAACTGAGTCACGTCTTGGACGTTGCTCATGCTTGCTCAGCCAGTTTAATGTGTTTGTAGTCTTTCTCAATGAAATCAGAAGGCCATGAAGAGATGAAGCCATGTCTTATACTCTTCAGAGTCCCTGTGATTATAGTTAAAATGGCATGTAAGCAACAGATACTTATTAAGTTCAATTAAATGTAAAAGTAAATTGAATTTTTGGTTAGTTTGTTTTCAAAGGAACATGATAGGCCTTTAATCCGCCAACAACATCTTGAACTCACAGATATTCTGGATGCAGAAAGCCATGCAAAATACTTATATATGAATTGGCTTTGGGTTTGAGGAATTTGCTTGTAATTATGATTAGGTGAAAGAATGAAAAACATTGCTTTCCAGGTCCCCTCACCCCAATAAAATGATGCAAAGGCAATTCTGTATCTCTGCATGATACATCTGTTTTGTTGTTGTTCCTGGAGCTTCAGCAGGATTGATCAAAGCAGTTTAGATTGAAGACAAATGATGTCCATTCTTTGCCCACAAGCAAATGGCTCTCATGGCAGAATTGCCCTTTTTGAGTTGTTTCTTTGGAAAATTGGTAGTTTTGACTCCAGGCATGAACTTGGGTTGTTCACAGATATTGCTGGCTGTGTCCCACCCTTTCTGGTGATCTAATTAATGTGTCCTGATAAGCTCTGATCTGACAGTGTAGCCCTAAGTAAGAGTGATGCTGAGGCCCAGGAGTACTTGCTCAACAAAACAGAGTTCCAAAGTCTCTGGTCCAAGACATGGACATATTACCCAGAACCTTTACAGTTTAGACCCTCCCAGACAAATCAATAATACATTTTCCACTGTTTTAATCTTTGCCAATAAATTCAGCACTGTTTTGTGCTTGACTCCTATAATGACCAAAGCCACAGACAAGAGTATGGAAAGTGAATTCTGTTTGCCCTGGCTAAACATGTTCTGCAGCCAGGCAAAGCTCCTGATGGTTGAAATGACTTGGAGAAATCCTGCTTGTTTGGGAACTCTTAAGGTCCGGTGTTAGCGACCCAGTGTCTGGCCTCATGACTAAGCCAGCTCACTTAGCTGACCATGGTGTGATTACAGCTGTTTTAAGAAGGGAAAAATACCCCAACGAGCCAAGTAGTTTGACTTATGGCTACACACTAGACTCTTACTCCAATTAGTCATATAACAGATGAATACTAGTGGTCACAAATCCAGACTGAAATAGAAAAGGCTCCATGAACTCATCAGACACAGTCTGGCTGAAAGACAATCCAGATAGTGTGTTTCTCCGAAAGATAAAATGAAATCTCTTGTATTTGGGTTATATAGTTTAGTAAGTCTCTCACATTTTGTGGGACATCTGTGTCTAAACCCTAAACTCCCCTTTAGAAGTATCAAAAGCTTTACACGTGTGTTTTCATACTTAAGATATACTATGGCTTTGGAAATTTTCTTCTGACTCCGTATTTCAATTCCTCATTCAGCAGATATTATTGACCCTCAGACAAAATTCACTAATTTTCAGTGCAAAAATTCTATAAACAGAGTTCAGATAAAAGCATATATTTGTGTAACAACCACCATGATTATGATATAGAATACTCCATCTTCCCCAGAGTTCTCTCATTTTAGCACGTTGGTCACTGTTAATTTGGGGGCCACTTTCCGTGACTGTTCTAGGGAAGGAAAAAGCAGAAGAGGTCAAATGTGATGGCCGCGGTGCTTGGCGGACAGACCAGTGGCAGAAACAGCGCAGCTGTGAACCCTAGAGGCTGCTTTCTCAAGAGCTCTGTACACTTGTTCTGACAGCGGTTTCCGAGATGAGTTCCACAGCCTTTTGAACAATGGACCAGACGTCATTTTGTCATAAACCTTAATACGTTCTCAGTGTGGTTGTCAAGGGGAGGACATTTTTTGGTTCCTGAATGGACCCCTGGTGTTTTCAGATGTAACATTTTGTGTATTTGAAGACACCCAAAACACGCTGTCGAGGTGGCTCAGTGGGTAAAGGTCACCTTCCACCAAGCCCGATGACTTAAGTTTGATCCCTGGGACCCACATGGTACAAGGAGAGAACTGACTCCTACAAGATGCTCTCTGGCCTCTGGTGTGTATTCTATGGCTCCCAACACCAACCCACCAACCCACAATAAATGAATAAATAAATAAAATAAAAATTTAAGAATACCCCCACCAAAACCAGGCCTGGCGATACATACATGTCATCCCAGGACTAGAGGGAAGGAGGGACAGGCAGATCCCTGGCGCTCACTGGCCAGCCACCCTAACTGCTTATTGAGTTCCAAACCAGTGAGGGAGTCTGCATCAAAAACAATGTTGGTGTCTCCTAAGGAGCAACACCTAAGGTTGACTGCTGGTTTCTGCACACATGTTCATACATGTGCACCAACACACACTAGCACACACATGCAAACCATCAGAACAACCCGACAAACCAAAAAACCCCAAATGTCTGGGATGGGAAGAAATTTGCAGCTTTTCCAATGGAGAAATTTGGATTTTCAATTTACAAGCTGGCATGGGTTACCAAGTGAATGAGCCAAGCCCATTGCCAATTACCCTACCACCAAAGAGTCATTATATTGCCCATTCCAAGTTAGGGTGAGGTGATTTTCATGATGTGATAAAGACATGCTATCTTCATGAGAAATAGGCTTCTACAAAGAAAGCCAACTTCTGGTTCTGGAGACAGAAGGGAAGAGAGCTGAGTAAGCAGGGAAAGCATTTTCCTAACAACAACAAAAGAAAACACGGAGCAGATTTAAGGCAGAAGCTAGGGTTAGCCTGTGAATGAAGTTGCCGTGTGGAAATGAGAAAAAACTTACAACATGGTTTCAGGAGGAGAAGCCTCTCTCTAAGAGAGACGTCA